>NC_049181.1:18751252-19051258 GCF_009769625.2 Cygnus olor | reverse complement strand
TCCAAGCCACTGGTGTCCCCATTCTGCCTGCCGAGCTGTCCTCCCTGCTGTGCGTTTCTGTAGGGGATTAATTCCCAGGACTTTTCCTCTACTCCCGCTGGAGCTGCAGCAGCTGTGCAGGCTCCCATCCACATCCAGGGAACACCACCAGTTTGGGATGCAGGAGGCTTCGTAGTCCCTGTTCTTGTTATCTTTACCACTCTTCCACTCTCACTTCTAGACAGGCAGACAAACGACCACGTTAGTGATATTGTTTTCACCCTGTGGCATATGGGCTTTTGCGGTCTTTGGGCTGTTTGCAAAACACCCGGAGCAGGACACAGCGCCTGGCACAGCTAATCCGGGGCTGCAGCTGGTCCCTTGACCTGCCCTGGCACAGCGGTGGGTGGCGCGGCCGTGTGGGGCAGCCCGACCCGTGGCGCTGCAACGGGTGCTTCTGCCCCGCCACAGCCCTGCTTCCCTCCCAGCTGCCACCCCGGAGGAGAAAGCAAGAGTTTTTCCTTCGTGAGCTGTGATGTTCCATGTTTTCAGGGGTGAGGACACCTGTAAAATCCCAGACGGAAATAAGCCGCCAAACCGGTGAAGAGCAGGCAGGCCACAGGGTTCACGTGCGGGCTGGAGCGGAGCAGCCCAAGCTGCCCGAGATGTTGTCGGAAGGGGAGTGTTACTGGGGGTTGCCAGGATTCAGTTCTCATTTCCACTGATTAATGTTATAGGCAGAAGAGGAACTGCTCCATGGTGGAAAAACAGGGTTGTGAGTGCGGTGTGAAGTTCAAGGGTGAAGGGACAGCAAGGCGTAGGGTGAGAGGTGGTGTTTGACAGGCACAATGGAGCTGGAGAAAACAGAGAGCAGCTTTCAGCACACAAACGTCTCTGCTGTTGTCTGCACGTGCCATCAACCCGGACAAGTCTAGTACTGCAGGAGGAAACAGGAGTCAAAGCAACTGCAATGTGAAATCCCATCCCTAACTGGCCATATCTAAGAGGTAAAGTAATAACACCATAAACAGCTAATGAAAGCCTTAATTTTAACTTATCGCAATGACAGGCAACATGAAAACATACTTGCTGAGAGTGAGACGTGTATGGGCCGGGGCTGTTAACATGTATGGGTTTCAGAGTTTGGAAACGTGCATGAAAAGCAGTCACGGGGCTTTTAGCGGCCAGGTCAGTGGCCTGCAGTGCCACGGTGCTCGCTCAGCACCCCCAGCACGCCTGTGCCCAAATGGCAGAAAAAAGAAGGTGCGATGGGAGAAGCATCAATCTGCAACTGAGAGGCAGGCCACGGAATGAATGAAACCCTGTGAAAAGCCTTAGTGGGAGGCCATGCCTTACAAGACATGAATACACCACTCCTCAGTCCATGTTTCTCTCCCACGTGCATTCCCTGGTGCTTCATATGGTGTGAGCTCCCAGTAGGCTGTTCCTGGGGTTAGGATGTTCACAAGTTCGGTCTGTCAGTCCTGAGACAAACCCCTAGCAAGTTATTTACTAGTTCATTTAATTGTCCTGCGGCCACAGAGCTGCTTGCTAGATCCAGCATTTTCCCATAAAACAGATGGAAGGAAGAGCCGGCTCAGGCCCCCTCCCCAACACGAGCACCCCCTGTCTTCCCCAGGTGCTCCCAGCAGGGTTAATTTTATGTTATATAAAAAAAATCCATCTCCTGGACAGTTTTGAATCCACTGCCTTTCAATGGCATTGAATTAGTTCTTGTTTCACTTGCAGGGACAGGGAATTAAAATAAGCATCTCGGTTTCAAACACTTGTAACTCACTCCTATTTACTTCTACTTCCATTTCTTCCTTTCAGGATCAGCTTTTCAAAGGTTTGTGAGCACCTAGTAACACAGGGAGCTGCCTCGAGGGCATGCACAAGTGCCTGAGCTTGTTTATCCGTGACCTTTTTATTTTTTTGACAGTCAAGATAAAAGATCTGTGCTGGTCTGCCCTTATCTTCTGTGTTCCTGCACACTGAAGGAATTTTATACATTACGAGATGGAAGATTTTCCTTTATACACTTCTGCATCTTTGTCCCTCTGAATTCAAGCTTAGCCAAACGCCTCGTATTTAGCCATTATTTTTCACTCCCATTCATTTATTTGGTACACAAATAATGCCCGCTGGACTGTAATTTCCAGGGCTGCTTTAAGCTGATTTTAATGCAAGATTGTTTGTTATTGTCAGGTTTTGTACGTGTCTGAAAGCTACGCTGCTGGTTCCTTCCTCTGTTGTCATGGTGGCAGCCCCACAATCCAATCAGTGCCCCAGCCCGAAATCCTTCTTTTGTAAAGCAGGTCCTCTCCTCTTCCTCGGTGGGGATGGGAACATCTCCGATCCTCTTTGGTCCAGTACAACAATTTGTGTAATTTTATTAGCTGATGAGTTTAGCTGTCCTTGTTCTCCACAGTTATTAAGTTAAAATGATTGGTGTTAGAGCAGAAGAATGGCTGTGCTTGTCCTGACCAAGGCTCCTCCAAGCAAGGCCAGAAAGCAAACACACCCCCAAAATACGCGGCCAAATCAAGAACCCACCAAAAACCTACAGATGGCTTTAAATGGCACTTCTGCCCCTTTGTCTCGTGCTCTGAGACACAACCTCAGTCATTCTGCTCTGACCTTTCCAAACCACAGTGTCGGGCTGGCTGCAGGCTGAGGGGATTGCAAGGCTCCCGCTCTCCTGCTTGGAAAGGTTCCCAAAAGTTCACTAATTATGGCCAAATCAGCCCCAGACATACGGCTGCAGCACCTACGCTTACGTGACGCTGTTGGCTAAGCTCCCCAAAAAGCTTCTTGCAGAGAAGCACCCTGAAACGAGTGCCAAGGTGATGGGAAGAGAATGGGTGAAGCCGTTCCTTGGTCAGCTGTCAGCCCGAGACTTCTGCAGTGCCTGGAGGAGGGCTAGCAAGCCACTTACTCAGATACCAATTAATTACATTTTATTAGGTGTCAGGTAATGTGGGCAGCACCTGTCATGATCAGAACTGCTCATGTGTACGCACGCACATACGGGCTTCTGGCCAGCCAACAGCTCATCCTGGGGGAGTCCCAAAGTCGAACCTGTGCCCTGGACCCCTGCTGTTACACCAGGACTCATCTTTCAGCCTAAACTTCAGATCCTGAATTTCCGTGAGATTCCTCCTGCTTTTCTGAACCGACGAGCCATTATTAAATTCATAATGTAACAGACCGAACTGGAACAGTTAAAGTAATTCTATTACAGTGTTTACTTTGTGTTGTGGCATTCATTTTATCTTTTAAAAAACACTGAATTGCAATGTCAAGAGGTCAAAGAAAGGGGCATAACTCCAGATTGTTCTTTCCTTTCCCTTCTTGCTTTTCTCCTTTCTGTAGACAAAGTCAGCGATTTAAAAGCTGAAACTTCAACAGCAGCTTGGATTTCCCCGCAGGTGTCGGGGCCGCTCTGGGTGCTGCAGCTGGCTGGGGTAGCAGAGGTATCCCCTTAGAAGAGCTCCAAACTCCCCCTGGGATTGCTCACAGCCACGCAGGTGGTGTCTCTTGATGGCAAGCTTTTCAATGAAGACAAGCTTTAGCTTTCCGAGCGTGCACCTGATTTTGGAAGCAGCTTTCTTTCGGACTTTAGAGAAACACACGTACCCGAGGTGATGAAACTGCTTTCTGTTGCATTTCCAAGAAGCACACTTCATCGAGCTTTCCTCATGGCGCTCCCAGCCCCATCCTATTTTTTCTAAGAGCAAATTTCCTCCAACCAATCTCTCTCTTGCCATTTTCAGGCCACATTTGTTTGCCAGTCTGTATGTTTCAGTAACTTCACTGATGTCAGTGAAACAGAGGTAAGTGGATCTGTTCCAGGTTTACATAAAAGTAAGCAAGCTCCATTTAAAAAGGAGCTTTTATGATTTACTTGCCCAGCAAACTTTTCTCTTCTCTTTCATCCATCTCTTTTATGATTCCTCTTTGTCTTCCACACAGAAAGTGAGCTGGGAATTGCACTCCTTGGCACTGATCTTCCTTTGCATCTTCACCTTTCTCCTTGTTTCATTACTCTTACACTACATTTTTCTTTTAAATTATTCTCTGTAAGAGCTGCTTATTCAGGCCTGTCTCTCCCTGGAATTCTCTCTGACCCTTCACTAAAAAAAACAACTCAGACATAAAAATGAGTCTGAGTTTCAGCCAGGCAATGAAAACTTCCAATGACAGACTCTTGATCTGATCTCTTGGTATTTTGCAGTCATGAAAGATTTGGATGAATTTAGCCATAAAGAGTCCCAGTTATGTAGCTAAATGTCTTATCCACATTTTACAATACAGATGGAGGGAAATGAGGACCTTTAAAAAAAGACTGGCAGAATATCGCACCCACAAATCCAAGTTGGACAAAAGCGTGATATTTTTTTTCTTTCATGTCTCTGCTAAGGGAAGAATTAATCTACTAGCAGGTTAAGGTTCTCATTCTGGCTTTAGACTTTTTCACACAATGCTCATGTCTCATTTCTCTCCTGAAGACCTTTGAATCCAGCAGCCAATCGTAACTAAATCTAGCAGCAGTAGAGGTCCCACAGACACTCTGCTTTTGCAAAGTTTGTGGAAAACAGGCAGCCAAGCAGCAAGGCCTACTAGTGCCTCTACAGAGAGACTGGCTGTGGCAGGAATTCTCCCCTTATCGGCTATCGGAGTGCTCAGGCAGGAAACCAGCATGGAGCCCCCATGGCAGCAACGAGGAAACCAGGCCCTGCTACTTCTGAGGCTCACAGAGTTGCATTTCCTTCCCTTGTGGGCAGGAGTGACAGCAACTCATTTTTCAGACACTTAAGTGTCAGACTTAAGTGTCTGAATCTGTGTGAGAAGCAACTTTACTTACAGCTTACGTTTCTGCTAGGATGCCTTGCTGTCCTCCAGGAAAGAAGCTAACTGCAAGTCTTCAGTTCTCTCAGACTGAAATTGGGATTGAACAACTCTCATTAAATGTAGCGTGTCACACCTTTGAGATCAGAATCACACTATTTACAAAAAATATGTGGTAGGCATTTTTATCTCACCTGTATGTAGCAAAACAGCAGGCACCGGTAAGGTGGGTTCTGTCATAGCTTGGATTCCATGCTGCTGAGCAGCTGGTATTTATTGACAAAACTACTGCTAAACTGTTTGCGTTCTCCAGGCTGTAGGTGCAGCCAGCCTGAAGCACGTTCACTACTCATTACTGAAATATTCATTTTCCCAGAAAGCCATCTGTGTCATTCGGTCACGGCAGAAGTCCAGAAATGTCCCATTCTCTCCACCACCACCACCTCCCCCAAACTGTTTATTTGCTGTCAGATCTGGACTATGTTTCCTGTACATTTCCAAAATGTACATTTCCTGTACCATTCCAAGATGAATGAACTATATCATTTCCAGTTTTTCATCCTCACAAATACGAATCTGAGAATCTAAAGGTGCAAGGAGCGTGGCTAAGAAAGAAGATTGGCTAACAGAGCAACCTGAACTGAATTATATCATAGACTGCTTTCACATTAAAGGGGGTAAGGCGAGAGAGAGAGGAAAGGAGCATTATAGAGGTACCAATTTGGTGTAAACACAAGAGCTGCCAGCTACTTCACGTAAAGCGTGCTGTCCTTCTGGCTGCAGCCTGCCAGAAGCACAGGTGCAGAGACAAGCAGGCCAGCTCGAAGGGCTCCTGCAGAAACACACTCTGCAGAGCTGCTAAGAGGAATAATATCTGCCCTAAAAACATTGATACTTCCTTGTCTCCTTGGGACTAATGATGCATTCGGCACCAGCGAGCTGAGGAGAGGTGGGTAAGGTATTGCTCCTTATTTACGTACCTCCCGGTTAAATTTCTATGCAACAATTTGCATAGCTAATTGTGCACCATTCATAGTGCCATGGCACAGCCCTCTGTAAATATGCCTGCAATTTAGGATGATGAATGCGCCTTGTCATCCACCCTAGGGGGTGGTAGCTGAGACTTCTTCTTCCTTATCTGATGTGAAGGGTGTAGAATTTCACCCAGACGCACCTGTTACTAACAAAATAAAGTTCTGCGTTGCATCAAAAACATAGATGTGTATCTCAAGGTGCATGGCTGACAGCCTGGATTAGCTTGTCACTGATTTCTTCCCCTTCATACCAACATAAATCCCCTTTTTGCCTGTAGGCCCTTCGAACCGCAGGACATAAGAGGTGTTTGATGGCAGGGTGCAACAACCCAGAGAAATGCAGGGGTGAACTTGAACCAAGTCCCTACAAATTATTTCTATTATTTCTTCTTTATCAAGCACTTCTGTATAATATTAAGTATTTTAACATATATCTAGGAATAGATGCACTTGGAAAAAAAGCAAATGGTTCTGGTTTCCTTATAAATGTATAAGCAGCAAGCACCTCATTTCCTTATACATATAAATTGTATTGCATAGCAGAATAATTTCAGTATCGAAGAAGAAGCAGCTTCTGAGAAATGTTTTACCTGATTTACAGATATTTATAACGATTCTTTCCCAAGTACACTGACATATATACAATGTGTGCTAATACCTCTGATTTTCCTTCTGGACAGACACCTTGGCCTTCTTGACCACACTATTTCCAAGAACCTTACGAGAACGACAACATATATGACTTTTATCCTTTTGTTGAAGGTTGCTGAAATTCACCAACAGATCCATAAGATATCAGGTGTCTCAATAGCCATCTTGCCTACCTAAGATTTGCTCCTTCTGGAAAATGTGAGTAACACCATATTGACAATGGATATGAATAACAGAGGTTGCCCCCAGTGGCTGGGGAGTCTCCTTCCTTGGAGATCTCCAGTGCTGTTCTGAATGGGACCTGAGCAACCTGATCCACCATTGAGGCCAGACCTGCTTTTAGGTCAAGCTGAACTACATGATCCCCAGCGGTCCTTCCCAAACCAGATTTTCCTATGATCCTATGACCATGGCAGTTGGACCTGTAATATGTTTTATGATTTGGAATAATTCTTTTGAGTAACCTATCCCCACGTAATGTCATCTGGAATAGGAATCATGCAGGCACTCACTTTAATTAATGAATTAAACTGGCAGAAGGCATGTTTATAAAGCAATCCACTGAGGTGGCCTCAACACCAAAAAAAACAACTGACTAGTGTTTCCTATCGGTTGGCTTCTAGGTTTCACAGATTGTTTGTTGTGATAGCCTGGGCAGAAGTTCATGCTGAAGGTCATGATCTTCAGTCACCCAAGTTGTGCGCAGGGTGGACTGAATTTGGAGCGAGCTTAACGGCCTGAGTAAAGACAGAAATTTGAACTCATATTTGGGCCTGACCAGTAAACCCAGTGCAGACAGAGATATAGCTGCCTAGCCAATGGGACACACTGAACTCTGGCACTTTTGTGAAATTTTGGCTTTTTGAAATAGAACAATATAGGAAATTCCCTGTTGGGGATGAAGGTAGTGCTGAATAGTTGTTGTGCTTCAGCTCACACCCTCACTTATTTCGAAATAGCTTCCCTGTTTAGACAAGCCCTAAGAGACTGAGACATTTATAATGAGTATTTAATCTTTCCATCTCTTTTCTTACTGTTTTGATGTTTCCTCAGGCTTTGAAGCTTCAAAATTATTTTTCCAGAAACTACGAGTCTTAAGGCAAAAATAAGGCAGCTAGAAACTGACTGCTGCCAGTAGGAATAAAAAGTTTATAAGCTTTTTCTCCACAGGAAATGTTCATGATCTTCATTAGCAATGACCACGTTTTAATGCATTTATGCCCTTAGGGTTATAGAAATGCTTCATTCACAACTTTATCCACCCTGGATCATAGGACCGCTAGTATTTCTACGGGGGCATCATGCCTTTCAACAGGATCTTTATTGTATGCATGTTTTGAAGGACAAATGGCTACACGTTTTTCAGATAAAATCAGGTCTGAAGACACTCACCGAGAATGCAGCACCTGAGGCAGCGGTCTCTTCCGAAGTTTTCCTGTGCAGTTGAGTACTGAATGAGTCCTCACCGGGGCCTCAAGGCATGATGGAAAAATAATTAATGATTCGCAGCAGCAGCGAAACTTCCTCATTGTCATTCAGGGAAATACTGTCTTTGGAAACCATAATGCTAGGATAACAATCACGTCACAACAGCCATTTGGAGGGCTGTGTGGAGCAGCACAGAATATAAGAAGTAAGCATTTGCTTTTCGTGGTGGGGATGGATGTCCTTTTCTGGCTGGAATCATAAATCAGAATTATTTTTACCTCAGTTTCCCTGTGATGTCCAGTTTGAAGTAATGTGCTATCACTTTATTGATACTCTTGGACTCTATTGCAGAAAACACCTCTCCTCACTCTGCTAAATGTTCAAAAGGGAAATTCCTCATCTTGGTCTGGAAACTCAAACATACTTTCACAGAAGGCAAAGTGTGTGTGGTCACCAAACAGGCAAAGGAGCAAATCCCAAGTCAGATGTTTTCTGCAGAAATGCTTTTTGCTCTCTCTTCTTACTCCAGGAAGAGATGCCATTTATGTGGATGAGAAGAGATGATGGCTTCTTAAAGAATATTTTGAAAATCAAGCTGAGCTGACCCATTTGAGTGAGCCAGATCCCGAACAGGACTATTGATTTCCTGGTGCAGAGCAGCTCTCCTCAGGAGAAGACCTTGCTCATTTCTCTCACGCTGTGTAAATCTCTGTCGTATTTGTAGCCAACTAATGAGTTGGTACGAAGACAGCCAGGACAGCAGGATCAAGGTAATCACTTGTGAGCAACTGAGCCTACCAGTGTTAGGCTGTTTGTTTAAGTCTGCTGGCGAGGTGTCATTAATGTTTGATTGATGATTGTTCGAAGTATTTTGCTGGTAACAGTCCAGCTGTAACAGGCTGGTGGTCGCATGACAGAAACCACTGCCATGCTTGGCAAAAGCTAAGCACGCTCTTGCTTGCTTTCAGGAAAACAGCAAACAAATGAGCTCCCACGCAGTGAACTACCACTCCTCACCCCAGTTTTGGCTGCACCCCTCACCCAGTTCTTGTCCTGCCCAGTTCTTTGCTGTACTTTAAGTAAACAATGTCCTCAATATTGGGTCAATGCCCACCACACATGAGCAGGCCCCAGGGTCACCTCCTGTCAGGCTCCTCAGCGGCCCTGGAGTGGGTGCATGGCCGAAGGATGGGGACTCGGTGTCAGACACCAGACTTGCCATCGGCTCTACGAGATGGGCCGTGTTTCATCCTGTTATGGATCTGCTTGTGCAGATAAATCCAGCAAGGGACAAGTTTTTTGAGGAGCACTTATTCCGACAGCATGAGGTGATACTGTACGGTACTTTTACACCCCCACGATCCCGCAGCAGCCAATGTCACTACCCAAGGCAAACTGAGACAACCCGGCCCACAAAAACCTGTGGTTAAAAAGTGCCATTAAATCAGTTCTTCCACCGTTTCGACGGTGCTTCTCCTCAGGCGGGCACAGGAGGGTCGCCTCGCTCCGCGCGCAGCCCCTGGGCAGTCACTGCCGCAGGGGATACCTCGGGCTAGGGCTGCGGAGCGTGCATACGTGGTGCGGGGAAACCGAGCCGGCTCCTCAGCCCCGCACAACCCCGGGGGGCCGGCGGGGAGAGCCGCGAGGCTGTTCCAGGGCTCCGGCCGCCTCCCGGGGCGGAGCGGGGCGGCCGCTCGGTCACCTGACGGCGCCGCCGCCGCCATTTTGTCGGGGAGTGGAAATGTGAAAGGGGAAGGCGCGGCGCAGCCCGGGCCGGCTGCTTTCCTTCTCTTCCTCGTTCTTATCCTCCTCCTCCTCCTCCTCATCGTCCCCGGCCACCTTCCTCGCCGTCGTCCTTCCCCGGGGGAGGCAGCGGGAGCCCCGCCATGTCGGGGCAGTCGCTCACCGACCGCATCGCGGCGGCGCAGCACAGCGTCACCGGCTCGGCCGTCGCGAAAGCCGTCTGCAAGGCGACGACCCACGAGGTGATGGGCCCCAAGAAGAAGCACCTGGACTGTGAGTAGGGGCCGTGTCGGTAGCCACGGCTTCCCCCAGCTTGCCTCCACGTGGGAGCTGCGAGCCCCGTCCGAGCCGCGGGGCGATATTTGGGCGGCAGCAGCCCCTCTGCCCCCTGAGAGCTTCCCAACTCCCGAGCCCTGCACCCGGGGAAAGACGGTTCATGTGGTAGGGGATCTGTCTGAGACAGAAGTCAGGCATCCCGTGGTGCTGTCGGGCGCTTTTGTGTGCCTCTGGTGGGATGCAGCTGCCTCTAGCCTGTCCTGAAATACAGTTGTCTTGGGGCTGTGCTGGAAGGCTGGAGGTGAGGATGGGAGAAGGTCGATTGCATCTTCCCTAAAGGACAGCGCCTTATTGCTGGTATATGTCAACTGAGTATGTTGAAACTCCTTTTTTTATATACCAAAAGATGCCGGAAGCTGCCCCCGCTATCTGCAGAATTATCAGTGGTGTTGCTTTGTTTCAGTTTTTAATAACTGCATAGCACTTGAAGTTGTTCTTTGCTCAATTGTGCAACGAATGCTGCAAACGTTGCGTGTTGTGTAGTACCTCCATGCACCTTCTATGAAAAGCAAACTAAGTGTGTGCCTTTACACTAGGGAGAGCAAAGGCGAGGCGAAGCTGGTTACTGCTTCCTTCAGAGTCCAGGGACCAGGCTGGTGGCTTTGTGGGACTCCTTCCAGCTGATGGTACCATGGAGAGTCTGCTGTTCAGGCTCTCAGAAGAAGCATATTCTGTTAATTGTTGAGGACAGTTTGGCTCTTTGGTGCTGCGGCACTCATCTGTTGAAATAGACATCTTGCATGAAAGCCTTTGACATGGATCAAATAGATAAACCAAGTATATTTCTTATTGATCTGGATGCGTGGAAGCCAGGTGCAGTAGTAAATATTGCAGCTACTGGGTTGAAGTTGAAAGTCTTCAAGCTGGGTAATTGACGATTCTTTTCATTATACCGTTATGTTACCTTGTTTCATTTTCTGCCTGAGGTAGAACAACTTTGAGGTAACCCTTATGTCCAGAAATGGCAACATGACAGGAAGCCAGAAATCGGTGACAGTTTGCTCAATAGCTTGAAAGTTTCTGAAGCTGCGAAGAGGTAGTGTGTTGTTCGAAACTGATGTCATTCACTTCGCAAAGTAAGAAAATGGACATCTGGAAAAACTGTATCTTGAGAATAGGATAAAGTGGCATTGTGACTGTCGTATTCCTTTGAATATCTCTTGATAGAAATCTGTTCAGAGTTGTCAGTCTCCTTGAAGGTTCTTACGTCCCAAATGAGTTCTGTGTTTTGGTGTCAGTTGTTTTCTATCATTCTTTTGTCTAAAAAAAAAATAAAAAGCTTGTTGTGCTGACTGTAGCTCTGGAGTACAGGAGGACTGTGGTGGGGTGGAAGAAGAAGATGTGAAATGTGGTACCATGAATACCTTTGCAAAGAGCTTTTAAAAAAAAATAAATCCCAGTAAATATTCTTCAGTCTTCATTCAGCATATGCATGTGCTGCTTTTCAAACATCTGCAAACCTATGTATTACACTTCTTAAATTTTTTTTACTTGTACATCTGTAAGCAAAACTTAGTTGTATTGAACGTAAGCAGATGAGATACAAGTTTAAATACTGTTATCTCTGGAACAATCACACAGCGTAGTTTCAAAGACACAGTGCAAGTAGTTTTCAAAGTACAATATGAAATAAAACATAGCTTGGACTTAATGCAAAACACTGCTAGTTGCACCTTGGTCCCTGCATGTGCATGTCATTAAAAATGTACGCCATTTGGTATTACTTGTAATTGCTGCTCAAAAAAAAAGTTCACCAAGAACATGTTTTGAGAGTTGACAGTTGTATTGAGGATCACAGAGGAGTATCAGTCTCTGGACTCGATTCAGATAATTTCCTAAAGTCCCTTTATTGCTAAACTTCCTTAGCAAGGGAGACTTTAATATTACGGTATGGGTATAAGCAGGAAGATGTTATGCATGCAATATGTAAGCTAGTATTTGGAGCCTCGGGCCTTGCTAGCTGCTGGGTGGTATAGTTATTTTTCTTAAAGAGCAAAAAAAAAAAAAAAACCTAAGCAATGTCAATGGGGATACTTGATGTATTTTTTTTCTTTTAAAGTAGGTCGCAGTGTTCTAAATAAGTCAGCAGAGCTATTTCTGTAGTATTTTGTAATATTTCAGGATAAAATAAAATGTTACACAGTGGTTGTTCTTTTTCCTCTGTGAAGCTCTTGAAGCCTTGTGTTTTCTTCCCCACGTTTTTGACTGTCTCGCTTTGCCTCAGCCTCCTGAATTTGGGTTGTAGTGGAGTGGGGCTTGGTGCTTCTTTTGGTGACATCTCTCTTCCCGGCTAACTGTGGAAAAAACATTTTAAAAATACATAACTTAAAGCTGTAGCCAAGCTGGACCAAAATTTAGAAAGCACAAACCCTCAAGTGAATTGTATATTAAACTTGTAAATGAACACAGTAAAACTGCAGTTTTTTTCTCTCTTTATACCTTGTACACAGCCCTCTTAAGAAGCAGATGGGAGGGGAAAGTGGTTAGTGTTGCTCATCAAGACTTAAGACTGCTGTACATGTACAGGCTTTAGAAGTCTTGTAAGAAGTGATAATTTAGGTACTTCAAAATTGTATTATGTAACAAAATTGGGCTATTAAGCCTTTCACTTCAGGTGAAAGTTGAGGGTTCCACCAAGCCATGAGGGATTCAAATGTTGCCAGTAATGTCACATTGTGACTGTCACAGGTCGGGGATGTTTTGTATCTGCCCATTCTTTTGGCAGCTGGAGCTGATGACTGGCTGGCCAATGCTGATGCAGTTTGGCTCTTAGAGATATGTCACTTGTGATACCGCACGGAGACATACGCCCAGGCAGTAAGGTGCCAGTCTTTAATTTGAAACTCTCTAGTCCTCTGCGAAGCTGTTCAATTTGACTCAAACAACAAAATGAAAACACCAATAGAAATACCTGAGTTAATGTTAGAATCTGTAAATGCTTTATTTTATTTTTTTAAATGTAGCAATTGCTTAAAACTTTTTATAAAGGCTTTTTGAAAACTTTTTATCTTGTAACCTTGTTTGGTGGGGGAATGGGACAGAATCCCTGAATTAATGTTGCTTCTAGCAACTGTAATTCTAAGACAGTTCAGATTTAGCTACCATGTAAAAGAAATTTAGGTTGCTATCAGATCTTCACTATAAGAATACATGGACATAACCACTTCTATTAATCAGGTGATATCCCTTAATCCTCCAGCTGGAATTGTGATATTCCCTAGACTGCATTGAGAAAGTCTGCTCAGGTGTTCCTTCTGGTTTTACTTCACAGTGTAACTTCCAAAAAAGTCATTTTTTTAAAGACTGCTGGGTTAAGACAATTGGTCTTAATTCTTATATCTGCCTGTCTTAGAGCCGTTTCTCTCCCGTGATGGAAGGGAAGAAATATGGGAATATTCAGCAATTGCGGTTGCCTTAACTCCTGTATTACAGGTGTCTTGCAAGAATCATTTCCGAATGAAGAAAATGATTACTTTCTTGTTGCTTTAATGTTGAAAAGTATGTTGGTTTTTGTCAGTGCCTGGCTGAGGAATTTCCAGCAAACTGATTTTTATATCTGGATTTCCACATGCTGCTCTCTGAAGAGCTGTGTGGTTTCACAGATGATGTGCCAGTATTTCAGATGAGCTGTCGAAGAAAAATCCTTAGTGCTCTTCTAGGCAGTAAGGTTTCCACAGATGATCTAGGCTGCTTGAAATCCCCTGCAGTGCTCTTCTGGTTTAAAGCTGATTGAGTTTATTTTATTTTTCCTGTGTGATGTTAACAAGTTTCTAAATTGTATCCTAGAAATTGCACCAGGGTTTCATTTGCAGTGGAAGCGATTCCCCTGTGTGACTGGCAAAATGTTTTGAGTTAGAAAGTGTTTATATAAGTGGTGTGATAAGAGAGCAAGTGTCGCTTGCCCTACAACACCTTTCATCCCATTCAAGGCAGGTTTTGCAGCCAACATCCCTATTACCGTTGCCCAGCTGTCAGTCTCTCAGGTGCATGTGTTCCTTTGTGTTTCCAGATGTAGGGTGTTAATAGTCTTTTCCTCCTTTGCTGCCAGGTTTAACAAATCTATGCATTTTGTTTTTTATGTAGGGATCCTACTGCAGCCTTTAAAAAACAAAACAAAAAAAGACTTTAGATAAATTTTTGCTTTTTTTGTTAAAGATTTCGAATGCTGGAATTCAAATGTGGGACTAGCCCTTAATAATATTGTTACTAATTGTGTGGTTTTTTTTTGTTTTTTTTTTTTTTAAAAAAAGACAAATACAGACAAGAAATCTCCCAGGTGTTCAGCATCATCTTAGCCTTAGCTGAGGGCAGGTGACAAGATTGCATGAAACAAAAATCTCTCTAGTAAAATACCCAGGAGATGAACCTGGCTGCTGTTTCTCTCTGAGAACAGAAAGTTGTTTTTAGCTTGGATCTTCCTTTACGGTTCTACTTATTAAATAATAAGCACTCTTAATGTTCACTATATCATCAGAGAAGAAATTGACTTGCTTCGTGGTTATGGGAAGGAGAAGAACTTTATGTGGAAATGCTGCTTTCAGCAGGCTATCTGTGTGGTCTTTGACCTCAGCAGTTTAATGGAATGCTTTTAACCGTTACCTATTAGTAGTTACAGATACTGCTCAGCGTCCTTCCTGGTGTTTTTTTGGTGGTGGTGGATTTTTATTTTTTTTATTTTTTATTTTTTGTAAACTGAGAAGAGGAATTACAACTTGTAAGAGTTCTGCAACATTTTTTGTTGGTTACAATCCAGTTGTATGAAAATACTGAGCTAAAGCTAACAGCAACGTCTTGATAATGCTTATAAAATGAATGGATTCAGGAAGACTTATTTGTCCTAATGTGCTCTGACAGAATTACTTAGAAATGTTATAACAAAGTTCTCATTCAGTAGATGAGACTATTGAATTAAAATTCAGGTTTTTGTCTATGTATAAATTTTCAAATTGGATCTTGCTTCATTATATGGAACAATAATTGTCTATGGACAGTTTGGGCTTCAAGAGATCTTAAAATATGATTTACTTTGACACAGCATCTGAGGATGGTACAGCCATAAGTGGTGAGAGGCATCTGTAAAATGACTCTTTGAGGTTCTTCATATTTGTACAGTGACATATTTTACTAAACAATCCGATTTTGATGTATAGCTTGCCTCAGGCTCCTTTTCAGGGCTCTTCTATCTGTACAGTTATTTCGGTGGTTTTGCCTGTTATTATTAGGGATGAAAGTTTTCATCCCAACTTGAGTGTTTTGTATGTATTTGGAAACTTCTGATGTTGGAGTGACATCAGTAAGGTTATTAGTGTCTTCAAATATCTTATTGAAGCAGAAAGCTACCTAAAACTCTTAATAGACAGAGAAACTGAAAGTAAAATTACTCAAAGTATCCATTAGTGATCCTTAATTATAGGACTTTAAAATATGCTCTTATTAAACAGGTTCCTAATTGAGTTACATCTGTAG
Organism: Cygnus olor; assembly: GCF_009769625.2. Lineage (NCBI taxonomy): Eukaryota > Metazoa > Chordata > Aves > Anseriformes > Anatidae > Cygnus > Cygnus olor. Next base: position 19,035,770 of record NC_049181.1, on the reverse strand, counting down.
TATATTCACTGCACTAGAGCAGATAAAAAGATGAAATGCAATATTTCTATCGCATAATCTGTCCTAAACTATCTCAATACGTGACCTCCAAGTTTGTTCAAGTTGCTGTTGATAATGTCATTGGTCCCCTGCATGGTGCTAACAGCGTGACAGCGAAGCTGGTGGTGCTGGCACCTGGATGCTGGGTTGCTGCCTGGCTTCTCAAGCACCTGCCCCTCTTCAGGTACTTGCAGAGAAAAACCACAGAGGCAGCAATGCTGAGCTCCAGCCAGAGGGCTGCTCCCAGACTTGGCTTGAAGAAGAAGCCACAAAGGAAGCTTTTCAAAGTAGATGTTTGTTGTGCTGGCATTGCCCAGTCCTTGAGGCGTGCTTTGATCACACCTGAGCCAAAGTTAGCTCAAAGAGAATAAATGAAGTGTGCGTGTCTCAAGGGGTTTAGAATAGTCCTGCTCGCAGTTCTCTGTGCAGCGAGTGCCTTCGCTTCTTCCCTGGGTGTCTGCTGGAGCCTGCTCTGGTTTTGCACTCAGACAGTGGCTTGAAGCTCTCTGACCTTCCGAGTTAATGTTTTACTGCTGAGTTTATGATCAGTCTCTGACACAAAGAGCTTTTTTGATACAAAAGCTTGAAATCTGCCATGATCCAGCACAGTACACTCAGCAGGTTGGTGATTAGGTCACTTGAGCTGAATGGAGAGGTGTGTAGGTGCAGGCTCGTGCCCATAAATCTGCCAGGGAAGAGGCTTAGCGCAGGTTTGCAGCATCTCATTTGCTCTCAGGTGTCAGTACTCAGGCTTGGACCTGAGCTCTAGGTACTTGCTGCTTGCTGATCTTGTGGGCTGCAGCTGTCTCAGCTTTTCTGCTCTTGTCTCTCTTTCATTTTGGTTAGATTGAACAACTCCAGGCGTTGGGTATTCAGTGTGTCTGCACTGGCTTTTGGATGGTACTTTGGGCCTAGAGCTTCTGCTGGGGCAGGTTATTGGGGCAGGTTATGAGCTGTTGGAACTCCATAAAACTGCTGAAATGCCTTTGACTTTATACTCAGTGTTTTTCAGTATAATTTAATGAGTTTGAACAGGGAATGTAAAACAGCTCAATTATTTCTTAAAGAACTGAAGTTAAATCTTCCAATATGAATTATCCTGTTGCTTTTTGTTTTTTCACATGGATAATCATCTTTGAGCATGCAACTAATGCTTTAATTTTTGTTTCTTCTTTAATTTAGATCTAATACAGTGCACAAATGAAATGAATGTGAATATTCCACAGCTGGCAGACACACTCTTTGAGAGAACTGCAAACAGTAGCTGGGTCGTAGTGTTCAAAGCTCTAATTACAACACACCACCTCATGATGTATGGAAACGAGGTAAGACGTGATTAGTTCTGTAAAGGCCTACTTAACAGTGTTTTTTAACTTGTTACAACAGATGACAGGCTGAAATTAGGGGATAATCTGAATTAAAATTCACTGCTTGGAATTCACTAGGTAATCCAAATATAAAGCTAAACTGAATGCTGTAAATCAGTATGTATATTTTAGTCTCTACTTTCAGTACTGTTCATACTGAAACTTGAAAGAAAGAAAAGCTGACGTGGGACCATAGAAAAAATTCTGAGCATAGAGTCCCAGGTTACCAGTCAGCATGTGTTTGCCCATGCAGCAGTTTGTGTTGGGAAAGACATGAATTTGTTTGTACCAAAACTGCTCCTTAGCTTTGAATGGATGCATCCAGGGATTCAGATCAAAGGTGTAACAAGTCTCATAGGCCATACTGATTGTAATCCTCGTTTATGGATTCAAGCATATTTAAAGAAGTTAAAAAATGCAGAACTTACAATCATAGAACATATATATGGGAAAAGTGGAAAGAGAAACTTTTAAAACTACCTCACTATCTGAATGTGTTGTTTCTTACTCTAGTATTATTTGTTGAGCCAGCTATTATTCGTCAAAACTTAAATGTTATTTACTCAGATCAGCACAACTGTAAGTCTGAATTATACCATTCCCCAGTGCTGCTGTTCACCAGGGTTCTAGAAGTACTGTTGTTGCTAATTAAACTTTGTAACTAAGCTGGTCCCTGACTTTACAGCAGCAGTGGATGCGTGGAAGCTCAGATAATTTAAGTGGAGCTTGCATTTTCCAGCTTCTCTGTTCTAAACTACAAAGTTAACCTAAACAGCTCCCTCTAGGATTGCTAGTCTTACTCATGGGCAGCAGTGACTTTTTATTTAAAGCCTCACTTTTGCCAGATACGCAACTTTGTATTTTGGTGCTTTGTTCATCAGTAGTTTCAAGGGTTTTTTTGTGAATTCTTTAAAGTAATTTCTATTGTTGGCAGAGGTGATTAGAAACAGTTACAAGCTAAGTGTAGTTTTCTTGTAATATGCTTAAGTGTGTTGGCTCTCACAACAAAAGTTAGATTCTCAACTTTTTCTTCACCAACAGCGCTTTATCCAGTATCTTGCATCGCGAAACACATTGTTCCATCTAAATAACTACCTGGACAAAAGTGCCATGCAGGGTAAGGATTTTTCACTGAAGGAAAAAACTCTACTGCTTTTTTGCTCTGTGATTATTAGTGCCTGTGTCAGTGCGCGCTGGGAGACAAGTGACATTTAAATGAAAGAGTATTATGATTTGTATTGCATCAGGCACCAAAGAATGTCCGACCAAGAATTTAGACACGAGAAGGTGAGATTGGGTTACCTAGCTGAGTAGAAATTTACCTGCAATGTATGTGTTGTACTTACAGAGCTGTCAATTTGAAATAGTAAACACTTGCGCTGCCTAGAGAAACCTGATGATTATTAGCATGCTGATCTATTTCTGAATTATATTTTAGTGTCTCAGGAGTAAATATGAACTGCTAAGGTGCATGGAATGCACTGTATAGGTAGCAAGGACTCCTTCAAGTCTCTGAGAGACATTTTGGTTATTTGCCAGTGTTAGAAAGCATTAAGTCTTTGTGTGGTGTGAGGCATTGCAGATGAGCTACCAAAGACTTCGGCATTTTACTAGGAATACATTTTCAGTCTGCTTTCTAGAACATCACAATAAGAGCTGCTTGGTTCTTGCCTTATATTTTTTGTTGTAGGTATTTATTCTGATAATTGCAATGAAGGCTTTTCTAATTTTAGCAAGTTGGGAAGAAGCTGTAACACTACACTGCAAAGAGAAAATAGTGAATCTTAAGACCCTGGATTGTGCCTGTGAAGTGCTGCTCTTACGCAAGTTGATGCAAAATGGATTAGTAGAATAGTTCTTGAAAAGGACTTGAAGGAAACTGTTCCTCTTCAAAATATCTAACCTATATATTCTTAACTTTTAGGCTACGATATGTCTACCTTCATTAGGCGATATAGCAGATACTTGAATGAAAAAGCACTTTCATATAGACTTGTAGCAGTTGACTTCACCAAAATGAAAAGAGGGTAAGACACTTACCGCTTCTTTTGCCTGGTCTTTCATATGGGCAGGGGGAAGTACCAGCTGTTATTGAGCTTATCATGGGTTGGTGCTCCTTTTGACCCCTTGAGGCAGTATAGTAGTGTTGAAACAACATAATGTGCGGAGGTTTCTTGGTAACCTGTAAACGTCTTCTACCCTGCAGGATAGATGGAGTGATGAGAACCATGAACGCTGAAAAGCTTCTGAAAACCCTTCCAATCATACAGAGCCAGCTTGATGCACTCCTTGATTTTGATGTAAGTACTTTAAGCTCGTTGTTAGGTAACAGTCACTCAATTTGAAGTGCAAGTTTATTTCATTAAAGACTAATTTATTTTCTCATTGCTTTCTACACAGGCAAATCCAAATGAACTAACAAATGGTGTTATAAATGCTGCCTTTATGCTCCTATTTAAAGATTCCATTAGACTTTTTGCAGCATACAATGAGGGGATAATTAATCTTTTAGGTATGTGGAATTATTATTGTTGTGGGGTTTTTGTTTTAGCTTTTGGAATCGTGTGCAAGTTGTTGGGAGAAATAACGTAGATATTTCTGACTGTAATTAATAAACTGTCTGTCTCTGTTCTGATGAAATTAAGCATGTCTTAGTGTCACTGGCAACTGGTTTAGGCTTAAACATATGCTTTTACCTTGAACACAGCCTGAAACATAAATGGAAGTGAGAGTGTGACTGAGACTAAAAAAAAGATACCATAAATATGCAGTGTGTAGTACTTTTACAGTCCAATTGCTACAGGTTAGTGAGATACCTGGTTTGGTTTCCTTGAACTCAGATGTTTGGTCCATGACAGTTAGCAAGCCTTGAGTGTTGAACACTCTTTGAATGTTTAGTGCACTCACAACACAAATGACTTCTGTTTTCCCATACTTTGTATTTTGCCTGGTTACTTGTAGCTGGTACTTGAATCTACATGAGCCTGGTACATGGCATCTACAGTGCTTTGCTCAAGAGTGACAAGCTATGAGGAAATTCTTATAACGACTATTCAAGCAAATTTCTGAATGAAAACATCATCTGATTGGTTTATTCTGTTAATTCAGTAATTTTTACTCAGTGAGATATCTGCAGGCATTTAGGGCAAAACCACAAAAAGTGAAGGATGTGGTTGCTATTGGCAGTTCAGTTTGATACATATACCACTTCAGTAGCCATTCTGATGGTTTTTGGCTATCGGGTTCACTTACAAATAGTAAAACATATTAATACAGGGTCCAGAAATGTAACCATATACCAGGAATATGGTATCTACATAATTTCCAGCTAATAAGATGAATACCTTAGAATACTAGCGCAGATGCCTAATTAAACAATTGCAGTGATTTACTTCTGTGCTTGTAAAGCTTTGCATTGTATTCTAAGGTACTGAATTTCAATAATAGCATTTTTCTATTAGCTGAGGACTTATTACAAAAGGTAACAGGTATTCATGTCACCTTTAAAACTTGGATAGCTTTGAGTTACTAGTATCTTCTCTCCCCAAAGCTTGTCTTAAACTTACACTTAGAATGCTGTGTCAGCTTTTTGCCAGGACGGGTATTATCTTACAAGAGCGTTTTTATTTGCATCTTCAGAAAAATACTTTGATATGAAGAAGAACCAGTGTAAAGAAGGCTTGGATATTTACAAGAAATTTCTAGCCAGAATGACCAAATTGTCAGAATTCCTCAAAGTAGCAGAGGTAAATAATTCAACATGTGTGGGATGGCTAACTTTTAGCTATATGTACTGGTACAGTAGTCTGTATTCATAATCATGTAACATAACTCTCACTACTCAGGGAATTATTCTGCAGATTAGGTATTTTAAATTCTGTTCACTCTCATTAACATGAAATGAGATTCTCAGGCATCTCTATTAATAGCCAGACAACATATTAACACTTCAAAAAGATTATTATAAATTTGATTAATGGTCTAGAATGAACTAAGTGTTAGTGTATTTACAGTACGCTCCTTTACAGTAACTGCTTAAAATGGAGTAGTTCCAGTAAGCAGTGTCAATGTTTCTAATGCTTCCAATAAGCTTTTCTGCTGTGAGATGCAGAGTAATGTGCTTGAGATTTCTAAGGTGTGATTTTAGCTAAGCTCATGCCAGTTCAGGAAGTAATTAAGAGCCATTTCAATGTGTTAGCCTCTGTGTAACACTCAGACCTCACAGATTTTATGTTTGTTGTCACAGCATGTAGTAACGTGCTTCTTTTTCTCCTTTTTTGTGTAAACCCAGCAAGTTGGAATTGATCAGGGTGACATTCCAGATCTTACTCAGGTCAGTGTACGTATCATACTGATATAATCCAATTATTTTGTCCTCTGCGTTTTTTGAGATCGGTGTGTATCATAATAATTATCTTCAATGTATTCTATTAGTCTCTGTTTATCTGAAGGAAGTATATATGTGTGTTTTCCCATGGATCAAATGCACTCAGCGTTTTTACTTTGCAGCTGTTAAGACTTTTTTTTGATTAAAACAAAACTCAGGGAAAAGCTCTTTTAGGAACTTTTGTTTTTTGTGTTACGACAAAGGACTAATTGGCTTATAAGCTACAGACACCTTGGCGTGTCTTGAGGAAAACCTTCCATTTCACTGTAACTTCAGGTATTCCAACACTTAAAGATTACAGCTAGCTCATGCAGTCATGAGTTGTTTGTTTGTTTGTTTTATTGTTTTGTTTTTTACTGCTGTGAAGTCTAAATAGATTCAAAGTTTCTATACTAGCTCTTAATGTTGTCTTCAGTATTACCCAGTAATATGAGGAACTTGCGAGCATGCTGGAAAACTTAGTCTAAAAAGTGGAATACAGGCCAACACATTTTACTGAGGATAAATTGAGGGGCAGAGAAGAGGTGAGAAAGGTGGTTTGGTGTGGCGAATGGGAACTGCTGAGCATCTGCAGAAGTACACAGTTATTCTTTACAAGTTCCTTCAGTTCATAGGAATACTGTACTTCTAACCTGGGAGCAGCCCAGTAGGACTAGGGTTTTTGGTGTTCTTTCTGTGGTGTAGCATAACCTGACAGTCGGGAGACTCAGACAATGCTCTGGAGTGCCACTGAGGCCTACAGTACTCAAGGTGTTGGACTGGAGTCAGTGTGAAACAGTTAAAAAGCTAACATGTAAATTTTGGTGAATTGTCCTACCTAATCCTACACTAACTTCATGAAATTTAATTTAGTGGGTTAATCGATCTCTTGTGAAGATTTTCTTGAACTTCATTCAGTGTCTTTTTAATATGAAAATCAAATCTAAACCACAAACTTGCATTGTTGATTTTTTTCACTACTGATGAAGGTCAGACGTCCCCCTCAAGTTGTACACGTACAAATCTCTAATACTTGCTCCGAGCAGTAATATTAACCTTTTTAAGAACTTTTAGGCGTTTGCAGTAGGAAAGAAATATGATTGTAACCAGCAAGATAAGGGCAAGTAATGAATGCAGACAAGCACGATGTTTTTCATTGCTGTTTGATTTTAGCATCTTACTCTTCTGATCAGTACTGCATGTTCAGCTGGTCTGTAGTATGTTATGAAATCACACCTGAGTTTCAGGTGGTACTTCAGGACGTTGGCTTGTACACTGGGTTTGTGTACTCTCATTTGCCCAGTTAATTGAATATAAGGTTCTTCAAAGCATTGGGGGGGAAATGATTTACCAAGAATAGGGTACTTAATCGCGTTTTGCTGCTCCTTGTTACTAAAATTTCTAGTGAGCAAAACCCGTTATAGTTACTGCTGAAACATATTTTTTTCTAATAGCTGAGCTACCTTGTTATAAGTTCAGACAGTTGCCTCACATATTTAAGTGAAATGTGGTGGTGGATGTCAGCATCTTGTATATTGTCAATTTCAGCGCCATTGTCAGTTAAACATTTCAATTCCATTCTGTAGTAAATTTCAGGACATTTAATAGAGTTATAACTGTACATCAGTTTAGTGCCACGTTAAAACAACTTGCTGAAATCTCTTAATGGTGCGCTTTCACAAAAATACCAGTTTTCAGTGTGCTTGTGGCACTGAGTTCTGACAGGATCATGGACAGTAAATTGTAACAGTAGTCTTCTGTTTCTTTTCAGGTCTTGCATATTTAATTTTTTTTCAAAGTACTTAGATGTTTAGATTTCTGGTGTATATTCTGTTCTGGGATGTGCATGTTTCAGAGTTTCTTTAAGCTGTTCCTGGGAACAATTGATTTCTCTTTAGGCAGAATTGAGGAAGAAAAAAATGTGTAGCAGCAGTATTAATAAATTTCTCATGTTCACACTACTGCTGCTTTTGCCAGTTTCTATAGAGAAAATATCTTCCCTTGTAGTTGCCCTGTTTCATAATGTTGTTGCTTATTTTCTGTTTATAGCTGTTGCTGTATTTCATAAATGCAACCCAGTCACTTTCATCTGCATGGATGTTAATCTGGCAGATGTCTTTGGGTGGAGGGAAGTAGTCTGAGTCATAAAGTGCAGACTTTTTCAAGTGATAATATCTGTATTAGCCCAGACATTTCTTCTGGCACAAAACGATTAAGTTCTGTTCACTTTAAAAATAAATAAATAAAAATCTGTAATGCTCTGCTGGATGTCTGCAGCAAAGAGAAAGTTCAGAGAAAGCTACTGTTTTGTTTTGTTGGGTTTTATGGTGGAGGAGGGGGTCGGTTAGAGGGTCTAAAACAAAGCAGAAAAGTGTGGAATATGCTTTTTCCACACTGGTAGGTTTTAGCATTACCTTGAAGAAAAATGCAGACCAGGAAAAACTTCTTGGAGTTAGTGTTAGTAGCAGGGGACTGTATTCTGTATACCTAAATGTGTCGTGTAATACCTTTTACAAAACTGGTGTTCTTGGTAGGAAAAGGGTGTGGTTCTTTTTTGGTCCCTAATATCTTTCTAGAAAGGTATTTCAACAAAATTGTTACCTCTTGGGGTTAGTTGTCTTAGCTGGGATGCTGAATTTATTCATGACCAGTTAGTGAGGTACCTACACTGCCTTAACTTGCTCTTTCTGTAACAGATCTACATATCAACTTGGGCCTTAACTTTAAAGCAGGATTTTTTTTTATAGGATTATTCTAATTGTTCTTCTTTGCATCTCTTGTGGCTTGACTCAGTTTTTATGGAATGTGGGAAGTCAGATTGTGTTCAGTATTCCAGAGGGGAACTGGCCAAAGGCTTGTCTGATTGTTTTTCACTCTCCAGGAAGTATATCGGTCCAGCTTTTGGTATGGAAGGGCTAGTGCGAGCAAGCTTGTTTGCTGGTATGTTTTTCTTTTTTCCAGATAATTCCATCGTATTTATTTTGCCCACTGCAAGTTGGTAAGTGGCAAGAGAGGCTTAAAGCCTCTGAAAACCCTGCCAGCTGAGTTGGCAAGTAGCTTAAAACTTTGGAGCTCTGTTCCCTTTGTCTGAACCTGCTGTAGGATTTAAGGCACTCGGTCTGTGAAGCATGGGCTATGTAGTTAAAAAGCCATGAGAGCAACGTGGCTGGAACAGCAAGGCACTGAACTCTTCCAGCAGTGCCAGCCTAAGTGTTTTGCTTTCTGGAAGATTTTTCATAGCATGATTTCTGAGATACCTTATTTCCTGCTAAGACTGTAATTAAGATCGGTTCAAATTCTGTGTGAGCTGTGAAGAGGTTTCCTTTAGCATGTAAGAAACGTTTCTGTAGTAAATTCAAGTATATAGTGGACAGGAAACGTTGTGATTGGCACTTTTTTTTCCTTGCTTTCTGTAGGAATGAAAGCACTTCCGCTGTAGTTCAATCTTTATATTTTATGCTTGCTCTTTTTTTGTTGCCTGTCAGTTACATATTTGTCCTGGCTATTGAAAGATGTCATCACTGTTCTCAAGTCTTCATAAGCTCATGAGCAGTGTTCACTTAACTCATTTAGATGTCTGAAGTTTCACCTTGTGTTTAGTGTGGCATTCTAATACCTGGCTTGCTGCTGGGTTCAAGTGGAGGGAAGTCTGGTTTTAGGAATCTTCATTTCTTTAAACACTTTGCTTAAAAACTTCTCATAGGTAACGCATTTGGGGGCATGGAATCTGTAACTCTGATGTAATGTTGTTAGTTTCTAATTAGGCTGCCAAAGGCTTTGGAGAAATGGGGTTGGTTTGTTGTATAATGGTGTGTTGGATAGATATTGTCTGTGATGATATTGGTGGGATAAGGTTGAGCTTGATTGTTTTCTTTAATCCAGCTTAACATCCTGTTGTCAAGTGTTTCTAATGCAAGCCTTTGTGAATATTTGATTCAATAGAAGTGATTGGCTTCTTGTTGTGACGAGGGAGGGGATCAGTGATGCACAGGGCTTCATTTCTGCAAGTTTATAGAGTTACTGCTGAATGAGCTATGACTATTTGATAAATCTTAACATATTGGATTAACCTTAACGTAGCAAATACTGTCGCTAAAACCAAGAGTCCAGCGTGTGCACACAGAAGCAGACCTGCTCTGAGAGGATCCTTGCTTTGTGTCTCTGGCACCACTCCTTTTAAAGAACCGCAACTGGCTGGATAGAATTCAGGCATGCAGGTTGACAGCAGTACCCAAAGGCACAGTTAGTGATGTGGGGTTTTTGCTTGTTTTTTATTTGATGGGGAAAATGACCTGTGTACTGAGCATTGAGGTCCTGTCTAGAAGCAGTGGTTTATAAATACTCTAATTTTAGGCACCCAGCAGCTTGCTTGAAGCACTGGAGCAGCATTTGGCTTCTCTGGAGGGAAAGAAAACAAAAGAAGTCTCCGCTGCCAGCAGGTGAGCACCAAATGAATGGCAACAATGCCTCTACTTAGGATTTGTCATAATCTTATTGAGAAGTTTTGGGATTCAATCACTTGGGATTGTCCTCTTGAATTTAATTCACTTCCAAATGTGTTTTCTTAGAAGTGTAAATGATGCATCTAGTAATATTCTGATTGCTTTGTCACATTTGATATTTAGATATATATTTCTCTGTGTCTGACAGGTATTTACTGTTCTGTAATAGTCCATTGAGCTGAGACCTTGTATAGTATTCTTTGTTCCTCTTGTTTGAAGTCCTGTGGCTTAAAAGACTTGTACAGTATTGGGGGGTTAAGTTTTCTTTTTTTTTTTTTTTTTTTTACCCAGGATAGGCTGGTATTTGTCTTTATTGTCAGCTGTTTACCTCTGAGACTGTGAATCTGTCTTAACCTGCTTATGAAAGTTCTTCAGTCCCTTCTCGTTACTGAATTAGCTTAGATGCTCTGTGCTGACAGGAGTTGTTAACCTTTCTGTCAGGAAAGGTATCGATGTATGTGAACAGTACTTCTAATTGAAGAGGGTGAAATCCTGTGTATCCATGGCACATCTGTGGCACCAAAGGGCATAGCTCAGTGATGGGACTCAGGAGGTCAGGTTGACGCTTGAACTTGACAGTCTTGAAGGTCTTTTCCAACTTAAATGATTCTGATTCTTCACCAAACCCCCTCAGTATTAGGGTGTCTGCTTTTCTGTACCCAAGAGTAAGGTAAGAAAAGACCAGGGCGGGAGGAAATAACGTACCATTTGGTACTTAAACTATGTGATGTATACCTGACTGGTTTTCTTAATAAAATGTTATTACTTTTTTTTTTTTAGAGCTAGTGCCTTATCCAGTGCTGTTTCCACACTTTCCAACACAGGAATGTCATTTAGCAGGATGGATGAGAAAGAAAAGCAGCAGGCATTGGAGGAGGAACAAGCTAGACTGCAGGCACTTAAGGTACTGTGTGTGTATATATATTTTTAAAGTTTATATTCCAAGATGTTTTTCACTGGATAAGAGTGAAAAATGGGATTGGCTTAAAGTGTTCTGTGGTGGGAGGACTCTCATCTCAGTGGCCAAGCTTCTGTAGGATGCAGGTGCGATGGCTGCCAGTAATATGGTGACCCCTCTGAGGAATGTGATCTGAATAGCAGATAGCTAAAGTAGATCAATTAAAGAACAATCTCTTGTAAGGAAGAGTATATCTCAAGGATTCATGACACGAGTGTAGAACAGCTCTAGGTTCTGTCTCAACAGCTGAACATCCAACATTGCTGTTGTAAGACTGATTATTGGTAGGAGAGAATTATTTTTCCCTATGATGTATGGAACATTGCTGTAGTGTGATTCTTCAGTACTGTTACTCATAACGAGAATATTTGCTATAGTGCTGTCCGAATTTAGCTGCTTTTTCTTATAATTCTATCATTTAACTTGCACCATTTGAAAGTATTTATGAGTATTTAGGTATAATTAATGGACTTTGAACAATAATGCATGAAAGAGAACTGGTGTGTTCTCTTTTGGTTCCTTAATGCACTTCATTTTGCTTGTTCATACCTGTTGAATTGCCCACTTAGTAAAATTCTTTCCTTAAGATCTGAATCCCGGTCCTTCAGGTACTTTTAAGCTGTTTATCACTGTTTACTGAGAAGATGCATAACACAATCTCCAACGAGACATGATGATTCTCTCTTGAAAGCTGAGTCTGTAGTTCTGTTGTGTTCCAAGCTGCGCACAAATGGGGCAGTTGACAATTTTCCTTGTGTTGCTTTAGTATCGTTAGAGACACGTGAGCAATGAAGCATCTCTGCTCTTACTATCAGAAGGCCGTGCTGTGAGACCCTTCAAACTATTTGGAGTGTGAAAGTAAACTTTGGTAGTAGTTCAGAGTTGAGCTTTACCCCTGGAGTTACAGAAGTCTAGTGAAGTGTCTCCACTTTTCTCACTGTATGTAAGGCATACTTTTCAAATCCATGTGATAGAAGTTCTTCGCTATAAGATTGCTGCCAGCTGCTGAACTGCTTAACTTGAAAACCTCTGCAAGTGTTGTGGTGCTGCTGTGTTTCTTTTTTTCTCCTTGGGGGTTCTATCAGGTGTATCCTATCTTTCCTGCTTCTCCTGTAACAGGAGTTGTAGCTGCTGTAAGTGACAAATAAAACTGGGGAATTTCAGTTGGGTTGGGGGCGAACTTGCAAGCTAACTCAGCTTCTTCCACTTGCCTAATGTAAGTGGTATAAAAAAGACACCTCTGCTTTGACACATGCTATGTAAATGCAGTGAGCATGTCTAAAAGCAACAAGGGATGTGACCTGAAACTAATAGCATAAACTAGTAAAAGAAAAATCTAGTTTAAAAGCAACACCACATAGGTGATATTAGGATGCATACTGTCACTTTAACTTTTGAGAATCTGGATCAGATTATAAGGGATCTTTTAGAACAGAGGTCCATTGACCTGTCTCTCTATGAAGGTAGCCTAAAATGTGTAACTTGAGTGTGTTCTGCTTCTAGACAGTTATAGGTACCAAGGTGGGACTTGAGGCTTTCCAAACTCTTTCTGTAGCCTATTAAGGCTGTGTTAAAACAAGTACTCCTATCTTTAACTTGGATTGGCTTTCAATTTTCAGTACTTTAAAGAAGAATAGTGGTTTTTTTTTTAAAGACTGTGCTTAAAATAGCCTTTTGGAAAAGGTCTGAAGGGTTGATAAATAACACTAAACTTCAAACTGTACATCTTATCTTTCAGGAGCAGCGATTAAGAGAGATTTCTGTAGTATCAAATTCCACTTCCACATCAGCATCCCCAAGCACCTTATCAGGAAAAAGTGTGAATACCAGTGTAGCTGTTGACCTCTTTGCAGTACCAGCACCCACAACAAATAGGTGAGAGGTAACTTCTTGTATTATCATGGCAGTTTGCAATCAGCTGCGAGTGTTGACTCTAGATATTTCTAAAGTAATTCTGAAGAATAACTTCTTGCTTTCCTGGTGGATTCACTGGATTCTTGTTATCGTTTGATAAGAAACGCTACAAAACAGAAGTAATGGGGGGGGGGAAAGATGCGATTGGTGTGAATTTGTGTATGACACAAGGATATGATGCATATTATATATCTTAATTTTTCTCTCTGTGTTCATTTTCAGCATGCCCAACCTCTCTAGTGATCTTTTTGATCTTCAGCCTGCCTTCGTTCCAACTGTACAGAGTACTCCAGCTATATCAACTTCAGCAAGCAGTGCGTGGGGAGGTAAGCTGAGAAGGATGAGTTGGCTAAATGATGGGTGAATTCTTCCAATGCAGAAATGAAATACAAGTTCATAGTTAATTGAATCTACCTCTTAAACCTTGATTATTTTGCACCCAAACATTTCTAATCTTTATAGAATATAAAGACATTTGACAGTCTGACAGAGCTGTCAAGAGAGAAGTTACTTTCTAATACTTAGCAATAGCAACAATGTGTAGTATATGGAATGAAGGAGCTATTCAGTAAAGGGGATGGGTGGAAGAAATGTAACTAAATCAAAGTTCAAAAACTTTGAAATGTAAATTAAGTAGGTTTACTTGAAAAGGTGCTGAACTATCTTCTTTCCATCAAGCTGTTACTTAATACATTCTTCATTAAAAAGATGTTGGTGACTTCAGGGTCCTTCTAACAAAGCTGTCATTCCCAGTTTCTTGGGCACAGCTTTCTTTATACCCTCACTTCTTCCAAACAATTATCAGGAGACTTGTCAAATGTCTTGAACACTGAAATAAGACAATGGAAGTCTTGGTATTTCAATAGGTGGAACTGATACCTTAAAAGTGTTATGTTCCTGAAGCCAAAGGTGGAGCAACTGATTTTTTTGGTAGATAACTGTACTGTCCTTCTCCCCCTTCCACCCAATGGCACTACTGAAATTATTTTCTCTAAGTTAAGAAAGCTGTTAATGCTTTTATCTGAAACTGAGAGTTCTTATCTTAAGTGGTCTGATTAGTGTGTGGGAAATTTACGGTTTGTTTTTTATCTAGAGATTCTCACATGCAGTCATTTCAGTCTGTCTTCTCTGTTTGTACTCTGTATTCTTTCCTTTACTTCTGCATCTGAAAGGTCCTTTCTCGTCTTCAAATGGTTGTGTTGGTTCTCCACCTCATCTGGACATCTTTGACATGAAGCCAGTTGAAGAAGCTGTAAAATCTACCGCCCCTTTCATCAATTCTACCTTTTCCTCCAAACACACAGTGGAACTGTTTAGTGGTAAAAAAACGAACAAAAACCCAACCATATTATTTCTTTGCAACTGAAGATAATAATACTAATAAACTGGGTTGTGCAGCCTTCTTGTGGTTTGGACCAATCTTTAATTTTTGTTAACAAGTGAAAATGGTGCATTAATTCCAGCTGTAGTGAACAACATGTGGTTTCTTAAAGTTTTATTTCTAGAGTTGAAAAAACTCATTATCTTGTTCAACTTGTCCAACCTAAACATTCAAAGACTTGCATATTTGCTGGAATTTCTGCTGATTTCTTTCAAAGTGCAACCTCCTTTTTCTTTTGTAGTGGGGAACATAAGAGAGATTTTAACATCAAATTTGCTGGATAAAAACCCTTTTTATTCCTAAATATTCTTAAAATTTTAACTGCAGACCTAATTTGGGGGTCCTTTCTTCCTTTTTCTCTCTGAAGCTGACTTTTTCTTCTCTCTTTCACAAAGATGACTTCAGTGGTCATAAATCTACATATGCTTCTGTGTATCATCCTCTGCCTGTTGATGGTAACTTGCTTTTTTTAAAAAAACTTTCTGTTTTTACTGTAGTGAGTGCTATTATTTCTTGGGTGTATTTGATTTACCCTAAATTTCTTTTTCAGGTTTTCCTCTTCATTCAGCTCCTCCAAGTACAACCCCTTCAACAATTAATGTGGACTTTGATGCTGTTTTTGGAGGAAAATCTACAGCACCAGAGTATAGGACTACAAGTGGTAAAAACTAGTTTTTGACTAACTCATACCCTACAGGCAACAGTTGTTTAACAGTTTTGTATAATTGCTCTTGCAATGCAGAACTTAATAGCTTAATCCATTTGTAAGCTGACTGTAGGGCTGATGAGATAACAGGCAATCAGTTGAATTGTAGTTATTTAAGATTAGCTCTGACTTATCTCCTGCTGTGTACTAACTGTTTCCTCTCTCTTTTGGGGGGATAATCTTTGCGGCCCACTGGATATCTCTTAACGGGTAAGCTTATGGTAATCTGTTTTCAGTGCTTATGACTTCAGTGTTTTGTATTAATACATGATAATGAGTTCCTTCTAACTTCACTGAGAGGCATTGTACTTACAGAAATGCAAAACTACTTGTGTGCATGCTTTGCTTTAAGAGTAACGTGAGTTATGATCTTTCTCTTGGTTGGCTCTATTTTGTCCCAAAGTCCTTATAAACGTATAGCAAAGGAACACTTATGTACATTCAAGATGCCTGCAGTATCGTGAAATTACTGCTAGTAGCTACTAGAACACTTTGAAATTATCTTTAACAAGTTTTGTTCTGGAATTTTAGGGGAGTTTCTACTTAATTTAAAAATAACAGCAGTTACTGCTGAAGTAAAACTGAAGACTACTAGAGTGGCAGATCAGTATTCTATAAAAAATAAGTGGTTAAGCTCTACTTCTGCCTAAGTCTTAGACAATTCCAGCATGTTGAACCTCCATGTATGAATACTCAAGCTGCTTAGTGTTTGTCTCTCTAGTTTGTGGATGTCTTTTTACTAAATTTGATGCAACTTCTCTTAAGAGTTGGTTTTATGTTCTTTGTTTAGCTTTTAACATTCTAGATGATGTATTGCAACCCACAGTACCACTACAAAGTCAAAGAGCCCCTTCAACCAACCAGCAAAGTGGAAAAATTTTGGCAAATGACCTCGATTCTTCTCTTGCTAATCTAGTGGGAAGTAAGTGTGAAGCTTTTAGATTTATTTTCCCACTTGTTACTGAAACCAACCAACCAAAAGCTCCCCTCTACTATAAAACAAACAAAAAACATTGGGGTTTATATATCTGTTTCTTTCCCACCCTCACAGATCTTGGCTTTGGAGGAACTCCATCCAAAAAGTAAGTGCATATGTATATTTATAACATTCTGACATGACTGCTGCTAGTCAGTATCACGGTTTACCAGCACTGACATGGCAACAGTCTCTACTCTACAAAGTAATCTGCTACCAAGAACAGCATTGAAACAGTGAGTCTGTGGTCTATGGTGACTACCATAACAGTCAGCCTTTAAGGTTTGAAATAATTTAATTAGTCTTGCAATTGCTCTATATTTAAGTCTTCGAGGCACCATAAAAGATCTTGCAATTATATAAAACTCTAGTGAGCATTGCACTGTACAGTCCAGTAATGATAGTAAGATTACTTGCATATCTCTGTTGCAATGAGTATAGTATAAAGTCTGGGGATTCTGTTTAACGTTACAAGTAGTTACTGAAATCCTGAGTGGTTCTACTACCCATAGCTTTCAGATGCCCACATGCTTTAAGGCATGTGTTCGTTATGTTTTTGTTACTGTATCTGTTGGCTCTGCATGAAAATTAATACCACAGTTTCCTTTTAGATCAGATATGCAGTGGACCCAGCCTACTGAGAAAAAGCTTACTGGTGGAACAAACTGGCAAGCAAAAACAAGCACATCAACCACGTGGAACCCTACTCCCCTATCCACTATGCCACATATGGTAATTTCTGTACCGCTGAAATTGCACTTTATTCTATCAAATGTCTTTTCCCTGCATGATTTAATTTAAAAAGAACAGCAAAGGCTGCTTAGGACAAGATGGGGTGGGGGGAGGAACGTTTGCGGGATCACTTCTCAAACTGAGCAAGGCAGAGGTTTTAGTGTATTTTATTTCCTTGCAGTGTCAATATTGTCTGTTTAAAAAAAAAAAAAAAAAAAAAAAAAAAAAAAAAAACGTGAGGGAAGCTTTTTACTTGAGACCTTTAGAACTGCTTAGTTTTTGCTGTACCAGAATGACCCCAAGACAAACAAAATAAGTGGTGTGTGTGTCTGAGACATTTCCACCCCACCCATGTGCATGCAAGAATGCTAAGAACATATTATAAGGGGAAAAAAAAAAAAACAATGTTCATTCTGTTTTTTGCAATACTGTTTCAGTTTTGTTATATGAAACAGTATTGCACCCTAGCAAGGCACCTCCGTTATTAGTTCAAGCAGCACTTTGGATTTCTAAATATGCTTAACAGCAACTTCATCTAATTTCTAACGCAATACAAAACACTGAGTGGAAGCTTTATAGAGTTATTTCAGTGAAGGACTTTCACTTCTTGGAGGGCTGTTTTTAGGCAGACGAATTTTCCTATGCTTTTAAGACGCTTTCCTGGTGTTTTTCATACAAATGTAGTTTGTATTTGTATGAGTACTTCTGAAATATTATAGCTGCCTTGGAGGGAAGTAGATTGTTCATCTCAGTTACATATAACATACAACAGTTTTACATATAACTATATGTTATATGTAACTATATGTACAACTGCCATATGTTATGTGTAACTGTTATATGTAACTGACATATTTACTCTGAGTTTTAGACTGCTGACTTGTTTGTTTTCCATAAGAATAGATTTGTCTGTAGTGCCTTTTTTCCTCAGCTTATGAGAGTCTGCTCACTCAAAATTCACACTGTTGAATAGACTATGAAATCCATTATTGAACTCAAACGAAACCTGACAGTTCAGGTGAAAGAATGTCGGTTGTATAGTGCTTACATGTGAGGCTTCTGAGACCATAAAGACTTTTTGTTCTCTATTGATGCTCCAACACGTTAAGTTAGTGCTGATACATTTTTATTTCTAAAAGATGAATGACACCATACTAAATATGGAACACTGGGTTTGGGTTGTGTGATTTTTTTAGTTCATGTTTTCATGCCTAATGCTGTTTGGTCTTAGGCATTTGAATGCTCTGTGCCAGGTACTTGTTCACACACTTGCTTGGAATTCCAGCAATGTAGGACACACAGAACTAGCTCAGCTATGAACACCTTTGAAAATCAGTGCCCAAACATTGGAAAGGTCCGAGTATGCTAGTTTGGTCTGTGGCATTCAGAGTAGTAACCCTCAAGTTCACGTATAGTCTGTATAATCTTTCATAGTGAAGTCCTTTAAGTAGCACCTCATTTCTAATGTTTAGAATTAATAATTATTAATAATTAATTGTATATATAATTAATTATATATAATATAATATTAATTATTAATATATTAATATAAAAATTATATTATATATAATATTAACAATATATAAAATTAATTTATATAATAATTAATAATTAATAATAATTAATTATAATTTATAAATAATAATTAATAACATACGGCACTATGAAATGCATGTAACACTGTCTATGAACATACCTGATTTAAAAAATATATATTATCAGCTTAAGATGTTCACTACTTTTTTTTTTCCATATTGTGATATGTTGCAGACATCAGAAACTAGTATGTGAGTAGTGTCTGGCTGCAATATACTCAGATCTGGCTAAATTTAGTAAAAGTTCTATTTTTGCTGTAAGTCTTGTTAGTGATAGCCTCCTAAGCTGAGAGCCTATCCAGTTTAACAGTCACTATCACTCACGTTACTGTCCTTGCACTTCCCTCCCTCCTCCCCCTAATGATTTTAATTAGTGAGATGAGCATAGTTAGTCAGTCATGTTATGAGACTTGAATCCATCCCTTGGTTAGAATTTCCAGTTTGAATACCTCCTTAAGTAATTTTCTGTCCTTACTCCTTTTGCTGTGCCAGAATGGAGTACATTATCCTGGATATGTAAGTCTATTTCTTGTAAATGTTGGTTATATTAACTATTTGAAAAATGTTTTGTGTATGTTACTAGTATGTACGAGCTTATCTGAAATACATAATGATTTTCTTGATCAAAGGTACCTGCTCCTATCACCTACCCAGTGACCACACCTCAAGTGCCTGTATATGGAATGGTAAGAATTGTGACAGTCTGACCTTCTTGAAAACCTAGTTGTCTACTCTTGCCTGCTCATGGCAGGCATTATTGTTTGAATTGTCCTGCAACTTGTGTGTTGTTTTGCAACATCAACAGCGTGTGAAATCAGATGGATTTTTCACTGTGTGTTGGAAGAAATTAGTTTAAACTTCATACAGAAAGCTTTTTAAAAAAAACTGTGCTATGTATGTTTGCATCTACCTGCTTATTTTCTGTTATACTTTCAATGCAATAAGAGAGCTTCTAGAATTCGAGTTTTGTAGAACTATTTTGTGGGTTGGTTGTTGTATGTTTTTTTGTTTTTCTCTCAGGTACCTTCTCAGATTGGAGCTGCTCCTTTGATGGCACCTCAGTCAATGATATATACGCAGCCTGGTCTAAGGCCAACGAATCCTTTTGCACCTGTCTCTGGAACTCAGGTGAACTGTTCTTTTTAATGAAAGATCACATTGAAACTTCAATCTTAGCAAAAGCAACTAAATACCTCATGAAGGGCTACTAATATATTTCTGCATCTGAAAGGGGGAGGTTCTCAGTCAGGGGCAACAGCTTTTGCTGGTGAGGAAGCAAATTCAGACAGTAAGGGCATGCAAGTGCAGGAAGCAAGGAAGAAACTAAAAATCTGAAATTTAGTGGCTAGTTTTTCACTGTGTCGGAATTAAGAAAATGAGAATGATGAAGGTACGTAGACTTCCTATGGTATTAGCTAGATACTTCCTTTAGTCATGATGATTGGAATACGATGAAAGCTTTCTGAAGGATTGGGCGGTGGTGGAAAAAAAAGGAATGGAGAAGGGATCATTGAAGCTGAAGAAATTGTCATCCAAATATGTTGGTTTTAATGGTCTTTGGGACTTTTTGAGGTGCCAAAACCCAGCTTGCAAGTAACAAGGCATACAAATAGATTCATAGTGAAACCATGTGCTAAGGAAGTGGCATTAACATGTAATCCCTGTTTCACAGATACAGTTCATGTAGAGCTGCCAAAGCCGCAAGATGTGAGAACAACCAAATACTGGTAAAAAAAGAAAGACTGAATTTCATTCTTTTCATGATGTATTCCTGAACAGGACAACCGTTTCTCCCCTGTATAATGTAATATTATTTTGAATTGCAGTGCTTTAGAGATTCTTGTTTATAACAGTCACTGCTGTGTGAAATTGTGTGTTCACTGATTTCTAGATTGCTCAGCAGAAAACTGTATTCTTTGAGGTTGACTTGGAAGGCACAAGCTGGATTCTTATCTTCAGAGCTGAGAAGAGGCTTACATGATTGCTCTGCAACCATGTTCATCAGTGGATTGCATTAGGAAGCTAACTGAGAATGTCCAATCTATTTATTTTCTCCATGAATTCTGTGGCTGTTGTAACCAAGACACAACTCAAATGAGGTTGAGCAATAAAACTTTCATGTGCTCTAATAAATACTCTGATAGAGTAATGCTTGCGTTATAAGGCCAATGTTGTGCAAAATCAGACAGCTCTTTCCGATTATAATAGTTTATCGTAATTTGAAAACTTTATAATGTGAGTTTTAAATGCTGTGAATCAACAAGATATATACATGTTAAATATATATAGAGAGAGAGTAAATTAATAAATTGCTCCATTGGGTTGTCAGCGTTACATTACTAGTTGAGAGGGCCAGGCTCTGGTGTGGGCTGTTGTGGGGTAGGGGAACCGAGTGTGTTACAGAATAGCACGTGTAGCCTCCAACAGGTGACAGTAGGTGCACTTCCATAGAGCATCTTCTCTGCAGATGGCATTTCCTGTAGCTCAAGGAAGACCAGGTTTTGTTACAATGAACGTAGGTGCTCCCAATAGCAGCAAACGGGAGCAATTCAAAGATCTGTTTGCCGACTGCTAATGAGGTAAGAGATCCAATTTTAAAAAAACAAACAAACAAAAAACAACAACTTTAAAAAGAAGTCTGTTAGCTCCCAAAAAAAAGGCAAACCTTGCCATAATGCTGACACTTCAGAACTGTCAACTACATTGAAATTGTCCCACTCTAGAGAATTGCTTGTGCTGCTTTTCTGAAACAAAAACCGCGTTGCAAATCATATAAAAGTAAGTATTTTTAAACGTGTAAATATGTGCAAACTTTTAAATACCTTTTTCTTTAATGCTGCAGTAATCTTTTTCTTCTATAGTATTTTCAAGATAAAAATGCTATATTAAGAAACGTGGGCTTCTGAGAGGAAAATCTTGTAAATGAACTAATTTCTGAAGTACGCTGTTGTTGATGGGTCAGATGTACACACTTCTGGCACATTCTGAGTATTAATAGTCTTTCCCCAAAGCTTAGGTGGGCTATGAGAATACCAAATCTTGTAGTTTTCTATGTCCAGTGAAAAGTGATAGTATAAAAGAAAAAAGTGGCTAATAATAAGGATTAAACAGAATGGGGAGCAACCTTTCTTCCGGAGTTCTGTGGCAGAATACAGTGAAAACCTCTTCTGTAAGGTGAATTCTGTGAATGATATAGCTGGGTTTTCAAAAAAATGAAGTTTTCTATTTTTACCATAAATGGACCTCCAGAGTAGCACATTTTTATCTGTAGATAGTAGGCTATGTAACTGCAGAAATCTCAGTCTGACTGTAAATGCAGGTAGTCCTGAACATCTTGTCAAACTGTCTTTTAGAGAACGTATGAAATGCAACGTTTTCCATATAGTGGGAACAAGCCTTCTCTTTGGACAGATTAAGCATTTAGAGTGGAAAAGTAATATTTCTTAATGCTACAGAAGTGTTTTTGTCAAGTGAAACAGTGTAAAAATTAAAAATGATAAAAATAAACTTGGAATTTGTAGCCACCAACTTCCTGGGATATGTGACATTGCAGGAATTCACAACAGACTCTGGATGCATATTGATTTAAAAGAATTTGGACTGGTATAGCATGATTCAGTGTTTAAGTTGGAATTACAAAAGGGCTTCAAGCTTTAATCCACCTTCCTTGGGTTGAACAATTGTATAATTTTAAGCCCATGTTCTTCAGTGCCTGTAGTTACCCTCTACATGATGAGGGAACAGATGCCATTTAGAATGGGTCATTGTGTTGAGGAAGCCGTTTAAGAAATTGTTAATTCCATTGATGTATTCAGCATTGGAAAGTCGTGAATTCCAATTAAACCAGTAGTTCTAGTAATAAATATCTGGGCATTAATGACAGAGTGCTACAGCCAGGCAGTTTCTAGCACTGCAGCCTGCTAGATTTTTCTCATATTGAGTTGTGTAAGTAATGTTCAGTTACTTTAATAAAATACAAATAAATACCTGGCAAACAGTGTATATATTTGTTAGAAATTTTATTGCAGAGCACTCTGAATCTCTGGAAAGGACTTCACTCAGAAATTGATTTAGTACTAGCTATAGTTTGCACTATCTTCTGGTTTGCTCTGGATTTTTTAATGGTTCTCAGTGTGCTTTCTTGTAGCAAAGCTGTCTGCTAGCAGTTTGTTTAGTATTGGAAAAGGGGAAACAGCCATAAAGTACATCCTAAAAACTCTGCTAAGCTACCTTTTCAGTCTTGTTCAAAATTATTGGTACAATAAAACAGTTACTTTGGATTTATTCTTAGGAAGAATAGGTTGCTTTACACACTTCTCTGCACAAAGGTGCAGTGCGCTGCTTTTTTATCAACCTCTTCTTTGCACTGTGTTGTAACAACATAGTTTGTACATTAGAAGTAAAAAAAAACAAAGACTTAGGGTGCTGTCAAGGCTTTTTTGGCTCTGAACTTGTTCTCCAAAAACACTCTGGAGACAAAGGTTGCTCTTGAGGGTAACTGTAATGGCCTGCAAGAGTGCGACTAGTGGTTGTGATGTAAGAACTCTGAAGAGAGGTGTATATAAATGTGACTTTACTTTTTGTTTTCTTCCAACTCCTTTGATCAGAATCCTGTTCTGAATGCTTCAGAAAGCAGTTAACTCAGCTGTCACTCCATGTTTGTCTGAACAAGGAGGAAGACTTTTGAAGTATGCTGTGTGCTTTGCATTATTGTGCTTTAGTGGGTCATGCGAGCCTGCCTGTTGGGACTTAGCGCTGCTGCAGGAAGGCTGTCTTTCTTGGGGTATACAGTAAGATAACTTTGGGGGGTGTTTGGAAAGGGTGATTGTGTTAGGCCTATTGGGCTTGAAAAGTGTACCTCTTTTTAAATAACTGGGGTTTTATAATGTTCTTTAGATATAGTTTGACTTTGCCTCCAAGAAGTTACTGAATTCAACTTTTTAAATTTTGGACAAATTATATACTAGAGAAATCTCAGTTCTGTGCACATAGTGGTGGAATACTTGTAGGTAAAAATTACAAATGAACTTTTTTAATTAAAAAATAAATAATAAAAAAAAGAAACTTCAGACTACAAGATTGAATACAGGGTGTATCTACATCTGTTTTTTTTCTGTGGCAGGGAGGGTGGGGATACAATTAGAATAGTAAGCACTGTGGATCGGTGCTGAATTTGTATATAAAAAGGAAAACTTCTGTTTTGGGTAGTTTGTATTGTAAGGACAACATCTAAAGGCACTGTATCAGTCATTTATTTCCATTTTAAAGATTATATTTTTGAGCAATGGAAGCTGTACATGTTATCATTTATACATTTACTGGTAGCTAGGAATATAGAAAAACTTGCTATTACTCTGAAGACGTATTTGATTTGTCATTGGTATTTACTGCATCACTACTTTATGCATATGGTTTGTTTAAAGAGATTGTAGTAATTTGTGCAGTTACAAGAATTGTAACATCAAATCTTTCAGTATATCTCCAACTTGTATCTTTGTGATTGAATTTAATCCTGTACCAAATGTTTGGCTGGAATTTCATCCTGGAGCAATGACAAAGTAGGTGCTGGAATAGATTCCCCACCCCTTACATTATTTATTTAATAGGTGTTGTTTTCTATGTTATGTTTTTCCCCATAACAGGTTTGTGCCTTTATTGGATATTTATTTTAAAAAGCTACTTCAATTTAGGCTTTTCAGGCTTTTTTTTTCAGATGTGTTCTTGTATTGGCTGTTCCTGTACATCAGTTCCTTCATTTTACCAGAGTACACAATGTGTGGGAAAAATACTATCCACAAACTGGAAGGGAAAAAAATTGAGGGTTTATGTTCTATTGATTAATATTGTTTTTGTAAAAAGAAGCCTAAGCACAAGACCAGCTGTCTGGCTGTGTTGATATTTTAATCGTGGAACTTCACACTTTGTTAATACACAAACCATTGTTTTTTTAAGATTGTTGCTCATATCCAATCATTTGAAATGTTTTGAAAAATAAACTTTGGCACATGCAAGGCATGTAGGTATGAGACTGTTCTTTAAAGTGTTTGTGGCCTCAGATTTAAGGCTTTCTGTAGTACCAATGGCAGACGATTATCCTGTTACTTTTCTGCGCTTAGATTTAATGTGATATGTCTCACTCAAATCTTAACTACAGCAGTTTGCAAATTCATGCCAGTTTTCCTTTGAGAAGCTGTGACTGACTTCGTGCAGAGTAGTGGGACTTGATTTGGAGGGGGGGGAGTGCAGGGGAAGACACGGGGCTGCTTGTATCAAATGGTGAACCCAAGAGAGAACCTGTTCTTCACATCCAGGTGTCAAATCAGCTTTGGTCAGTGCAAAGTATTTGGTAGTCTCATAATTCTGTACCCTTGGTCACTGTCCTGCAGAGAGTAAGTGTTGTTTTCTTAGATTTGCTTGTTACCCTCAAATCACGCATGAGCTGTGTGAACAGTCTCAAGATAAAAAAAAAAAAAAAAAAGGCATGACAACTTTTAATTGTGCAGTGTTTACTGTGTGCAACTGCCTGTGAGCCTTCTGTTGATTTAAAGCCCTTCTGTACGGAGCATTGTGGGTGGATGTTCTGTTTTTTTTTTTTTAAGAGGTGTTTTGGTTTTGTTTTAGCTTGCCCAAAGTTAGACTTACTGCCTAGCCAGTCAGCATTTCAGTGAGCACTGAGGGCCTGGAAGAGGCGTGCGAACGAGCCCTGTCTTCTGCAGAGGTTTCTGCTTCTAAATTAGAGGCCTTGAAGCCCAGGACTTCTAATAGCTGCACTTTTTATTTATGTAGTTGTAGAGATGTGCTTTGTTCTGAGCTTGCGCTACGCAGCAGCTCGTTCTTGCTGCGTCACTGCCAGCCCAAGGCTTCCCCTTGCTGCTGAAGAACTTGGCCCTAGCACTCAGCTGTTAAGGGACGGGGCCAGCAGGCATTTGCTGCACAGCAGGTTGTGTTCCTGGGCACGTGGGCGTGAGCTGGGTTTGTGGAAGCTGCAGTGCTCCTTCCCAGCAATGACTGCACTAAACTGTAACCAATTCTAACTTTCATAGTAATGAGTACATGATGAAAGGGGGCGGTAGAAATTTAAGTGTATAAGCGCACAGCAACCATTTCCAAAGGAGCGGAAGTAAGGCTTACTGCTATTCTTGTTCCTCGTGGTTCTGTCTAGTACACGAAGATTCAGCTCCTCTCCAGGAGCAGCTGGGAGACGCAGCTCAGGTAACCCACGTCCTTGTAGGAACAGCGGGGCCACCGTTGTGGAGGCTGGGGCGGGCCCTGGGGAGCTACGTGGGGGAGTTGTGGTGGTGGTGGGAGCTGGAGCTCGCCGTGGGCCTCACTCACGCCTCGGCAGCGGCCTGCAGCTCCTGGCCTTCGCCTGCCCCAGGCGGAGGTTTGGGCTGGGACAGCTGCTGGTGCACAGCAAGGGCAGCAACCTTTTGTGTGCCCATCACAGCGGCACTGCCTCCCTTCGGTGTTTTGCGTTGTTGTTGTTGTTATTACTTTCGTCCCCCTTTAACAAATGAACTGAAGACAAGTCACCAGGCCCTACTCGTTTCCTCTCTCCGGCTTTTGTTTCCAAGCTGGGAGCGGTGCTTTTGCTACACCCTGCTCCCTAAGGGCTCCAGAGCCAGGCGCCAGCCCCCAGGGGCAGCCCCCCGCCAGCTCCCCCGGCGGCGCCCACCCCGTTACTCCTCCTCCCCTCCCCTGCCCGAGCGGCCCCACGGGCCCCGTTTTATGAATGGCGAGAGTGGCCCCGCCCCCTGCCGCAGCCCCGCCAATGAGCGCCGCGCAACCCCGCGCCCGCCCCGCCCCCCCGCCGCCCCCTCCCCTCCTCACCCCGGCGCCGCCGTGATGACGTCGCTCCCCCTCCCCTCTCGCGGCGGCGCGCGCGCAGCGGCGGTTCCAAGATGGCGGCGGCCGGCGGCGAGGCGGTGGCGGCGGGGGGCGCGCGGCGCGGGCCCCTCGGCATCCCCGAGGCCGTCTTCGTGGTGAGCCGCGGCGCGGGGCTGTCGCGACAGGGGGCCGAGTCGCCGGCCGAGGGGGCGGTAGGCCGGGGGATGACGCTTCGGGGGGAGCCCCGCGGGGCCGGCGGCGTTGTTGCCGCGCGTACCGGCTGCGTGCGGCGACACCGAGCAGAACGGCGCCGCCGGGGCGGGGCGGGGCGGGGCGGGCGGCTCCCCGCCGCCTTCCCCGCGGGCTCCCGCAGCAGCAGGGCGGGTGCCGGGGCCGCCGCTCGGGAGCTGAGAGCACGGCCGCGGGAGGGTCCTGCCGCCCCGCGGGGAGCAAAGCTCGCGGCCGGCCTGGGCGTCTCCTTCCCTGGAGGACACCGCGGGGCCCCGGCAGGTCTCTGCCGACCCCGTCCGTAGTTCTGCAGCGCGGTGCCGCGACCCAGGCGGGAGGGCCGGTGCCCGGCGCTGTGCTGGGCCGAGGCCCCGCCGGGAGGAGCCGGGCCCCGGGCGTTGGTGCCAGGAGCGGGCAGGGACCAAGCGCTGCTTTTTCTTCCTGTCTCGGGCGATGTGCGCGAGCGGGATGGCTTCCACAAGAGGGAGTTTCATTTCAGCATCCTCGGGCCTCGCTTTTACAACGTCCATCTAATCCCTGGCTTTTCAGCCAGAGCTTCGTAACAGGCCGTCGGGAGGCAGGGATGTTTCCTGCTCTCTTGCTGGTGCAACAGCTCGAGGCGTTCCTCAGGCAATTAGTCTGAAACGCGGTCTCGTGAGTCCTGACTTGCTGTTGTGCTGCCGAGCTCACCGTGCCTGCTGAAGTCTGTTGTGGAGTTCATATTTCTGCTGCAGCTCTGACGTCCTGACAGGTTGAGCAATTTTGTAACAAGTTTCTTTAGCTGAGAGAGCTTACCAGGCATCAGTCAGGAGGGAACCAGCTGTCTGTCTGAGGTTACAAATGTGTTATAGTCCTTTTCTGAGGTGAAACCTCTGGAAGGTACGCGTGTAGTTGTAAGAGGATCACCCAGAGAGGCCTGCGAGCTGTACGGACAGTGACAGAGCTGCTGCCACGGCCAAGCACGGTATTCGTGAATTACACAGAGGCAGCTGGTGTCGGGGTCAGAAGCCTGTGAGCGAGGCATCTTTCCCTAGGCTGAGAGCATGGACCTGAAAAAAGGACCCCCCTGAAAGCTGAGCTGCTTTCCAGGGGTCTGACAGAGGACAGCATCCTCACCTGCTCTGGCTTCTTTTCTGGTTGCTGCTAGGCCTGACACGAATTGCTCGTTCTGTGGGCTCTCTGTAGCTTTCTGCCGACTGCAGAAGGACCTTCCAAAGACTTGTTACCAGCAGAAAGCTTGCTTGAGCTGTTACTGGTTTTCTCCCCTTTGCCTCTCTCTTCTCTGCCACCATGTACGGTTGGTCAGGCCGTGATTCTTTTGCTTCATCAGTCTTATCCTAAATAGCTCCCAATCTGACCAGCCAAAGAGAAGCGTTATCCCTGCTTTGTGGGCAGGGAGTCAAAATTTAGCCACGAGCTGAGGGTTTCTCCTCATTTAACGCCAGCAGGACTGATATCACCACTAACAAATACAGGCAGGAAATGCTCCCTGCATCTGCTGCGTAGTTCTCTACAGAAGAAGAAGGGCGGGTGTTGTGTAGAGGTATGAAAGAAATCAAAATGATTTTGTACTTTACTCCAGAAAAAAAAGAAGTTTGTTTACTTAGAAAAAAATCTAGACTTAGCTGCGAGTAAAATGATAGCACAGTTATATCTGGGATTTCTGTAAAGCTCTTCTAACGCTGAGGGTTTTTCTCTCCCCTTAAAGGAAGATGTAGATTCGTTTATGAAACAGCCTGGAAATGAGACAGCAGACGTAGTTCTTAAAAAGTTGGATGAGCAGTATCAGAAGTATAAATTTTTGGAACTTAATCTTGCTCAAAAGAAAAGGAGGTAAGTCATATTTTTTGCAGAACTGGGAAATGTTTAGCACAGTTGTATTTTTTTGATATAGCCTAGTTTATTTAAATATCCCAATAAGTAAAAAATAGTTGTTAGAGCTAATATTGGCAGTACTTTTGGGAAAAATAACAGCTTTCTTTTTCTCATTCCTGAGAATTATATGCAAAAAAACAACCAACCAACCAAACAAACAAAAAACAGTATTGTTGAATTGGTCCTTAGCCTCTAAGGCTAAAAAGGCTTGTTTTACTGTTGTAATTTCTTCAGTCTAGTTCAGATAAGAATACATTTTATCAGCATCTACTGCATCAAGCCTCTAACTTTTGGGTCAGTAATCTCTTACCTCTGCAGTAGCTTCAGTCTTGATCTGAAGCTAGGTAAGAAGCAAATTCTTAAACCCAGAATCAAAGCATTGAGTAAAACTTCATTTGAGTTAAACTTCTTCCCTGGAGACATGCCCCTGTTAATTCACACCTGGCAGCCTCATTTGGTGCTCGCTGCGGTTGGAGCCTGGCAGGTTTGGGAGGACAGGAGGGCCGGGGAGATCCCTGAGGAGGCAGACCCCTCAGCTCTGGAGGGAGCTTTCAGTTTAACAGTGCCAAGTCCTGTGGCTCTAAACCTTGTGGCTTGTAGACCTCAGTAGAAACACGCTTGTTTTGTTTTACCTGCAGTGGGTTTTGTCTGTGTTTCTGCTGAGGTTTCCCTCTCCTCTGTGGAGGTCAGAAATATGCAGAAACATAGCAGTTCAGCAAATAGGTCTGTGATACTGTATGTGTTTGTTACACTTTGAAATCCCTGTGTGTTGCTCACTTCAGAATGCTGGTGAGCCTCAGTATGCTAAGAGGCAGGTGAAGCAGTAGATGAGATGTCTATACCTGCTATAATCTTTAAAATCTGCATTTATAGGCCTGGAAAGCTGTTCAGAGTTTCAAGTGTTAAAATGGAGGTTGGATTGTATAGTAAAGCTGATCACTTGTTTAGGAAACTTTGTGTCTCTGTAAAATAATAAATTATGACTGTTGTTAATTCACAGGCTAAAAAGTCAGATTCCTGAAATTAAACAGACATTAGAAATTTTAAAACACATGCAGAAGAAAAAGGTAAACTATTTTGAATATCTAATGAGTATGAGAAAAGCTAACTACCTTTCCACCCTAACAGAACACATTGCAAGAAATGTTTTGGAGAGCACACTTAATATGCCTTTATAAATAACAGAATTGTTTTAAAGGTATGTAGTACTTTTTGAAAGCTAGTTCAACACAAGTAATGTTTGGAATGCAAACTTCACTTCTAATAGTGCATAGATTGCAGCTAAGCTTTGACTTTCTCTCCAGTCTTTATAGAGATTTCTACATTGCTTTTAAATATTTTTTAAAATGCTTTAGTCTTGGAACTCTTGACTTGAATGTTGAAGTAAAGTTATGTTTAGTTCTACCAAAGTTAATACTGTACCAATGGCAAAAAAGCAGAAAAGCGTGCTCCTTACTGTACATTTTGTCTCTGACATAAGTTTCTAGTGAAAATAGTAATTTTAAGTTTTATCATTTGTCCCAAGGAATCCACAAATCCAATGGAAACCAGATTTTTATTGGCAGATAATCTCTACTGCAAAGCTTCAGTTCCTCCTACAGATAAAGTTTGTTTGTGGTTGGGGGTAAGTAAAATGGAACTCCTGAAACTGTTTCAATAACGTAGTCTTACAAAAGACAGCGTTTGTTACTGTCTCATCTGTTCTCCTAGGAGATGGGGGCATAACTGTGCTCATGTGTACATAGTAGCGCTGCGTCTTGTCGGTGAAGCAAGCCTAGGAAGACAATTTCAGCACGTTAGTGGAGCTTGTGTTTCTGTTTTGTTTGACGGCTGAACACAGTAAGACCGCAGAGATTCGTAATCTTGCTGAACTGTTTTTTCCCCAAAATCATATTTGTGACTATTTTCCTTATCACGTTGTGGTTCAAATTACGGTGGTAATTGCCTAGGATTGGAATGTGCCAAACAAAACAACTAAGTTTGTTAACTAGCTTCTTGTCTTCTTTATGTTATTTGTATTTAGCACGTTGCTTTCCCTCTTCATGCAAGTTTTGGGGGAAAGATGGGATTTTTGTTCCTCACGGGTACCTGCCAGCATTGAGAGTGGGGTCTGTGCTAAAGACTGGTGGGATCAGAGCTCGAAACACGGATTTCTAAGCACTGAAATAATACCAGGCTGGGATGTTCCGTAGCAGAGGCTTCCTTATCTGTAGCGATAACCTGCTAATGTTTATTTTGAGACTTCTAAATCCCTGGTGTTCCCATGTGTTGGCTGCCAAACCAAACAGCCTGGTTAGGACAGAAGCGTTGTTGACACGTACAGCGTCCTGGCTGATTTGGCAGTTACTCCCAACCTTCTTTTCCATCATAAAAAGAAGATTTCTGTCTGATACCCATTGCTTTCAAGAGGCTGCCTTCAGAATTCACAAACAGAGACTTTCACAGTGCTCCAGGTTTATTTTGATAGAGAATATCAAAGAAAGTTCATGCTGGTTCATACAGAAAAGCTCTCATGAAATACCACAAATGATTTATTCATCATCTTTAGGTGTTCTTGGGCTTTCTGCCTTTTATCCTCCACGTTGCTTACAGTCTGTGTGTTGGGCTACGCATTTTACTATTACTGCAGAAATTATGTCTTCCAGTTATTTAAAAAAGAATGGATTCTATCATTCTTGCATCCATAGTATTTCCTGGACTCGTGTCTAGTTAATAGTACATGGCTCTGTTTAATGTACAGTTCTTAAATGGGACAAAGCTTCACGGGCACATCTTTACTTGGTACCACTTTTTTTCCCCTCTACATGGTAGCTCCTTACTGAAATGAAGATTTGTATATTAAAAATCACCATGTTATCATATTGGACTTTCACACATTTTATATCTTTACCTGTAATAATTTTTGTTAATAGCCATATGTTTTTCCATATTACACATAGATCCTAAGGTTAATCTTGAATGCAGCGAAAATTGTAGAGTTGTGTGACCCTTGAAAGACACTGCTAAGAAACCTGAGGAGGCTCTTGCTTTTCAAACATGGTGGAGATGAGATACTGATACCTAAAAGTTGACTGCAGTCCACAGAGAGAGGAATTCCCTGTTGCTTAGCAATAGGAAGAAAACTTCAAGTCCCCAGGGGGGTTTGTCACTGCTTTGCTGAAGCGATGGAAGCCTCAAGTGGCTTCTGGCATTGCTGGTCCTCAATCTTGTTGTCGTGGTCTGTCAGGACAGGCTCTGTTAATGTGATTAGTTACAAACAATGGTATGAAATACCCGTGCTATGGCTTAGTCCTTACCACTCAAGAGTAAAAGCTTATACAAATCTTTTTTTTTTTTTTTTTAGGCCAATGTGATGCTTGAATACGATATTGATGAAGCTCAGGCTCTGTTAGAGAAGAATTTGTCAACAGCCACGAGAAACCTTGATTCTCTAGAGGAAGACCTGGATTTTCTTAGGGATCAGTTCACCACTACAGAAGTCAGTATCCTTTTAATTTGCAGGGGAGGAGGTGTACGTGAAAGGTAACAGACGTGCTTTTATCTGAGACTGGCTGCCATTAAAATCCTGTAGCACTCCAAGAACTTTGTTTTAGCAGGGAACAAGGTTACTGTGTTTTCAGCACTGGGTGAGGGCTGGTGGCTGGGTGTACAAAGCTCGACTTTGTAGTTGGGTCGCTGTGAAACCTGCTGCGATGGTTGCAAGCCTGGGCTGGGAGTGAGCTGCAGTGGTGGGTCAGTGCTGTGGACTGATGGCCAGGCAGCCACTGCAAAGCAAAACGACCCTTCCTTCCTTCCTTCCTTCCTGCAATTACTGGTATTCCCATGTGTTAAGGCTGTGCACCAACTCAGCTCTTTCATTGAGAGGTTTCTGTAGACTGCTATGAGTAAGCAAAGTAGTCTGGCCAACTGTATAACCTGCTTTTTCCTTTTTCTCTTTTCTTTCATCTGAATGCATGTGCAGTTTCCTTAATTCCACACCCTCAGATATGGCTAGAGTTTATAATTGGGACGTAAAGAGAAGAAACAAGGAAGACCCTTCCAAAAACAAAGCATAGTTTTGCCAATTTTAAATGTGGTTTCAATTTGCAAATATTTTTTATTTAAACACCCCCAAAGTTCATTCTTAAGGGACTGAGTTACTTTAAGCATTTCAGTAAATGGTAAAATATATAAAAACTAATGGTGAGCACCATTTTATTTATTTGTAAACTCAGAATTTGGTTTCATGCATGCTTCATGAAATTACTGATTATTCGAAAAGACACCACGCGGTCCAGCAAAGGACGTAGTATTTTGATCAGACCAGTCTATCCTAAGTAAATTTCTACCTGGAAGTTTGTCTGAGAAGGTGAGGTGCATGTATGAAACCGAGTCTGACATTTTAGCAGGTTAAGGTAACGCAAGGGTTTACTTTTTCATCTCTGTGTGCAGCTGATAAAGTCAGCACGGGCTGGGAAGACATGCAGCTATATTGTTCTAGGAAGCAGGAAAAATACCGTCACGTCTTGGATTTTGTTTCTGTCAGGTACTTCTTTGGCAGCATCAACCTACAAGCATTCCTGAATATACACCTTGGATAAACTTGGTTTTAATAATTATTTGTTAGTTAACTGCCTGTTACTGAACTCTCAGCACTTTACAAACAACAGTTTGCGACTTGTCTTCAGAGAAAAATGGTAAATGGAGTAAACAGCACAAGCTATGTCAAGACTGCAGGTGCTCTCACCCTGTTCTTTTTCATACACATGCACACGCTGCTTACTTTTGCAAATGTCTTGAACCAGGACACAAAAATGCTGGCAGCCTGTAAACACGAGAATCCCCATTTGCGATCCCTTAGACAAGATGTCCAGTTGAAATGTCTTAACACTCTCAGCCTCCTCAGTGGTGAAACCTGTATTAGAGAAGGATGGTTGACTGCAGTCTGACTTCTGGTGTTAAGAGTTGGAATGTTTTTTTTGGTTCTTATGAAGCCTTGCAAGATTGTTGCCTTTTACCTCTGCAGTATCTCTCTAAAATGAAATGCTCGTTGGTGATGTCAGTGGCTAATATTCACATTCTGTGACTAGGAATACAGGTTTCGCTGCGAAATAAATGCAAATGTTAACTGTTCAAACTTCATGTAAGAAACAATATACCTGTAAAGTTTTTGTACTTTTATTTCATGATATTAAAATAGTGAAACTAAACAATTGCGGCAAACACCAGTTTTTGCGCATCTTTCTTTGTGGGAGAAAGTCACGAATATGATGCACAATCTTTCATAATGTTTCCTCTCTTAATTGCGGGCAGGGGAGTGAAAAATTTGGTTGAAGCAGCAGCAGGAAGTGTAGCTGTTGAATACTGGAGTGAGTCAAATGGGGGCTGTGAGTCAGCACATCTGAGTTGTGAACAGAAGCAATTGATTTGACAGCACCGTGGCTGTGGAAGAGTCAGAGCTGCAGGGATGGGAATAAAAGATGTAAGTCCTCAGTGCTGGTCACAAGTACGTACCTGGGCTTGGCTCATCCACACCTGTTTTTTTTCAGGGAGATGCTCTTTTTTCTGGTGTCTTTGACTAGGAGAGGAGTTGAAATCTCAAGTGTTATCTGACTAGCAGGGATCTCTGCCCTTTGCTATGCTAGGCTGAAGCTGGGGCTGCTCACACTGCAGGCTGCTTCGCTCCCTTTCTTTTTAAGAGCATCAGCAATGACAGGAGAGGCAGCTGCAAACATGTCCTGATTTCTTTTGCAATTTTCTCTTCTATTTGGACTAATGAGATCCCAACAGGCTGAAGCACTTCCCCTCCTCCCCCCACTGCTGCTTCTCTCGCTGGTCCTATGGCAGCAATTGCTTTTCTTTGTCGTGCACAATGAAATGATGAGTTAAGCATTTATGCACTAGCTAAAAAAACCCGACTGTGTGCGGCTCCCAATGACCTAATGCTGGTACTGGTGTGGGGGAGGTGCGCAGCATCAGAGCTGGAATTGCTCAGCAGGGTCAAAATGTATCTGGCTGCGGGAGGAAGGGGTGAGATGGCTCAAAACTCTGGTTTTGGTGTAGGTTTTTTTGTTTGCTTGATACCAAGTTAAAAATTTCACAAACAACTCTGGCTTCCATACAGCTGATCTGGCCAGTGCTGCCTTGTCCTTTGTTGTTACATGTTTGTTAAGAGTACAAACAAGGGTCTTACGCTGCTACTTTGCTGTGTGACAAGTCCCGCCTGCTGAGAAACGCCTCCTGTAGGGTCTACAGCTTCTTTTGGCTACTGCTGTAGGGAACAGGGTGGTGTTGGTTTCAGAATGGCCAGTGTTTCTAGAGTTGCACTGGTTCTCTCAGCACCGTAGCTGGCTGGTTTTGAAGATCTGATCAATAATGTATAGCTGCTAGCGTTGCAAAGATCCTGTTTATTGTTGAGCTAGTCAAATACCAGATTTTTCTGTTAGGGTTGTTGTAGAGAAGTGGGACAGGTATTAAATAGCTTACTGGTAAGAATGGGAAGGGGAAAAAAAAAACCACCAGAGTTTCTTCACAAGTTTTGAATTCACATTATCACAGTAACCATTTTGCTAAATACAAGCATATTTCCAGTCACATACAGACAGCTAAATACAGCATTATTTTCACATTTCGTTACAGTGCATAACAGAAAGCGAGGAAAGTGTATAGTATGCTTTTATTCTGGAGGTTCAGAGCAATTTCAATCTAACATGCAGATTGTTTTTAACGTGTGGTAGAGACCACAAAGTTAGCTTTTTCTTTTTTTTTTTTTTTCTTTTTTTGAAATTTTTGTCCTAGAGTAAAAGAGCTCCTGACATTTATCCTGTGAAAGGTATGACCTTCTGGTTTCTCTAAATCCCTCTTGTACTAGAAGTCAAAGCATTAAAACCAGTTGTTAGAAAAGAATTCTTAGCATAGCCTGTAAGTTCATCTTAGAAAAAACATTCCAAATTTTGTACAGATGAATCTACATCTCCTATATTTTAATAAGCTGTCTAGAAAATACAAGGAATTAGAAAAAGATGTATATAATGATTTCTCTATCATTTAATATAACCACTTATTACCTCTAAGTAGTTAAGACTGCATACATTTCCTTCCGTACTGTTCCTTGTCAGAATTATGATACTTGTATTTTTAAATTGAGTATTTACTCTGAAGATCTGAAGGTACTTACTTATTTAGGTTTTCTGGAATTTCTCTCTGGGAGCAGAAAGGCCCTGAGAGGGAGAAGGGGAATGTCCAAACCCATTAAATAAAATATTGGTCGCCTTGTGAAAAGTGATCTTGTCCCTGCTGGCCAGGTTCCTGGACAGAGGCTTACAGGATTTTACTATTGCTAAAACTCTGCTTGATCCAAGTTTTAACTGCCTTTAATGTAGCAGTCAAGCTCTGCCCTTTAGGACAGCTGCTGCCCTCAGCTAGGCAACCCAGGACACACCTTGTGAATAGCCAGACCTTGAAAGAAGAGAATGAAAGAACTGACCCTTTCGTATGTGTTTGTCCTTGCCTTTGTGAAAACAGGACTAACCGTCCCGGTCTGAGCAAACCTTGCGCTCTCCACTGGTGTCAGCAGAAGCTGAAGGTAGAGAGCCCATGGTAACCACGCTCCTGTGGTGCTCTGCATCAATCTTCTCCAGCTTTGCTTACCTAGAAAGAGATTTTGTAAAGAGAGATTTTTTTTTTCTATCTTCAGGGCACTCAACTTGACCAGCACTGAACCTGCCTGGAATTCAGTGGGCCTTAGTATGAGGTTTTCAATGTATTTGTAGCCTTTTCAAGACTAAGCAGGGGGCCTCAGCAGTGACAAGCTTACTGAAAGGTGCTAGACCATCGCCACCCCTCCCTCAGTCTCATTTGCGACCGGTGCCCTCCCAGCAGGTTCCAGGAACTGAAATTCTATGAGAACATTCAAAAAAAAAAATTAATTTTCAGGGTGGTTGGTTTGTTTGTTTTTCAGCTTAAATATGGAAACCTTTTTTTTTAAATTATTACTCATACAGACCTGCTCAAGTGCTGCAAACTGGAACAGGTTCAAGGGAGACATAATCTGAACTCAACAGCAATCAACACCCCCACTTTCATTGATGGGGGTAGCTTAAAAATCTGTGACTATTATTTTATTTTCTACTTAGAGGCCTAAAATCAAACACTAGATGCTTCCTGTGGTTTCACCTAATCCCTCCCACCCATTAGTAGTTTGGTGTGTAAAGCTTTCACACTTAAGTAAAAAAGTCACTATCATTTTGTTTGTTTTTAATAGATTGAACTTTGCTACAGGGGCCTGGTTACCCTGCTGCATTTCAAAAACTGGTTAAAACTTAGAAGAAGCAAAGCTCAAGTGCGGAACAGCATTCCCAGAAAACAGCCACCTACACAGAGCTTTTGTAACAACAGCTATCATCTACCATGACCAACCTGAGATGGATCCTCTTTTGTCAAATTAAAACATGGAGGAAAACAGATTTTACTCTTGCGCTTGTCTTGTGGCTTTCCTTTTCACCTGCTCGCACACTTCTGTTCTGTGCTCCTCCTTCCCCGGGCTAGTTCTCTTCGTCCACAGATGCCAAGAAAGAAAATGACCCTTTAACAGCAGAAAGTAGCGATGGAAGCTGTTGCTTTCCACACTATTTAACTTCTATAAAAGCAAATCTCACCTTTGAGGATGTCTGATACACCTGAGTTAAGCTTTTCAAGTTTGTTTGTTCCCTCCCCCCCCGCCCTTTCCATTCCTCCTATTGGCCTTGGCTGGCAAGACACCCAAAATGTCAGCACAGTGCTGTTGGCAAGACAGAAATGTTGGCGTGCCCCACCTGGACACAACATTCCAGCCTTAAAACCCAGCATATGAGCACATGGGTCTCTCTTTATGCTCCTGACCACGTAACGCTATTGGAAAGCCCTGAACTCGGGGTACGTTCAGGGTACACACCTAGGCAATAAATATTTTTAGAATGCACTGAATAATTACTACTGGAGCAGGCATTGCCACTTGCAATCCCAGTTCAGCACAGCAAGAAAAGCACTACTGGAGAGGTCCTTTGACTTTTCATTACCAATAAAATAACTATTTTCCTCTTGAAATTCCACAGAATAGGCTTTGCTACTGACCTGTGTTCAAGAACGTAAGGAAAAAAAAAAAGAAAAAAAAAAAGTGTGCATACTATGTCAGTAAACTTTTCCTGTGGCATTGGCCTTATGAGGAAATGGTACCCGTGCTGCCTTTACACCTTTCTGGTAATAAGCAGCTGACACAAACTAAGCTGTCCTCTTTCTTTCTCTCTGTCTGCCAGTTTGTCAGACTACTACACTAGCTGTACTGTGGCTTCGATACCCGGCACAGAGCTATAGAGTTACTTAAAACAGGACATGTACAGTACCCTGGCATGTGCCAGCCCATTCAGAGCTGCTTATGTACTCTCTGTACCCTGCTGCCGCCCCTCATTTCCGCTGCCTGTCTCCTTACAACGTCTGCATGCACCCTCGCTCACTCGCCGTTAGGTTTGTAACCCCCCCAGTTCTGAAAGGTCAGATGGAACAGAACATCGCTTTCCTGGGGCTGTCCTCGCGTCCAAAACAAGGTGGGAGGCTGTTCACAACAGGAGTGTCGCTCTCCCTTCTGTCACACTGAGTTCACTTAGTAAAGTACATTTGGTTAGTAGAGTTCATCACCACTTTTCTCGCTAGAAGAGCTCAGCACAAGCACCGCCTATCTGATTTCACCACTTCTTCTGAAGAGTGCACTACGTTTGGGACAAACCCGCTCTTTACCCCTTCCCATCCCTCCTGGATTGAAATTTCCCCCCTTTTAACAAGCTCGTATATATCTCGAGTCAGATCAGTGAAGGCCTTCTCCACGTTAATGGCATCCCGAGCAGAGGTCTCAATGTACTTCATACCATAAGCAGCAGCCAGTTTCTCAGCCTCGTGCCTGGTGACCTGCCGCTGCGTGTCAAGGTCACACTTGTGACCTACCAAAACAAAGACGATCTGGTAGGGCTGGACGTGCACCTTGGTCTCTTCTAGCCACTCATGGACGTTCTGGAAGGACCTGCGGTTTGTAATGTCAAAGAGGAGGAGTCCACCAACCGAGTTCCTGTAGTAGGCTCTGGTGATGGACCTGGAAAAGAACGAGCCACAAGAAACACGTAAGTCACAGCTAGCTGGGAGGAATGGCACAGCAAGTTTCGCCTGGTTTTTTGCTCATTTTTCTTGGTTATTTTTTTTCTTAACCCAAACGTGGCACTTCTGAACGTTTGTCTGTGCTTTAGAAAGCAGCATTACTGCCACCTTGTCTGCCCTGCAGACTAGACGACAGAGAATGCCATTCAGGTCATGTCTTACTGCTTTGGCTTGTGCTCTGGAGATCTTGTCATTCAAAAAGATAACCAATTTTGGCTTAAAAACTTCATCCTCGGGCAACTGCTCCACTGATTCATTACTGCTCTGTTCAGAACCTCCCTATACACCATTTTTGGCCTCTCCTGTCTATCGAGGCTTTCCATACGCTCTTTGCTAGTAGTCGAATGAGTCCCCCCCCAGCTGTATCTCAGTACCTGGATCGGTTTGGCTGACCCATTGGTTCGGCAGCACTGTAACAACTCAAAGGGTTTATTTGGACCCAAACACCCACTGATAGAAATATAAAAGGCAAGGAGGGAAGCCACTGAGTCTGAAGGCAGCTCACGGAGCTGCACACCCCGCATCCACCCAAGGCCTCGGCACACGCACACAGACATCCACCCTGTGCCTTTTCCTGCCACTTGTCAAGCTGACGGGACGCACGACTCCAGCTAACACACTAACAGGAGCATCCAGGTTGATCCCCCGCGTAACAGCAACCTGATACAGCAGCTTCCAAGGGGAATCTGCATTAGTGGTGGTCTTGTTCCTCCCAAATCCTGAAGAAGTTAAACAGTAACCCAGAAGCCACCCAAACCACAGGCTGAGAGCTGGAGACCATCTTCCACAATTCTTCAATGCAGCCATAAGCAGCACGACATCAGCTAACAGAGGGCTACAGAGAATGCAGTTCAACGACTACTACACATGGGAAAAGCAAGACACTGTAAAACTGGTGTTTCTGCAAAGTCACGGATTAGTTCTAAATCCAGAAGCACTGATCGATTTCAGTCCCTGGAGGAATTTACACTGGGACATGAACTTTTCTTGCTGGGAAAGTGTAAGCACTACTGCAGGTTTACCTTGGGACAAGTCTTCTTCAGTCATTCAAGACTCTTGTTAGAGGTTGTTCTGTCCTATAACGTGCATAGCTAGTGAAACTGCCCCAAAAAGGACTAGTTGGCTTTTTCAAGGTTTGCTTTATCAACAGACATGCAACAATGAGTGAAAATCCACAGCCAAAATTGAAGAAAGCCAGAAATGGGGAAAAAAAATAAGAGTTGGCTGCGCTTGGACAACTTCTTCCTCTCCGTTATCTGGCCCAGGGACAACAGCAGCTCTGCACATTTGGCACCGAGGGAATTAGATCTGCCTTTTGCTCTCCAGCCAACTGCAAGCAGATACTGGTGCTCTGAAGCCCCCACCACCACTGTCACAGGCATTTCTGCTTCTCCCTTGCGTTCAGCGCATCAGCCCTGGCTGCTCCTGCCAACATCAATGATGCCTCAGGTACTCCTGAAAGACATGACAGGATCTAAGCTGAACGCTGCTTTGAGGTAAAACTAGGTGAAGGTCTCAGTGCCTTTTCTTAAAGCCTTTTCCACAGACTTACTGAGCCCTTACTGAGCCGCAGGAGGCAAGCTACACTGCCTTCATACTGCACGTCACTGCCCAGCTCCCTTCCAGACCCCTACCCAGCTCCTACCATCCCTCATCCCACCACGCTCGCACCGCAGCAGAGCAGTGGGGCTATTCGCACCCATTTTAACCAAATATTAACATAGAAGTATTGCCTCTGTGTGGGAAGCCTCCCCTGCTCTGTTGTGTACTCGTGGTGGGGCTCCTCTACCTGGGGTCCTCCGCTGTCTGTTTGAGTCTTTCCCTCTCAGCCAAGGGAGAGCTGCCAGCTGGAGGGAAGCAGCTCTTCTGTAGGTGGTGGTACACATTCCCAGCGGGTGAAGGCTGCACATGCTTCTGCTTTTGTTAGCATTACACAACATCACGTTTCAGGCAAGAAATCGGAGTATTTGAGCAAACCGAGGTGGGCAAAACCTGCTGGATCCAGGAAGAAATGGGCCCTGCTCTTCGACAGCTCAAGAACAGCCTCAGCGCTGCCCCAAAGAGCAAGGTTTTGGGGCTGATCCGACAAAATGGCGAGGCACATACTTAACCGTAATTTAAGCCTTGACTGCACAGAAATTGCTTCCCATTTATTGACAGTGAGACAACTCACAACAGGGGTCAGGAAGAGCAAAAACGTAGCACAGATGCAGACCAGCAAATGCCAACAAGGTATCTTCACGATAACTACAGTGGTTTCTTTTGTGTGGGACAGCCTTCAAGCTAGTGCAGAGCAGGCTAGAAATGCTAAAAATCGAGAGCTCTGTGAAAAAGGGGAGATTATTCTGAAGAATTTCCTTCTCAAGAGATTTCCTGCACTATGACAAAAAAGTTTAAGGGTTCTGGAGAGCACGTGCACTACCATGCTTCTTGCCTACGCTCACAAGTCTGAGAGGCTTCTGCTTATCCCCCAAAAAACTGTATTTTGCCTTTTGACAAGAAAAACAGCCTGCAGGAGAAGCCCAGGAGCTTTATGGGGCATGATTTCTCACAGGGTTAATAATGACTTGAAAGAGATAAACACAAAACAGATTTTTTTTGCCCAATTTTGTCATAGTTCACAGTATACCACACAGGCAGCTGGGTTTGCTCACTTCGCTCTGTCTTTTCACATTGGGAATTTAAGTCTGCACTTTGGCAAGGGCCTTCCAAAGTGGCACAATGCCTATTTTTGTGTCAGTCACTGCTTCTGTCCCTTACACTCTTTCTGCTGAATGCTGCTGCCCATCGCAGCGGCGCAGCCTGCCCTTGTGCTGAAGGTTGCCTGCTCATCATGCTTACAACCCGAAGCCAGGCTGGGTCAAGCACCAGCACGAAGGGTAAGCAGCCTCCAGGGCCCCAAACCTCCTGGCATTTTAAAGAAAGCAAACTGAAGCCATCTGACAGCTTTTGCTCCTCACAGCGCAGGCACAACCACGAGACGGCACACGGCCGTGTTTTCTGAAGACCCAAAGCTGGAATCTGACGCAACTGAACGTTACAGTACCACCTCTCTCAGCGGAATAAGGCACCAGCTCCTAGCCCGAGGTACCAGACAAAAAACCTGTCCCTGGATAGGGACCAAGTACGGCACATCCCGGGCCAGGCGCCAGCACCACAGATGCAAGTGAAGGCTGGGGGGCGGGAGCAGGGGAGATTTCATTTATTCAATGAAACCAAAACACTCCTCAGGCGAGTCATCACAGCACAGAGGCAGAAGCTATGTGAAGCTGCGCAGAGACTCGGAGCAAGGCAAGTGCTTCCGGAGGGAGCATCACGAAAGAGCAGCTGAGGGTCAAAGATGCATGAAAAATACACGCAAATTACGTGGGGAGCTAAGGGTACACTCACACCCCTTTCGAAT
Source organism: Cygnus olor (assembly GCF_009769625.2). Classification (NCBI taxonomy): domain Eukaryota; kingdom Metazoa; phylum Chordata; class Aves; order Anseriformes; family Anatidae; genus Cygnus; species Cygnus olor. The sequence goes on along the minus strand of NC_049181.1, from coordinate 18,993,740 downwards.
TAGCACAGTCGGAGCAGGACTTGTCCTGTGGCAACGTCAGCCCTTGTTTAGATGGGGCCGAGCCTGCTCCGACCACAGGAGTGGGATTTTGCCACAGAAATCTGCAGGAGCTGTTGGCACAGCCCGACATGCAGCCCTTATTTCTCCCAGTCGAGCCTTCAGGGGTATCACTGACCCTCTGGCATTGCCCGTGCCCTCACAGCGTGGCACCCTCCTGCACGGCCACAGCCGAGGGCTGGTCCTGGCCTTTCTGCGGCCGATACCTACCGCAGGGCTTACAAAAACCCGACCGTGTGCTCCTCTGCCCTAGTGAGCCTACACGCAACCGCGGTCCGTGGTGACAACAGTCCTGCTCCTCACACCGACGGCTGCAAACAGATAAATAAGCCAATAAACGCAAGCGATATAGAGCCATGAAATGAAATAAAAAGCGAGGGGTGAGGTTCGCCTCTCCTTTGTCTCACCCGCCGGCAGCAGCGGCCCTGCCCGCCCCGCTTCTCACCGGAACCGCTCCTGGCCGGCCGTGTCCCAGATCTGCAGCTTGATCCTCTTGCCCGGCTCGATCTCCACCAGCCTGGAGAAGAAATCCACGCCCACCGTGGGGTCGGAGATCTGGGCGAAGCGCCCCTCGGTGAAGCGACGGATGAGGCAGGACTTGCCCACGGTGGAGTCGCCGATGACGATCAGGCGGAACTGGTAGAGCCAGATGGCCTCCATGCTGCCGCCGCCCGCCTCAGCGCCCGCACCGCCACCGCCACCGCCGCCGCCGCGCCGCCTCCTTCGTGCCGCCCATACCCGGCCCAGGGGCGGCCGCCGCCGCCGCGCCGCTCAGGCGGGCCCCGTGGCGCGGCCCGGCCCGCTGCCGCCGCCGGGCTGCGGTGGAGGCGCGGCCGAGGCGCGCTGTAATGGCGGCAGCGCTGCACCGCACTGCCGGGAGGAGCCGCCAGCCGCGGACCGCCGCCGCCGCCGCCGCGGGCGCCGGGCGGGGGCGGAGCGGGGCGGGACCGTGACGGGAGGCCGGGGGGGCAGCGCTGAGGGGACCCGGGGCTGAGGGGAGCCCGCGCGGAGGGAACCCTGCGCTGAGGGGAGCCCCGGTGGCTGAGGGGAGCAGGGGTCCAGGCGGACCCCGAATTAAGGGGAAGCGCAGGGCCGAGGCTGCTTCTTCCGAGCTCTTCCCAAAGCGTGAGGGGAGCGGAGCGGGGTGCGCGACGGCTCTACGCGTTTCAAACCTTCCTCTCAGTTTCAGAAATGTAGGGTCCTCACCGCTTGTGAGGAAGCTAGTTGTGTGACTAACGAACTGACGAAACGCAGCATGCACGCATATATCTGCATGCGTATGTGTTTATATGTGATGCACGTAGAGTCTCAAAAATGAAAACATCTGGAAATTAAATGCCCCAACACCACAAATCTTAAATCCATTTTCCCTCACTCTGTTCATACGTGCTCAGGCCTGCGTAGAGGCGAGGCACACTGCTCAGGAACCTGACAGCAGCACCCTTAGCGCTGTCTGCCATCACAGCATTTCCACACATCCCCACACACCCCTCAGCTTCAACGCCCCCAATGTACCTCAGACTTGAAGATCTCAGCCAGAGGCAGCACACGGCACGTCCCGAGCAGGAGTGGTGCCATGCTCGTGGGGTACGGCTCGGCTCGAGCTTCTTCGGCACTTCCAAAGCAGAGCTGTGGTCTCTGGAAGGGAAAATGATCACACATAATTATTAAAAATCTTGACTATATTGTGTGTATTAAGTTAAACAAGCATCAAACTTTTTTTATTATTTAGGAAACATGTTTTTAATACATTGATTTCATTAAAGAGCCCTGCCTGCATGACCACTATTGAAATAAATGCATTCGCAGTGACTGTTATACTTCTTTAATCCTCAAAAAAGGGCATTTATATAGGTATGAGCTAGTTATCCAGCTTGCAAATTGGACGAGGACATCAGAGAGACCACTTCAGAGCTTGGGGAAAAATGGCAAGGAACATTTTCCTTGAAATATGGTACATTTATTAAAAAACAACCAACCCAAAAGATCCTATTTTACAGTACCTCAGGACAGGAAAGAAAACTGATGAAGCAACCTGCACAGCAACAGAAAAAAATATTAAACCTATAAATCCAAGTTACCAGTACATTAACCAGTGACATTGCCAGCACGGCTTTGTGGGGATCTGTTGCATTTAGCTGTATGATTTCTGAGCGTTTGATGCCCATTACTTCAAGCCCACAACAAATTGTGGTTTCTCCGAACCCTTTTCCTTTCGCTCCTCCTCCCCACACGCTCACCATCTCCCCGGTCCATTTCTCTGACAGGTTTCAGTGCGGTTTCTCTTGAGATCTGGCGGCTGTTTTTTGGCAGTTTCTGGTGGCTGTGCGGCAGAAGGGGAACCCAGGAGGGGACACCCATCCAGACAGGGTGTCATGGGGGACTTGGCTCACCTGTGGGCAGCTGCTGCAGCGTGAGCCCTGATGGGGAGCAGCTGAAGCACCCTGAGTTTTCCCAGGCTGTGAGGAACCAGGGAGGGCACAGATGAGTGGGACGGTGCCCAGCAGATCTAGATCCCAGTAGGATCTAGAGGAAAACTCTAGACACTCCCGGAGCATCAGGGACCCGTTTTCCCAGCAAATAAACCCACAGGATCCCATGACACAGACGGTATTTTCATCTCCTCTACCACACGCATATAGATGAACACGCGCTGCGTGACCAGACAGCCACGAGATTTATTAGCAGCAACAGGGTAGGTAGGAGCAAATGGGATCCTGGGAGAGCCCTTGTTCTGGTACCGTTTTAGAAAATGGAAAATCTGGTGTCTGGAAGGGAGAGTAACCTAGATTTGATGCAAAAGCGGGTTTATTGGCAGGGACAGGATGGTGAGTGCCACTAGTGCTGGGGGAAAGCTGCCCGAAACAACCACAGCACAGGGAGGGCATGTCTGGCCCCACGCTGGTGGGATGGCTGAAAGTCAGACCCTGCCCCAGGACTCAGCGCTGCCACCCACGGGTCCTTCCCTCTGAATATTTTGCCATTTGGTTGTAGTTTAGTCTTTCTCTAAAACCTGCCAGTGTCCTTTGTACCTCTTGGTTGTCAGCTGGAGAAGCCAGTGGCAGCACTGTGAGGAGGAGAGTGCATCAGCACTGCACACACTATGCAATTTTAATGCCCTTTCAGTTTCCAAGGCTACAAAACACACAATCAATCAGCTGTCCCTCGCTGCGGGGCTGCCTGCACAGGAGCCGTGCAGGACAGCCCCAGCCTGCACCCACCCTGCAAGGGGCAGTGCGTGCGCGAGGCGCCCAAAAGCACAGGCGGACGTCCCCTGGCCCTCGGGGGTTTTATCTCCCAGCCCCGCTCAGCACCAATGAGACAAACTGCACCCAAGGGGAGCCCCGGGAGCACACAACCCCAAACAGGCCAGACCAGGCACTCACTGATGAGAGTTACAGGTCACAACGGGGCTGGCTCACACCATGTAGCAAGCAATTTATTAGCTAGTTCCAAACAAACAGCCCTGGTAAATTAGGCATGCCCAGGAGATGTGACATCGAGACAGATTACACCACTGACAGGGACGTGATGGCACCCCTGACCTGCTAGCTGCTGTGTGCCCCTGTAAAACCCGGGGCAGAGGGAAGGTACTAAGCAAATTAATGTTTCTTATTTATAGGATGCTCACAGTTAGTCCGGGTGGTGCAGACAAGTGTAAAGCCAAGGGCACTACACGGTGCTTAGGAACTGACAGCCATGCTGACAGCAGGCACTGGGAGCATAATTTAGGACTTTGTGACGAGGTGACAGCCCTAAATCCAACAGCAGTAGCCTGGGGAAAGCACAGGCAGGGCTGATCACCAGGAGACACAGGATGATGCTTCTGTCCCTTGGCTTTTGGCTGGGCTGAGGGGCCTGTTGCACTGGTGGACGTCTGTGGCAGAGCAGCAGGTGGGATCACACCAGAAACAGTCGAGCAGACGCAGGCTGAGTGCTGTGAAATAACCAGAGATGTGCACACAGGACTCAGCCTCCGGCACCAGCAGCTTGTGCAAGGAACAAGCGTTGGCTGGGTTTCTGAAGAGACGTAAAACATTTTCAGAAGGTTTCCCTGGTAGAATAAATTAAAAGTCGGCTCATTACCATGGGATGGGTTACTCCAGATGCAGTTCCCAGTGTCCTATTTCAGATTACAATCACATTAAAATGGGCATGGGTGGGCTAGTCGAAAAAGGGGGGCTCCCATCTAAAGATCATTAAGTCTGGCTGAATCCAAAAACAGATCCTCCACTGGGAATATTATGTCCCTGTAGCTGTTCAGGTCTTCCTAGGAAGGGAACAGGATCTGCTTAGAGCAAATAGAAGCCATTACAATCACGATAAATTAGTAATGGTGAGTGGGAGAGAGAAGAGGAGAGGAGAAGAGGTTATTGTGATTTTTCTTCCTACAGAGTGGGTGTCTGAGCTACTGACATTACCAGAACACAGATCCCTAGCTTCCCCTCTGAGCCCAGTGCTCAGGCTGCTTGCTTACAGCTCAAGAGCTACTAGGATTGTTTGCAACTAGTGGGATGGCGTTATGGGTTGTTAGATGCATGAAATCTGATTTCGGTTCCTACCGGTAGCACCTCAAGTTTAATGACAGCACAGGCAGCTCTGTACAGTAAGAAAAGGCAAAGCATACTTGTATTTGCGCTCCTCCATGCCTCTAAACCCAAGCCTTTTTCTTTTTTTCTAATCAGAAACTGCAAAGCTTGCTGAAGACTAATTGTAGGGGTCTTTCAGGTACTGCAGGGGGTAGGACTGTGGCTTTGTGGTGTTATACATTTTGCGTTGTGTATAATAAAGGCCACCAAGTAATTCACTAAATCCTGACTGCAGCCCTGGCAAAAAATCTGAAAACTGAGCAGCGGGGAACTGCCTCCATCCTCAGGCCTCCTTCTTTTCCTCCTAGGGCGATCTATCAAAGCAGGGCTGGTTTAGCTAACTTTGGGCCACAATGGAGGCTGGATTGCCACAGCCCAGAGACAAGTCCAGCCATAATATGATTTTACAGCATTTTAAAAAGCAAGTATCTGCCTGCTTAAGCATGCCACAACTGCCAGCCCATCTCTGGCAGGACTGCCAGCTGGAGCCCTCTGGCACAAACCCGGTGTGACCAGCAAACCTTGCAAGCTCAGCCCCTGCTCCCACTAGCATTTTTCCACTCCTGCTAGGATGATGCTGCGCCTGCTAACATCTTCACCTAACTTCCTTCAGATTTTACTATCTGACATGAGGAATTTCTGTGGATTGACAGGGAAATTAATGCAAAGTAAAAGGGAGGTTGGTCTAGGGCTGCTGAACTCCTGTAGGCCTCCTGGTGGAGACATTTCCAGCTCTCCATGCCTATCCCTCCCCAGAAGAAAGCCATTAACAGTGATTTCTCCATGGCCCTCCTGGAGGCTGATGCTCGGTTTTGCACCATTCTGAGCTGGCCCAGCACCCTTCAGACCAACACATTCAGAAGGGTGGGAGAAGCTGGCAAAAGCTCCAAAGGTAGGAATGGGCACCCCCATGTCACCTGCTCTTGCTCAAAACCTCATCACAAATCAGCCCTCTTCTGCTCATAACAGAGCGGGAGCTGGCACTGCAATACCAAACACACTCAAGAGCCCCCCTGTGGCCCCACAGACTTCACCCAGACCCTCACTGGGACAGCTGCTCCTTGTGGCAGAGCTGCCGGTATGAGGAGCCTCCCATAAAAGTGCACCCCCTGGAAAGAAGTGGCTGATCCTCCTGGCAGATCCCATGGGAAGGGATTTCTATCTTGGGAACTTCCCACACGTCAGTAAGATCTTGTGCAGCAGCAGCACTGCTGAGACAGCAGCACGGTTCCAGCAACACATACCTTATGGCATCTTTGCAAACGCGCTTTTGCAGGGTGCTTTACAGTGAGTTTCCCAATGTCTTCAGAAAATCTTCACGGCAACACCGAGGGACATCTCCTCCTGGGCATCTGTTTTAACCATAACAGCAGACAACTAGGACACCTGAGGGGTGGAAAATAGGCAGGTGAAAAAAAAAAAAAAAAAAAAAAAAGGATCCAGCTATGAAAGCTACAGCAAGTACAAAACAGCCAAACAAAACCAACCAACCAACCTGGTGCTGAATATGCACGCTCTTATCAGGAACCAAAGTGTGTTTATTTATTCAGTTTTTCATACACTGGTCTATTTGATACATTTCTGAGTTAACAAGCTTTCAGAAATACAGCATTTCATATTTCAATAGATATTATCACATGGGTTCATTTAGCCAGCATCATTTTCTCCTCCAATCACCACAACATTTCAACTTATTTTTTCCTGCCTTGGTGAAGGATAAAGCTGAGTGAATATTTAGTAATGGATAATTAATTCAACCACTTATTTTCCATCTCCTCTGAGACACTCATTCACAGGATATTGTTCAAGATTCAGCAATTCTTTCTTTTTCTTCTTTAATTTCTGAACTATTTTGGGATAGTTTCTGATACCTGCAACATGAACAGTTTTGAATGGACGTAGGCCACATATTATATTTGCCTGAGTAGGCAGAAATACTCCCAGAATCTTGCCTTCTCTCATTTTCTTGCTTGTAAAGATCTCCAAGAAAAAGTTGTATAGATAAGGCATAAGCTCAAAAGCAGCACATTTACTCTCAGATGCAGAACATTTATGGAAAGCAGTTGCCCACCTCTACTGTAGTCACAGATTTTTATTTTATTTTCAGCAGATAGTGCCTAAGGGGACCAGCCTGCAACCTTTCAGCCTACTCACTCCTTGGGGTTACTTCTGTATCCAGCAAGAGATCGGTGACTGCAGGACGTGGCACCATGACTTAGATGTTGGCATCAGCACAGATTTCTGCTGGTACCTGCGCGCTCACGTTCAGGGAAATGAGTCTTAAAACACATTTACTATAAGCATTGAGTCTTGCCTTCTTATGACACTTTGCTGAACCTATTCTGTAATGAACTAGTAAATACAGCCAGAAAGCCATGTACAAACAGGCTGTTACCCTTATATTCACAAGCTCCTCCACTCCTGCACGTCACTGACAATAAGTGCCTGATTTTATTTTTTTTTTCCTGATAAAGTGCTTTCTGCATAGTCAGTGAAACAGATACGACATGGCAAATTTTACTCCCTCAGATTCAGCTGTGTTACAAATGTGTATGTGGTTTGGCGGTGTAATCTTTTACTCTGATAAAGCATTAAATGCCAAAGAAAGCTCCTTAAGTTAATCAGGGCTTAATTTAAATAAACAAGCTAGCAAAAGATTAACAAAAACCCTCAATGAAATCTGAATACAGAAGTAGTTTGTTCACAAAGTCCTGAGCCAAGTTCATAAAAGCAACTACTCTGGGATGAAAGTGGCCCACTGACACCCTTTTTCTCCCTTTATTGGCACCACTAGTGAAAGAGATGCTAATGTTCTGAAACACAAAACAAACACTTCCAGCTCCATTTCTGTAAACAGCAGCGTTGGCAACATCGTCACAACCACGTGTGCTAACACTGCACGTGAGGAGGAGGAGGAGCAGGCAAGATGACTCCATTTTTGCAATGAAGAGCAGTCGGAGGAGCCTCCGGAGAGAGATCTGGACCTGCCTGAGCCATAGCCCCTGGTATTACCGACCACATTTGCAGCCACAGCAGAAATCTCCCTGGGAGGCAGGCTGTGGGATGAGGAAGAGTTTGGGGTGAGAGCAGCAGTCCTGCAGGTAACTCCATTGCACCAAGCCATCCGCTCCAACAAGCAGGCCTCCTCGTCGAAATTAAGTCATATGTATGCATCAATATTCACATGTTCAGCACCTAAATAGGTAAAGCTAATCATTTAAAAACTCTTACCTTTGGCCCAAAAATTGCTATTTTATCCCACAAAGGTAAAAAATGACCAAAGCTTGGTGAACAAATTATGCAAGGCTGGAGCCCATACAAAGTATCTTTGGGTTGACATGCTATATATATATATATATGAGGTCCTTCATTAGGCTAGTCATTAATTAATTCTGTTGCTGTACGGACTTTCTGTTAGTGCTTTCATTACTATAACCGGTACATTTTCAAGTTTTATATTTCTCCAATTGCAAAACCATATTTTTTTTTCCACAAAAGCTGCTGGTTATCTCCCAAATGTCTTCATTTCATGAAAAAGTCTTGTCACTTCAACCATACATGTTTTCTTTCATTTATTTAGAACCATCTTTGTTAAGCTGAAAATGAATCCTGTTTGAGTTTAAAAATAAAATCAATACATTAAAGACAAATATCAAAATATTCACAGAACCAGAATCTAAGACGGGATAGCTACAAAAAATATTTCTCCACAACATTTCACTTGCCCTTGGGTTCTTTTTGACATGACAAAATATAACACCTCTTTTGCTTGCTATTTCATTACTCAGACCACGCTAAAGATAGGTACAAGGAGACCTGCTGATGACTAAAGAAAACCATTCAATTTAATCACAATATGTACATCCAAAGTAAAAATTACACAGCTGCATTTCAAAATGCATTCGTAATGCCCCTCGACTGCGGCTAATGCGCCAGACGCAAAGTTCTTGCAAGCTCTTGGCAGGGAGGTGACTCCAGCTCCGAACAAGAGGCTGAGAGGCATCAGGTGAAAGGTAGATGAGAAGGGCAGCAGGATATGCAGAGGCAGGAAATCACCCCAGGCCTCAGCTCTGCAGCTACCCTTTGTCTTCGTTCACTCCCTGCTTGCCTCTCCCAGCAGTTGCCAAGACCTCCTGAATTCCATGGCGGTTCTGACCTTTCCTTCCTGACCCTCTGCGCCAGACTAACATGAGACTGTTTCCTACATCATTATTTCGTATTGAAATGTTTTGCACACAAGGCATTTCGAAGATGCTATTAAGTCCATTAGCAATGTAACAATATTTTACATTTGGGCGAGCACTTCAGTTTATATTGCACTGGAATTGTCTTTTAATAGAGCAACTTGCCTGAGGTCACTGAGCAAGCCTGTGGGACAGCTAGGAAAGCAGCTCCCGGTTGCAAAATCCCACTAGCTGCAGGATCATCTCTTCTCTCTTTCATTTTAAAGCAGAAAAGATTTAATGCATTGAATTCCTCATTGTCATCCTCCTCAGGCTGCTTCATTTTCTGCTTCAAATAGTCCTCTCTTTCTTTGGATTCACCTTGGATCTCAATTTCCCTCACATTACAGACGTGTTATCACCAGCGACAAACGCAAAGCGCTCATTCTCAGACTGCTGGCTGGTGACTTGGAGCGATTCTACATCAAATACAAAGTGTACCACTTGCAGGGAAATATGAGTAATTCCGTGCTGCTGCTTTAGTAAAACTACATCTCTGCACAGGAAAAAAAACAACAGCACAAGAAACAGTAAAAAAATAAAATATCTATACCTCCTCTTCCCTGACAATGTTCCCAGAGCTTAATGGAATTCAAATACATGGAATATAAATGATTAAACAAAAAGGCAAACAAAGTTTCTTCTTGGTCAAAATCAAGTATAGCGTCAGTTAGGCACCTTCCAGCTCCTCAGTCAGGGAATTAGTACTTTACGTTTAACGTTTCCAAAGTGCTGTCCATCAATTGCCTCATTAAAGTGACACCTGCCAGCCCCATGGTCTCGATCACCTCGGGGCAGGAAGTCTCCTAATTCTTACAAATGTGTTCAGCCTTTCTCTAGAACATACAGTAGGTTATTTCAGCTTTTTCCTCCCTGCCAGCGAACGCAGTGGCAGCAACCCCTCAATCCATTCATTGGTAGCAGACATCATCTCCTGCCAAAAGGCCACCTCCTCTTGTGTGGAGTCCATCCAGTCCACGGAGATGCCATAGCTCAAACCTGAAGAAAAATGAGGAGACAACAGTGTTGGGAGCTGCCTGAGGAAGTTCGACTCCATGTAAAAATACTCAATGGGATGTAACTGCTGCAGGTAGGGTCTTAACCTAAAAGATGCTGACTTCCTCTCACCAAGTTCCACTGTAAGCACCTTCTGTTCTGCTAATGATCTCCATTTTACACCAGAGTTCAGAATAAAGTCACTGTAAAAGCCCCAAAACACAAGAATCCTAAATATAACCTGCCAAGGAAAATAATATTGGGCTCAAGCCCTATATTGCATCTTTCAGAATGGTAAAGAAGTTCTACAAGGCTTGGTCTTCCCCTCGATCTTGCTATGGAAGGGGGGGGGAGATATTTGTCAAAATTCTCTTGCTCTACATTTTGTTTTTATAGGAATAAAACATACGATAGTGTAAAAGTGTGTACATTAATTCCAAGTTGATTTATTCAACCAAATTTCACATGCCAACTGCTTGCCAACTAGATAAAGGTCTAAATTTGGATCACAGCTAATCTTAGGGTTGGTGTTTTTACATCTTGTTTATGAACTTATTTTTGTTGCCACTTCCCACCAGATAATTCACAACCCTTCTGGTGACATGCTAGAGACTGAAAACAGAGAACACAGAAGCAAATCCAATAAACAAATGCACCTGCAAGGCAGACCTTCCAGCTACAATAAGCATCTTCCTGATACCCTTAAGGGACAGTGACTCTTTATTACAAAGCTCTGACAACTTCTGTTTGTCTTTCATCTCTCAGAGACTCCTCTTGCTTCATAGTAAGTATACGTTGTTTAAAAACCCTTAGATCTCCCACTCGCCAAAATACAAAGATGAACATGCTATCCGTCAAAGCCTAGGTATGGGGGTACACTGAAAGCTGGGATAGGATGATTAGAGAGGGACAAAACCTCCATGATGGACTTGATTATGGGAGATAGTCCCATCTGTTTTTTTCCAACTTAGGCTTAAAAATATTAGAGTTTTCCTATCTTCAAGGGTGAGTAACCCCAATGAAGTAAAACACTTCCAGCTAACCACAGGTTTAAGTCCTTCTTTCAACTGGAAACTCATGCCATAAACTCCCAGAGACAGCAACTGTCTCCCAGTGTAGCAAATGGCACCTCTGCTGTTGTCTTTTAGCACTTCATCATCTAAATTAATAAAATTAAAAAAAAAAAACACAAAAACAAACAAACAAAAAAAACACCTCAGTCTACACCCGGACAACTCAATTTCTTTCAGTTTATGCTTTAATCAGTGCTGGTGTTCTCTCAGTAATGACTGAGACCAGAACAACTAGTGCATCTAGCCCTGTTTTTCAAATATTAGTTACTGCTCTTACTAAAGCATTTCAAGGGAGGAGGTGACGATGGAGTCACCAGGTGGTGCTGTCTCACACGACATTCAATTTCTTTGTCTTCAGCTCTGAGCACTCTTCACTGGGAGGAGCAGCAATATAATGTTGATTTGTAACGCAGCCTGGATTCTGCTGGACTCAAGTTGATTCTTGAGTTTTGCTGAACCTCGGAGCTGATGTTGGTAGGAAATGTGGGCATAGAGGGTTGCTATCACAGTACCAGGGCCCCCTACAACCCTGACACAGTGCAAGTACCAAGACCCTCACCAATTACTGAGATTCCCCATACCTGGTTTCTCACCAACAGGAATTTTCCTGCAACTTCCCATTATACCTCGTGGCTCAGCAATAGAGTAAAGGTATTCATTTAATGTAATGGAAATCACTTACCCGTCCCTAGGCCCAGCCTGATTCCTCCAAGGAAATGGTTGGTTAGTTTTTCATGATCCCACACAGTCAGCTCAACGCACGCATCCTTTAGATCCTCTGTATGAAAGCCATCATACACAATAGTGTGATTGAAAATAGGGTTTGTGTCTCTTTTGATGACTCGGGTCTTTTGGTAACTCTTCTTACTCGTGTCTGGAAGCACATAGCTTTGAGAGAAGAAAAAGGACAGCGTGTAGTATAGAACAACACATGAGGTTTGAGTTGTCCCTACAAACTTCCTAGGTCTAAACAAGGCTCAGGCCTGGAGAAAGGAGGAATTGGATCTCAAAGTAAGAAATCTCTATAGATTTAATGAGAAATGTTTATAATTTGCTTTGAGGGTGCTGAGGCACTGGAACAGGTTGCCCAGAGAAGTTGTGGATGTCCCATCCCTGGAGGTGTTTAAGGCCAGGTTGCGTGGGGCTTTGAGCAAACTGGTCTAGTGGAAAGTGTCCCTTCCCATTGCAGGGGGGTTGGAATCAGATGAGCTTTAAGGTCCCTTCCAACCCAAACCATTCTATGATTCTCTGATAATCCCTGGGCTATTTTTTTCCCCCAAGAAAATCAATTTTAAAGCAAACGTTTTTAGGAAGGAAGGGTACTTACTTTAAAATTTCCTGCTTTAGGCATTTTTTTTCAAAGTAACACTTTACATTTTAAAAATGGACACTATTTTCACATATTTCTGTTTTCATAAATATTCATCAAACAAATGCCCAAAAGATCATTTCAAAACAGACTGTTAAGCTTCCTGAGCAACAAACATTTTTGCAGGAATACTCTCTTAAAACATACAAAAATATACTGAGGACTTCAAAGAGCCAGAAAATCGTAAAAATCTGAGTTATTTTTAATTTTTTGAAGTATTTGTAGCACCTCCTGCCATATAACAGGCAGTACTGATGTCGCAGGCTGCAGAACACATGCACACACTGAATTCTGGACAAGATCAAAGCAGGATCCAACTGCATGTATGTCAGTTCTGGCAAGTCCCTAACACATTCCCAGACTTTGCATGCAAGTCCTTATCACTTCGAAATTCACAACTTCATATGAAAACACCAAAGCAAGGTACAGGGCCCCCCACATTCCTTTCACTCAGGCGTTATTGATGCTGAGTGAGTCACAGACAGAGCTTTACCACAGCAATGTTTTTTCTAATATGGCCACAGGATAGTAACAAGGGCAATTCTCTCCTACATAGCTTTACAGTATGGAAACACAGGTAAGTAAGCCTGAGAAAAGAGAAGAAAACATACTGCTCTGTGGAGGCACAGACCCATCATTTAAGACAAGACCGTGCTCAGGCACTTACCATTTCACAAAGGAGTCAACTCCAGAAGGACGCAACTGCAGCAGGTCCTTGACATCTTTGACCCAAATGTGGACTTCACCAGAGGGAGGATTCTTGGGACCTGCCATTTAGGACAAGAGAAAAATTCTGATGTCAGTTCCTGCAATAGCTAGCAAGAAAACAGGCGTCCTCTCCAGGGACCTGAGGGAGCAGCGACGTGACCTCTCTGCAGACTCAGTCCCTAGGAGCTCTGCATTCCTCTGCCTGGGTGCCGCAGCATTACTTGCAGCCCTGTGCAGCTGCAGAGGACTGCCAGTCCTTGACATAACCTGCCAGTGCTGCTTAGAAGCAGGAAAGGAGAAGGCTCCGCTGGGCAAACCCGACCTCCTACCTGCCCCACAGTAAGGGGGGTTGTGTGCTGCTGCTACAGCATCAGAGCACCCGACAGTGCTTGCAGTGTCCATAACAGCTGGTGAATTTAAGCTTGTTGAACCCTCCCTCCGTTTGCCCAGTTTCCCCCTAAATCCAGATGTGAAAAGCAGATGTAGTCTGCAGGTGGCACTATCAAGCACTGGTGGTTGCCCCCGATCTCTAAGATCTTGCTCCAATGACATTACTCTTTAACAAGCCCATATACAGACGAGGCATTGTGAGCTGCACGCCAACATGCAGGCAATGCTTCTTATGTATGAAATGAATTTTACCTAGACTTCCTGGAGGGACGTACTTAATAGACAAATTCATCACTCCTCGATGATCCACACCATTAACAGCAGAAAGGCTCTGAAACAGAAAGAGTTATGACTGAGTAAGCAAGGGCTTTTGTTAACATAGCAGGGCAAACAGCTTTTGAGTTTAATGCAGGGGCACAAATGGACAAACTCTGCTTTTGTATGGCTGGGACAGCTCCTTACTTTGTGTCTTTGCTCTCACACTCAGTCCCTCAGAACCAAAAGCCTGAGGATTCAGAGCAAGGTTGCCAGGAAGGACTTCTGCCACTCCTAAAGGCTTCAGGGTTGGGCTGGGAAGCAGGATTGGAGCTGAGCTGCACTTACCCGGGGCTTCAGCGGGTACCAGTTGAGTTTCCTGTTGCTCCAGTCCCAGCTGGCCAAGTCTATTTCAATCTCTCCCAAGAAACTGTTACGTCCCAGTGGGTCATTGTGCCAAACAGAGAGGTTTAATTTTTGGATAAGCAATACCATTTTCTCTATTTTGTACTAGAGGAAGAAAAAGAAGTCAGGTTGCTCAACTTTTTTCTCCAGTTTCTCTCACAACCCAAGGGGAGAGCAGTGCAGCAAGAGGCAGGTGAAGGAGCCCAGCCAAGAAGGCAGGCTCCTTCCAGACCTGCCCTGGTACCACACAGGTTTTCAGGGCAGGTATGTGTTCTTACCCGTAACACCTCATTGTAAATGGGATTCACTGTCCTTTTCTTCACTGAGGTTTTCCTCTTACCCATTCTAGCTTTGTCTGGGAGCAGATAAGTTTTAACATACCTGGAAAAGAAAAAAAACACTTCAGCTGGATACCGTTCAGTATTGCCATGCTCTAATAAGCAAAGACTTCTGGATGGTGACATGGGATTTATGGGAACAAAAGACCTGGAGTTGACTCTTTGGAGGCAAAACTAATTAAGAGACCTGCTAGGATATTAACTTGGCTTGCACTTGAAGTTATAAATCGCACTGGGGATGGGCGGATGCCACCAACATTCAGAACAAGCAGCTCTCTAGGCAGCATAGGAAACCAGCAAGGCTGTATATCCTTTTTCTGAAATGCCCACAACTACAGCATTTCTTTGTGTTCAACATCAGGGTGAAATTAGAGAGAAGAAGTAGAATGTCTCAAGAAGCCTGATTATAAATCTCTCTATTTCAAGGTCCAAATCCAAGGTTCTTTTCATCATCCACTGAACAGAGACCACTAGCCTTTGTTCAATTACCAGTGTGTCCTCTAACAACACTTCTTTTCAGACTTTCTTCCCATATAAACATGTGTCTACATCACTGGTTATTACCAATGTGTATTCACCATGGAGAGACCAAGGTTCACATGGATACATGTAGAACATATTTCAGTGATAACAGGAATTGTCCTTGTAGTGACCAAAGCCTTCTCAATCCTATTCAAAACCAAGTCTATGGCAACATATTTACTGATGCCAATGGCTCCAGAACCATCAGCTAGGAAAGACCCAGCAGTAAACACACAACAGAATTCTAGAGGAAGGAAGAAATTATGGCATTTAAAAAGAAAATTCATAAGAAAAAAAGAAAATTCTCTAGAACACAAAATTCAGCATTAGAAAAGCCATGAAGCACCAGAGGGAAGCATCACTCACGGGTCAGATCTGCCTTTCTTCTCATCCACGACAGCCAGGTCCTTGCACTGGGACACATGAACCTGGAACTCCCGGTTCTTCTCGTCATAATCTAGTGCAAACTCCACAGTACCTTGGGCATCCACACTCCCAAAATCGCCACTGTACACACTGAGCACACTGCCACTCACCTGCCAGGTGGAGAACAAGGTCAGTGCCACTGAAATAGGCACTCTTCCTACTTGTTTCTGCACAAAGATGTGCACTGCCAGAGAATAAATAATCTGCTATCGCTGCCCTTGAGTAGGACTGAGTCCTTGACATGTCTGCAGCTGTGCTTGCACAAGGGTTTGGGGATCTGAATAAAGGTCTCACAAGGATGTGCTATCCTTGACCAGCGCTAAGAAGCACTGTTCTCCCAAATGCCCACTGAACAGAGAAGATTCTCACCTCTAAATCCCAAAGCCTTGGGAAACAGAGCCAAATATTTCTTGTGGGAGCACACACGTAATTTCCCTTTCCCTACACTAACCCTACAAACAGCTGCTTTCCTGACCCAGTCTCATCACTAAGAAATAAATATACTGAGAGAACTAGAACTATCTTTATATAAATTTATTATTTCTGGCAGATACAGTCACCTAATTGTCATTCAATTTTAAAAATAGGCTACTAAGAACCATATCAGACTAGAAATACAGGAGAAAATAACACTATCTTGTTGCTTGCTCACGAAGTGCAGAGAGCTGTGCAAAACAGAAACAGAAATAACCCCTGTCCTGAAGAGCCACTGTCCCACCAGAGGCAGTTTGTGGGAATCTACTTGCCACAAATGCACAAGAAAATGAGGTTTCTGCAGGTGTAACAGGAACGAGGCACGAAAGAGTCTCTTGCTTTCCCAAAACAAACTGCATTTGCCAACAGGCCTTGACTTTCTGTTTTCCAAGGCTTTAAGTCCTTCGCTGGTAGAAAGTGATGAAACAGAAATAAAACACAGCCCCAGAAAGATGAGAATTTTCTATCGGGCCAATCACTCATGATTACTGATGGGATAACATAAAAGCTAATGCATTTTACCCAGCAAATAATTAACCCTCTTGGCACTCTTCTGTGGTACAATCCTGAGCATTTATCAAGAAACTTTCCTAGTAATTAACCCAATTATTCTCTGTCACCCCTACTTTTTTTTGTTTCTCAATTTCTTTCTATGGTAACCTACAAGAATCTGCTAAATATCTCCCCTCAGTCCTTGGAGCTACATTTATCATCCCATCAGGATATTAAATCCAACAGAGAATCCTAAATGAGATCTTCAAGAACACCTACATGGCTTGGACACAAAAGGCTCATTTATAGCTCCCAGACTCCACAGACTACGAGAAAGACTCATGCACCCCAAAGTTCAGTTTTGTTTTGTTTTTTAACATATTTATCTACAGTCACGACCTCTCCCTGCATGCTTTGCTTCACATATATTCTTTAAATCTCACATATACAATTAGGAGATACCTATAACAGTAGTACAGCAAATTAAAGCACTTTTAAGCAGCTCCCAAAAAACACTGTGTCTAAGGAATCTCTAAGGAATCCTTTTAAAATGCCTAACTAAACACGCTCAGCTCTTGTCAACTCTCCTTAGAAGGCAAATCTCTAAATCATACTGCTGCTGTTCAGTTCTGAGTTCCCTTTAATTTGCTAACAAAGTGAAGGAGGAGCTTGCAGAGGTCACCAGTCTGCAGTCTCAGCTTTCTGGGAGGTGGACCACAAACAAGTCACTTACGAGCTGTGTGCCTTGTTTCCCCACCTAGAGACAGACCACCCCTCTCTCCCACATGCTGCCAGGCTTCAGAGCATCCACACTTCGGAGCAGGGGCTATTGCTTACTCTGAATTTGTCTAAGAATGACCCAGTGGCTCCCTAATTTGAGATGGTACCTGAAGACACTGCTTTAATGCAAGTAAGTAATTAAACATCACCGTTCTTTTAATAAAGTACCATGCAGAAAACAGCAGGATACTCCAGAGGCCACATCATCGGTAACAGCCTAAATGCAGCGTCACTGTATCCAACGGAGAAACCCTTTCCAGAGAGATGTACGCGTTAAATACCTACCGAGGAGACAGATGCCATGTCGGAGGAGTGGCTGCCAATGCTAGGCGTCTTTTTGTGCTTGCTAAACTGGAAGCTGATTTCCGAAGCCGTGTCTGATTCTGTCTGCTCAGAAAATAATAAGCATCTTTAAGCTGTGCCGTATGAGCACTTTGCAACACTACAGAGAAAAACCAATAGCTCAGCAGAGTCCCATTAAGCAGCAAGCAGGTTAGGAGAGCGGAGGAGAGTGCAGGGAATCTCCCCAGAGGCATTGCCTCCGACCGGCAGCAAACGTCATCATTAACTGCCTCCAAGCAGAGCTGCATGCAACCACCCGGGCTCTTGCGAAGGGCAGGTAATAGTGTGGTTTGAGGCAGAGGGAAACATTAAAACTCCTACAGGATTGAAGGGTCAAAAGCAAATACTGTCAGCCTCCTGGAAAAAGATTCTCATGAACCTGACTGCTATTTGAGGGATGCTGTGAACATTATTCCAGCCATTTCTGGTATCTATCCTACCTCAGACAACAGGAGAGGAGAAGATCTGCTCAGCTCTTTGACTCTTTCAGGTTCAAGAAACTGATGAGGTATCAGATGAGGTTTATTGTATGCTGTAAGTACAAACAGAAAAATGGCATCAGGATAAATTGTCAGAGTCAGGAAAATACAAGAAAGTCACGTTTTTGTTAAAGGACACAAGAAGGGAGGAAAAGCTTGTGGGAGGCACTTGCCCCATCTCTGTTGCTGGCCACTGAAGCTGAGCCCTCCTCAAGACCCAGACTGCTAGCTAATGCTCTAAAGCTATTTTCAGCATGTTTTCATTTGATGTGTGGGAGTGTGCAAACTCCCCCTAGTGGATAATTCAATTCATTCATTAGCTTAAAGATGTGTAACTACAAGATTCTCTAGCTGCCTAGATTTCGGTTAGAATAAAAGCATCCCTGTCAAAAAAAAAAAAAAAAAAAGACACATATTTCCATCTCATAGCATCTTGTAAAGAATATAAATCTATTTGTTCTATCTTTACCTTTTCTCAATAACTTCCTTGATGACTAATTTCATCCCAAAACAACTGGCTTGTTTTTAGGTGACACATGCACAAACACACTTGCTGTATTAAGCCTGGATGAGACACCACTCAATGCTCAAAATGCCCAAAAGCTGCTCTGATAGCAAAGGCATTTGCTGTTATCTCCAACCAAGAGTAAAGTGTTACATTTAGCCCTCGCTGCAGGGTTCTACTGGAAACAAGTACGAGCAACTCCATAGGAGAGGGTTTCCTAGGGTGAGGTTTGTGGCTCTAAATAAGCTGTGATGGGAGAAGTCTAAAATCTTGGTTGCCTGCATGAAGACCACATCACCGAACAGCAGCACAGCAGGACTGGAAGCTCTGAGCCACCGTGCTGTGTGACAGACGTTGCCGCACCATCTGACGGGGCACACATTCGGCACCGGGCTCCAGGATGGTGTGGTTCAGCCACGCGCAGACAGGGCAGTGCAGCACGCCCCATCCACGGGCTGCTTTTGGCAGCCTGAAGGGGACTCTCCATCCCATAGCCAGGGGTCACGTTCCCTTAAACAAGCCCTATTGTTTCCTCTAAGCTGCTTTCCCCTTCCTTGAGCATTGCTTTCCCAACCTTTCCACCTCAGTCCTGGCAGCCTTGGTCTTACCACTTTGCTTTTAAGCAAGCCGTTAGCTGCCCTCTTGGGCCTGTCACCTTTCATCTTCCGTGGATTTCTACTGCTTTTCTTGGTCACCGAGGCTGCTGCTGCTGCCGCCTTCCTTCGGGCCCTCTCCCTCGGCTGCTGCTTTCTTGAGCCACTTGTTGGCACAGCCAGGTTATTTGGCCATGGGCTAATTCAGCTTTGCTGCTGCTTTCTTGGTTGCCTTCTCCTTAGCTTTTCTTGGTTTCTCCAGGAGGAACTGGCACCTTGAAGTGTGTCCCAGCCAGCAGCTGAGGAGATCAGGCCAGCAAACTGGGTCTGCTCTGGGTGAGGGGAGAGGCTGATCAATCTGCTGAGCAGGCTGCCACCCAGGTCCCACAGTACTTAGTGGGAGAAGAGGAGAGATGGGTACAATCCTCTTGCCAACCCGTTCAAGCCCTCACAATTTTTTGCTGAACACACTGAGTAACATACCATCAATCTAGCTGCAATTTCCTGGCTCTGAATTTAATTTTAGGCACTATAAGCTCTCTAATTTGATGATGAAACCATATGTCATCCTTCTTGCCTAGTACAAGCACAGAAGCACCAGGGATGCAGAACTCAGGCATAATATATTGCCTTCAGGGAACATAAACCAAAAAGCAGAAAGATGTTACTCACTCTCCGTGGTTGTGTAAATGTTCACCATGCTCTTTGCAAGATTGATGTTATTTGCTCGGGCCAATGCCTGAGCAGCAGGAGAATGATCTCCATCTTCCTCTGGAATATATGAAAAGCCAAATCAACACAGTAAATAAACAAACACAAACGGGCAGTGTGTCAACAAGCATGCATGTGTGTTTCTCCCCTGGCTTGTTAGCTCTGCTTATAGCATGCTGCAGTTACATTACACAGGGCTACCTTCACATCATCAGCTTTAACATCTCTCCTTGAAAAAAACTCTTCACCCAGTCCCCAAAAGAGACCAGCACTTGTGAAGAGCTTCCAGTGGAATACAGCCATCTGCTAATACCAACCTGAAATTAATGTAATAATAATGAAAAAAATGAGAAATACAACAATGACCTGGTATAGAAATGAAATGTTTGTGTTTAGCTGAAGTGCAACTGAGGATTTTCATGGACATGTTATAAAAAGGAGGGAAATAAGTCCAGAAATGCCACAGTTACAGATCAAAATTAGATGAGTCCATGGAAAATCCTCTCAAATAGGTGTTACCCAGGTACACGAGGACTGAAAATTTGGAAAAAGGAGACAGGGAGATCTCTCTTCATAGGTAAGTTTTTGCTTGGCAGGGAGCAGAGATGTGGGCAAGCAGAGCTCAGGTTTAAAATGAACTGCAGTTAACATGAACTTTTGCCCATAATAGCAGTCACTACAAGAGCCTGTCAAACCCAGAGGAAGAGGCTGATAAAGTGCTGGTATTATTGACATCACTGTGATGGAGAATATGGTATCAGAACCCCGAAAGATCAGGCTCCTTGTTCAGTCCACTCCGCAGTTTAAGATGCAAACTCACCCGTGGATTCCCAAAAGGCCCAAACTGTCCTTTAAACACTGATGGCCAGCAGCTATATCAAAGTAGGATAATGGCCAATGTATTTATTAAACTTTGTTTCATGTTTTATTTCTGCTGTTTGTGTCAGACTTATCTTTACCACCACAGGGAATTCCTCCAGACTCACACTTGAAGAAACTTGTAGTGGATTCACGTGGCAAGTAAACATGTTTACAGTCTTCCCAATTAGTAAAATAAGTTCCTGTGACCTGCTGTAGGTAGGGCTAAAGAAATGAAGAGGTGTCCTGAGCTGAGGTGCTTGCAGGTAAGGTATGAGGGCTGGCAGTAGGGAGAAGGAAAGGGAATATCACACTGCCCACTTTTACACTTCACTGCAGTACACAGAATGGTTGTTTTCAGAGCTGTTTGCTAACCACATTCCTCACATGCTAACTCTGCACAGATTTTAATATAGGATAAATGTAGAAGAGAATAAAATGTGCAAAACACAGAAGAGTTGGGGAAGAAAACAGGTGTAGGGATGACTCCCTACTGGGATTTCCCAGGGTGCAGTTACAGCCCTCGGTACCTGAGTAAACAGCTGAGTCCGTTCCCTGAACAACTTCTGTCTCTCCGCCTGGTGCTCTGCCTGTTGGCTTGTCTGAAGACTCACATGCTTTTTCCTCAGCTGGCTCTCCATTTATTTCCATTCTGTCATGAGTACCCACGTCTGCTCCTTGCTCTTTCTCATCATCTGTAAGCGCAGGGTCAATGAGTATCTGCACCCTGCTCGCCAGGCAGTTTGCATACTTGCGTTTTTCTGCCACGACGAACTTGTCTGCAGGCATCTCTGGCTCAGACGTGCTGCCAGACGCTTCTTTAGTAGGTGACTCGATTTTGATGGAAGGCGCTCGCACAGGTAATCTGGATTTCTTGGAGCTGTGCTGTGCCACCTTCTCTTCCTCTGGCACCGGCGGCTTCCCGTTGCTTTCGCCCAGTGAGCTGTTTCTTGTAACCAGGCCTCCTTTGCTCTTGGCGTACGTGGATCTGGGAATGAAGGCAACCGAGCCCTTCCTTGAAGGGGCTACGTAGCTTGGTTCTTCCTCACTGGAAGACAAAGTTATTGTCCTTTTGTGAGGGGCTCTTGTTTTGTTGAAGACACCGTGTTTTTCTTCACTGTTCTGGCCTTGAGCTGACTGCATGGAGAGCGAGCGGCACAGCTTGAACTGCCTTCCGTCTGCCTCCCCCGAGCTCGAGTCCTCCGGCGTACTTCCCACCATCACAGAGTCTGCTCCTTTCTCCCAGAAGTTCTTCAAGTTCTTGAAGTGTTCCCGATCGAGGCCGATATCCTCCTCTTTATTACTCATTGATGAGATTGTATAGTTCACACCGTGCTTCACAGACTGGCTGCTTTCCCCCTCTGCAGTCAGTGATTTGGGGCTTTCCAGCAGCTCTCTCTTTGCCACGCTGTTCTCTGCTGGCCCCAGGTGATTCACGAACTGCTCTGACCTGGGGAGAGCTCTGCTTGATTTCCTCTTAACTGGTATCTTGCTGGGAGCATACGCTTCTTCAGGTGGAGTTTTTGGTCCTGCTGTGGTGCCAGTGGCCCCATCAACAGCTACTCCTCCAGCTGCACAGCTGGGCTGAGGCACAGCATCCTCTGAAAGCATGGCAGGCAGTGGAGATCGTCCGTTACCTACAACAACAACAGAGGCTCACAACCTACCGCATCACATCTTATTCACCTGGAAGGTCTGGGCTGCAGCTTCTCAAAGGGAAGCCAGGAGGGGTTTCCAGAAACCACCAATATGTTTCTAATTCTTCCCTATTTTGAGAGTCCAGCAAACCCCCTTCCCTCGGAAGAAAACCCTGAAAAAGCCAGCTTTTCTTTCTGCAACAGGACAGGGAAAAAATCCACTGAGCTCTAAATTGTTGCTGTGAGTTGGAATTTTTTCACAGCTTTGCTTTTAGCTTGACAGCTTTCCTGCTGGCTATTTGCTATGTACCAAAAATACACCACACATCCAAGGCAGAAGAAGAAAGAGAAGGTAACTTGGATCTGTGCACTAAGGAGTTGTTAGCCAAGTGTAAAATATACTGACAGCCAGGAGAAGTTTTAGTCATCGGAAATTTTTTTCTTGGTTCCTGCTGCCTTGGGCATATTTCACACAAATGTTGGCAGCCCATTCTTATACACAAAGATAAGAAATGCTCTTTGTTATTCATCTGTACACAAAGAAAAGCAAGGTGCTTCTTGGTGTTGACTCTGAATAATGAAATAGCCAGTGGTTCACTGAACAAAAACCTTACCTTTTCTAGACAAATGTAAGCTGCCTGTTGTAGCCACAAATGGACTTGCTCCAGTGTCACTCTCTGAGGAAGAGACATCATGTATACTGGATCTCTGAATGGAAGACAAACCCTGTCAATGTTTATCATAGAATTACGGAATCCTAGAATGGCTCGGGTTGGAAGGGACCTCGAAGATCATCTGGTTCCAACCCCCTGCCATGGGCAGAGATGCCACCCACTAGATCAGGTTGCTCTGGGCCCCATCCAGCCTGGTCACCTCCAGGGATGGGGCATCCACAGCTTCTCTGGGCAGCCTGTTCAGTGCCTCCCCACCCTCTGAGTGAAGAATTTCCTCCTAACATCTCATCTAAATCTCCCCTTTTAGTTTAAAACCATTCCCCCTTGTCCTATCATTATTTGCCCAAGCAAAAAGTTGCTCTCCATCTTTTATAAGCCTCTATATAGACTGGCAAGTCTGGAAAAATGTTTATTTGAGCACAGATACCAGGGCAGTCTGTGGAGTCCTTGTCAGTAGATACAGACTGTGAAAATCCAAGGAATAACCAATCCAAACACAGAGGCTGTGGCTACACTACCTTGTGTGATGCAGACAGCGGGACAGAAAGTCTCGGCTTCGGTTTTGGCAAGATTTTACGCTCTTCTGCAGCATCAAGAACGGGTGTGCTGGATCTGTGGGAGAAGAGAAGCATCTGAGCAAGGAGATCAGTGGTAGGGATGTACTTGATCGGGCGTCTTCTGAGCATGCAATGTGACAGTCTTCAGCATTGGGTCTGTTCTGCTCAGCTGCTTTGCCACTTTTAGCTAAGAAGCCAGCCCAACACAAGGCTACCCGGAGCTGGTGCCAGAGGTATAACTGGATTAATCGAGCATACAGAAACTCCAGGAATGATTATGCCATCAATAGTCAGGGCAAAACTACAGTACAGGATACAGATCTTCACACTTGGAATATAAGTTAATTGCTAACCGCCTGGTAACTAAATGAAAGAAACACGTATCACAGGCAGTTTGCCTCACTGCTTCTCCTGTCTTTGGTAGTGTCTAGTGGTGGCTGCTCTCCAGATGGAGAACTGTCAGGTTGGACCACTGGTGAGAGTTCAGGTGGAAATGCTTTGTGTTTAGGGCTGAATGAGGAAGATGAAGCAAGCTTTTCAGGATTTAGTAAATCCTACAAAAACATTAGGACCAAAACGAGCACAAATATCTTGGGCATGTGACTCTGGTCCTCCAGCACACAACACCCATTGTTAGCTGCAGGAGGTCTGGAACTGTTGTCAAGGCCCATATTTAACAATTAATTGTAGCAACTGCTGCCTGTAAAGAATAATTCCTCATTCTGCTGACAAAAGAATGCAAATGAGATGGGAGCAACAATAAATGAAAATGTGGGTATTTAAACGGCTTCTCCATAGTCCACAGACATTGGGTGAGGTCACTGATTTGCTCGCTGAGGTTCTTTTAGTGGGTGTTTCTGCACAGTCAGCACAACTCGAAATCTACCAAGCCACGTCGGTGAGTGCTGAGCACTGGACACAGTGGTTGGCACCAGCAGGAAATGAGCAGTTTCTAAAACAGTTCATTTAGTTAGCATTGCTCCATGGCCAAAAAAATAAATAAATAAAATAAAAATCATAATTACTTTGAAAAACTACCCAGAATATCCTGGCATTAGAGACAGCTTCCATTTTACTGACCCCTTATCAAATCATGCAGGAAAAGACCTTTCTGGCATAAGCACATTAGCACTTAGTTAGTAGTGGAGGATTGATACTCTGACAATTCCTGGAAAAAGTATTTAAAAAATATCCTATATAACCTATTACTAATATGGGCTTGGAAATTCAGTTAAAGAGCAGGATTTAATGGGTAGCATTCAATTTTCATTAGAAATGCGAGCAGCAGCCAGAGCACTGCACGAGCAGTGGCAGTTACCTCTCCTCTCCTGTGCCAGCAGCGTGCTCGTGGAAGGGAGGACCTGGGGCGTCTTTGCTGTCCAGCCCTCTCCGGATGTGCTCGTTAACCTCATCTGTAATGTAACAGAGAATTGAAAAATTACATTTAATTGACCTTGCAATGGCCAATGTGTGCTATCTGGGGAAAGCAAAGGCTTGGGAAATGAGTCCCACCAGCACCAACCCCAGGGATTCAGCACTGCCCGCTGCCTCCGCAGAAGGGGACGCCCCATGACAGTGTCACCCATGTTCCCCACGTGGCTCCTCCGGGCCCCACATGCCCGAGAGCCCAAAGATTGCTGCCCAACACCTGGCTCATGCCAGGAGCTGCCACATTGCTGGAAACTTTAGCAGGACCCTGCCCTGGCTGTCAATAAAGTTAATCCGTTCCAGGATTTAAATTCAGCCGCTTCCTGTTTTGACTCCAAGTCATCCGATCTTGGCAAACAAAGGAGGAGGCCAATACAGTTAATGAGGAGAGCCCTGTTATTTTTACTGGCACAAGGCTCAGCTATTTCTTCTGAGCTCTCAAAGACCCTAAAGAAAAAAACAATAGAAGAAGGTAACCTTTAGAGCAGCCTGCCAAGGTATAAAGTTGCATTAGGCGTTCAGCTGGCAAACAGGCTTTTTACTGCAAAACCAGAAGGATTAAACTCTCAAAACGACAACAAACTAAGCTTAGTCTGGTCAAAAAAAAAAAAAAAAAAAAAGTTTGCACATATTTTTTCACTTGCATCTAGGTCTGTTTTAAAGAATAAATTTACCTTTTACAAAAACTGCCAAATCTCTTTTGGTTATATTTCATTCTATAATAGAAGCAGAGGCCCAAAGGATTCAGATGTGACCTGAAATAATCCAGCCTTGCTTGCTATTTGTACAGAAAACCAACGGGCAGATCAGTCCTGCAGACAGGCTGTGACAGCAGTGCTGCTCCAGTGCATCTTGTGTGCCGCCAGCACACTCAGCCCAGGGTTAAGGGGCATGTCAGGAGATGGAGCATCACTCCCTGCTGTCTGTGTGTCCTCACTGACCAAAATGCTGCTGTGTCCCAGCCCCTCCTACCTGCCTTGCACCCAGCCCTGCCGTCCCCGTGTCCCCACAGGTGCTGCTTGGGGCTGGCTGTGCAAGGACCACACACACGAGATTGCAGCTGGGTGTTCCCCTGGTTTCTGCAGTACTGGGAACTCTGTGTTTTGTCCATGGAAACGTCACTGTGCAAAAAACATCACGGAACATCATTGTGGGACAGAAAAGCTGTGACATGGCTGGTGGCACGTGCAGGCCATGTCACCTGCAGGCACAGGAGAACGCACGGAGGAGCATTCGTTTATACAGTGAACCACATCCTCCTCTTCTGCTCCAGTCCAAGGCAGGGAGATGCCAGCACATAACTGCTGGGGAACCAGAAAACCAAACGCAGGGCTCCCACATTTTCCCTCTGCCTGCTGTGACTGAGAAGACCTCAACAACCAAAGTCTGCATTCATTTCTCACCTCACTTCCACAGGCACTGCACGAAATCTGCTTCTCACTGACACATCCCCCTCAGAGACTTCCTCAGACAGCTCCCACCTCCGGCTGGCAGCAGCAGCAGGAGGTGTTCGCTTCCCTGTCCGTCAAAACAGCTCAGCCACCGACACAGCTACACCTGGCTTCGACAGCCACAAACAAAAAGGTTAACAGTGCGTTATAATCCATCGAGATGAGCAAAACACCCCTGGTAACTTCAGCAGGAGACAGACTAAGAGGCAAATTCCAGCGGAAACTCGCGGTGGTTTGACCAGTTCAACTCGTCTGTAGGTGTATGTGTATTTACAGAGCCACCCCTGCTCCAATATTTTAGCTGCTTCACCCATTTCCTACCACTCTAAAGCACAGACACACAACACTCGAGCACTAAATGTGCTGTCAGGAGTGACTTGCTTGGGCAGGGGGATAAAACAGCCTCTCTGCTAGACAATTTTTAGCTCTCATCCGTTGCACACAAGCTCAAGGAGCAGTTAGCACCAAATTCATCCATCTGTGCCGCTCTGCAGACTGTGGATTGAATACAGGGTATCTGTTTTATAGATTTATATTGATGCCGATTATTACTGCCATCTGTTACAATCAATAGCAACTGTGAAATCCCTTAGGGAACCACACAGCCCTCTCCCCTCTGAAGGTTAAAACCCACCTTGAGAAAAGGTCACTGGGCCTTTTTCTGTGCAGGCATGGATGCCCACCCTCCTCGGTGCGTTTGCCATGCAAAGAGAATGCCAGCAATTACCTCGGTGGGGCTCTTCTGGGCAGGAGTTCTCTCATTTCACTCCCTAACACAATCGTCAAAGACTTAAATCAGCACTAACATCCCTGGAGCCACAAATATGTTACTTTTATTTGAGTAAATGAACACAAACCCCTTCATCACCTTGAAAAGGTGTCAAGGTGGCAAGCAAAGGCCCTTATCTCATCTACTGCAGATCGAACAGGAGCTGCGCGGCCAAACCACTCGCAAACCTTGTCCTTCCCCAGTGGGGCAAGTGCTGCTCTCAGAGCAATCCTGTTGCTGGCAAGTCAACGAGAGAAGTGCTTGCCCTCGTGGGCAAGGGGAGGCAATCCCTATACAATAATGACTGTGGGAGCTGAGCATGCAAAAGGTAACAGCAAGGTGAAAATATGAGCTGCAGAGTCTTGGTCCTCAACCCCTGCTGTAAAGTAGCTGTGGGCAAAGTAAGAGGAGGCAATACAGTCATATTATACCTGTGCTTTACCATAATAAGGTTAGGAGTAGAAAAAGAGAAAGAGAGAGGAGATAAAAAGGTAAAAGAAATAGAGGACTAAGTCTAAACATAATTGCTACAGTAGTTCAGTAATATTTGCTTCATCCTTCTTAAAACAGCATTAGCCAAGTACTGAAAATGCACATGCAAAAACGTAACTTGTATACGAATGCTGGATTAATAAAGAGATTATTTTAGACGATAACCTGAGGCCGTATCTCATACGTACACAGGCCATATCTCACACGTACACGTTGGCAGTAAGAGTTAAATCACAAATGCACATCCTCAGCAAGCAGAGTATGCCCTGCAGAAATGGCCAGGCAACTCTGCCAAGCTGTAAAAGGTTTTACATGTTTTAGCATTCTGGAGGGATGACAAAATAGTAAATTTAACGACATAATGAATCCTTAATACCAAGGATAAAAGCAACTCTATGTGAAATATGATGGGCCAGTTCTGCATCAGAGGCTCCAATGAATCTATGCTGAGTTACAAGAGCTGTGAGGGATAAGCAAAATGCTAAAAGAAAATGAAGCTCTCGGTTAGTGAAGTCCCTGGCCACTGCTTAGCTTTGAGTGTGTCTGAGTAATGTGGAGCTAAGAAGGGTAACCTAAATGGGTTCGGAAAGGGGAGGAAATTAATGTTACAGAGAAATCCTGGCCAATGAGGCCCAGCAAACAAAGGAGTGATTTATGTTACTGCAACCCCAAGAAGGAAATATGGACCCAGGGAAGATGGCTGAACCAAACTGGTGGAGGAGATATTTGAGTTTTGGACAGATGGAAGACAACCCTGACCTTCCAGAGCCCCGTTATAAGGTCTTTGTTTTAGGACTTTGTGAGGAGCTCTCTTCTGAGCAGCAGCAGCCACTAACGCACCACCAGGTCTGAGTATCTGTGACTACCCACCCTGATAAATAAGCAAGGAGGTTGTGGGAGGCTGGGCTGCAGTTCCACAGTCCTGCTGTGGAGTCGGCTGGCCTGTCTTCATGTTGAGGACTGGGTGTGAGTCAGTTCTGCCTTGCACAAATGTTCAGCACCGAGTGCCAGCTCCAGGCTGGCTGGTTACACCTTGGGCTCAAAGTACAGCCCTGCTCATTTCACATGGGGCTGCTCTCTTCTCTTCAGTGCCCTGAGCCAGCAAATCTGATCTGATCTATTGTGTATGCCACCACGAGAGTCCAGCTGCATGTTGAGCATCATGCAGTACATCTGCTTCCAATCAGCACGTGGTGCCAGACGAGCCACGCTGCAGCACAGCAGCCTGGGTACCACTCAGACTTGGCCCCAAAGCCCTTTTTACTTTGAAAGCCACATCGTGCCTTGGAATTACTCCCGGGTAAAAAGCTAGGTATGGGCCATCACTCTCCTCTCGGAGAGGGCAAATTTCTGCCAGGAGACAAGAGGCAAGCCCCCCCTTTGCAGAGATGTGACTGACCCCTCCATCCTGGAGGCCTGCCAGAGCAGCTGGCTGTTTTCCATCAGATCACTCTAGGAATTGGAGGGGGCTTTGACCCACACGTATCAGTTTGATGCCAGAAACTGCCCCACATCATCCCTTTCACTTCCTGCTTCCATGACAAGAAATGATACGAGTGACCTCTGACAAATACATATTTTGGAATAAAGTAGTTGAAATGGGGAAAAGGCATTTACTGCATGGAGCTGGTAAACAGCTTTTATCTTGGTCCTCCGCCACACTGTAATTTTTACTTTGGGCCCTGATTTTGATAAGCATTTTTTTTTTTCTAGTACTGACAATTTGGCTGAGAACCACTTTCTTAAAACATAAAGACTGGTCCCCAAGAGGCTCCCAGTACAGGGAGACCCACACACCTGGCCACTGTTTCCTGGTCCATCAATTTGTTTACTTAAGACGCACAGTAACGCGCTTACTTTCTAGTTTGCCCTTTTTCCTTCTGATTGATGCCCGAAGCAGATCCGACCCCTCCAAGTCTTCTTGAAACCGTTTTGCCTTCACTTCCGAAAACCATTCACCTGTCACAAACTTCTTCTTCTTTTCATCCTTGATGGAGCCTTGTATCCTCCTGCAAATCAACAAGAACATTACACACTAAAAAGATCTCCGATGCTTCAACTTTCCCTGAGCTCTTGCATAACAGCTTTATGTACAATTCCCCTATATGCTACTACAAAGGATCCAGAGGTTATTCGCTACAATCACAAGGGCCAAACAAGCATAAAAGTGAAAGCTGACATTTTTTTTTTGAAGAAGGAACAGCACCTTGTAAGCACAGGCCTTCACCTCTTACAAACTGCATGTTCATAACCGAGTCACCTGGCAAGGAGATTTGTCCATTTCCTTTGCAGCCCTGAGGGTTTGGAAAGGTGTGGGGTTGTTTACAAGTCCTGCACTTCTTTAGTTTATTTGTCTATTCATGTCGTTATGAGCTGCTCTTTATGGATCAAATCTGATGCACACTGGGAGAATAAATTTTGTCATCCGGGGCGCTAACCTGGCCCTCTGCATTCTCCCCAGAGCCTGCTCCTCTCCCTGCTCCTCCTGCCATGCTGATTTTGGCACACAAACAGTTAGCTCTCCTTCCTGAGCACAGCTTCTCTTACTGTAACTAGCTTGGGCACACCCAGGGCTGGGTTTTGGCACCTAAATCCTTCAGTGCTCTGTTTGCTTACCCTGGGCTTTTAACTCTCCTCCAGTTATTTTGTTTTTATACTACTGCTCAGTGGATTAGCTGCCTTTCAGCTGGCACTGCCTCCTGCAGCTTACCACAGTTCAGGGGCCCTGAGAGACCTCAGAGGCCAGAAGAAACCCCTACCACAGGTCGTACTTCACTCAGCAATGCTGATAGCAAGGGGCACTTGGCACCACTCCACTTAGGGTTTAACTCACTTTGCTCCCAAATGAAAGCCTTTTGTGCAATACCTTCCAAACCAAAATCATCCAAATATCTTTCCCCAAACCCCCACAAAAGAGCAGAAATTTTAGTGCATTACAGAAAGAAAGGAAAAAAAAAAAGGAAAAAAAAAGGGAAAAAATCTTAAGAAAGAAAATAAAAGGATTTCTTTTTAATGTTTCAGTTCAGGGGAGAAGCAAGAGCATGCAGCCACACACACCTCAAGCTCAAGCTGCTTGTGTGCCACCACCAGCTCTCAGCCCCGAGCAGAGGGCAGGGCACAGAGGCTCCCCAAAGCCTGCTGCAAACCCACTCACCCCTTTGAGCCCCGAGCATCCCTCTTACGAGGGGCTTACCCTTTTTTTTTTGACTCAGTGGGAAGTCAAAGAATCACATCCTTAACGAGGGGGGTTGGGTAATGTGGCACAGTGCCATCCCCACCCACTGAGCTACTCATTCCTAGCCGTAGGGAATTTGGTGCCATCTTCCTGAGCCTGGTGCATACTGTCAGGGCAGATGGTCGAAAGGCTGGCATTTAAAAAGCGACAGCAGCAACAAGCAATCCCGATCAGCCCCAGCCGAGCCCCAGGATGCCTGGAGGCGAGCGTGCTGGACTCACAGTGATTCTTGGCTCCCCGCAGACCTTTGGCAGATCACGTAGCCTCTCACTGCCCCTCTCTGCCTGCTGTGTACACACCCACCTTGGGGATCAGGATGTAAACTCTCACTTAGAAACTCTGCAAGGGATTCCTGCTGCTGGGTGAGGAAAACAAGGCGGTAGCTACTGCCCTGCTCTGACCCCTGACACTGAGAAATTGGCATCTTCCCCCCGAAGCAGGAAAGGGGCATTCCCCTTCGCATCTCTGAGGGCTACTGATTAAGCAAAAGGAGAGCCCAGCCCCTCAGTCCCACAGAGCAGGGGTGGCAGCACAGCAGGCTGGCTGGAAAAGCAGGAGGTGCAATGAAAAGATCCTTCGGGATCCAGGCATGAAGGGACAGCACTACTGCAGTCTGCATCTCTCCCTGTGCGCGCACACACTCACACACTCACACATCCTCCTCTAAAAGAAGTAAAGAAATCCCCCCAGTGAGCTCACGTCTGGCTGGTTTTGCGTGCTCTCTCACCTGATGCGATCCCCGTCCTTCTTCTTCAGCTCCGCATCTCTCTGCAGAACCTTCATCAGCTTCTCATACTCCTCCTCGGTCAGGAAGCTCAGGTCCAACATCTTCCCTGTGCTGTTCTTCAGCTCTTCAGCCAGCCGAAGCAGTGACACACTGACAACTAATCCAGCCCAGCGTGCCGCAGTCCCATGGGCAGCCCCTGCTGCAGCCCGCGCCGGTGCTGGGGAAAAAAGGGCTTCACAGCAGCATGGCCAGCTTGGCTGGAAGTTGTGCTAGCACCTGGACCCGCACTTGCAGGCACTAGGCAGCTCTTCCCTGGCACGTTTCTCTGCACCGCATGCCTTCCCCTGCCAGGAAATTTCTCCCAGCAAAACGATGCTCCTTCGCTTTTCTTCAGGCACAGTCGCAGCGATTTGGAAGCCAATGTCAATCAAGCAGGCACGCACGGCAAGGAGCGAGCTCGCCGCCCGCCTTAGCTGCGTCGTCTCACCAACGGCAACCCTGGCACCTCCAGCATGCGCTTTCCTCAGCAGCGAAGTCTGCCTCCGTGGAGTTCAAACATCCCTGCAAAGAAATAACGCCGAGATGCCGTTTATGATAAGTGCGCCATATGGTAACCGAATGTGTACATTGGGGGTTTTTGTTTGTTCTTCAGCACAAGTTCCAAAACGAGCTGCCCTCCTTTCCTCCCCGTCCTACAGCTCCTCACACGGTGCTACCCTAACCCAGGCGGGATTTTATTTTAGCTGCTTTCCTGCTAACAGGTAAACAGTTGACTCAGCGGGCTATAAGCAAGATACGCATATGAATTACCAAACTGCTTGCTTGCTTTTTATCTCCATTCTTCTATTCCTCGCTTCTTCCTGCCCTAAATGAGACGAAGGGTAAGGAGCCAGCCTTTGCAAAGCAACTGGAAAACAACCGAACAGCAATCTGCAAGTGTTACTGCTGCATGTCAGGCCATACAATGCCAGAGGCTGCTCATCTTCTAACATCAGCGCACTGTGCCTTCTGCTGCACTGGTATTTGCTGTTCAAACAGAGCACTTGGTATTTCAGCAGGCACCAAAAACAGCCAGAGGCTGCAGGGTGTGGAGGAAGAGTCAATCATGTGCTGCTCTGCTGCTTTATCCCTTTTCCTCTCCCCGGCCAACCTGAGGGCAGGAAGGTGCACCTCCAAGGGAGGAGAAGTTCTGCTCCCGTCCATGGAAGCAGTTTCTAGCTCACCAGGTGGGATTTTTTCCACCGTGTCCAAGCCCGTCAGGTGACTGTGGCTTTCATCATGTGGCTTTTTCTCCCAAAGCCACAGCCTTGGGAGCCAGGTCACTAAATTCTCCCCTGATGGGGGAAAAGCTAACTGCAGCAGGAAGCCTCCTCTGCTGCCTGTCCCCAGCTTGTCCTCCTGCCCATGGTGGCAGCCAGCCTCCCCGAGCCACCCAGCACCACTCCATCTCCTTCGGGTGCTCCTCAGAGCTCTGCTTCTGAGCGTTTTTGTCACCCTGCTTTCGACTGCCTCCACACGACGCACCTCTTCTTGAGCTGGCCTATGCGAAGTCGAGCGCAGATATTTCCTCCTTTGACATCATTTTACAGATGAACGGTGTTTTCCAGATGATACATTCCCACATGTTTGTTTCAAAAGGGTGTAACAACATGTAGAAGAACTGGCATCTGTCTGTAATGCTTACAACAAATACCACAGGACATAAAAAAGTCTGAACACTGAAATGAATGGACCTTGTCATAAAAACACCGTCATTATTGTAAAACATTTTAGGGAAAGAAGAAAATTTACCATTTCACATATTTCTTTAAAGCAACCACGGCTGTGCATGTCACACTACGTTTACAACCTTTATCATCAGAGAGACTATTGATACACCACTTCATTTGGAACAAAAACAGTAATAAAAAAAAAAGAAACCGATGAATTTCTACCGTTTAAACCTGCATTTCATCCATCTTGGCAAGGCACTTCCAGTTCTGGTCCCTATCTCCTATTCTCTCTGGCTCTCAGGCACAATCTTACTGCTAAAAAAGACAGGCTAACAGAAATTTTTGGGACAGATTTTATTTTTTTATTTTTTTTAAAAAGGTATCTAGGGACACATTTCTCACAGTATTTGCTTCTCTAGAATTTTTATTTATTTTTAACAACCCCATGACATGTGGGCTGGAATTACTGCAGAAAACATTTTGAGCAGAAGCTCATATTTATTCATCAGGAGGGCAGTCAATTAGAAAAACTACAAAAAATGTTTCTTTGTAAACGGCCCTTTACTGGGAATGCTTTATCTTCTTGGAACAGTTATGCTAGAAGGAAAAGGTTAACAGAAACCAAACAGCCAACTCCTTCTTTTGTTTCAAAATAGTTAAAAATCAAACCACTTCACGTGCTTTCTGTGGGAAAAAGGGCTGGCCCAGCAGACTGCTCCAGCTGGAGGTTTTGCTGGCAGCTCGGGAGCCACAAAGCTGCTGACCCAGGCCCGCAGGAGCAAACACAGCTCACAAAGGATCTCCGCACATGGCACCATCACTGCTGTGCCTCGAGCCACGCAGTCTCCGATGGGCACACCGTGATGTCGCATCTTAGCTTCTGCAGGGCGAGGCTTGAAATGGAAGAACCCCCCAGTTAACCCCCCAAGGACACAGGGAGAGTGCATTGTTTGTTTGCTTGGCTCTGTGACTGCAGTGGATTAAGGCTAAAACTCCCCCAGGTTGCCTAATCCCAGAGCTGACACTTTCACTCCTTCAGCAGCACCACACAGCTTTGATTTGCTTTGCGACATTACCCAGAACCCTCTCCCCTCTCAAAGCCCTGTTAATGAACAGCTCAGAGAGCGCGGGGATGGGCAGCGTGGACACCCACCTCTGCAGAGCCGCAAGAAAGCTGGGACCTCACGCAAAGCATGGGAAACACGAAATCCTTGTAGATTTGTAAGGCAATGGTGGGAGTCATCAGGCAGTGCTGGGGCAGATTTTGTCCTAGACTGGGACTTTCCCAGCGCAAATGTCTTTGTTAGCCCACCGAAACAAATTGTCTTTGGACAAACAGTGCACAAAGAAGTTGCTCCCTCCTCTACCCCTGATGGTGGGAGACCCCTCCCAGCTCTCTGGCAGCAGGAGCCAAACTGGTGAGTATTGGAAGAGGGAATTGCCTGGGTCTGGATCAGTGGCATCCACTTAAATCCACACAGAGCACACTCGGGCTGCTCTCAGGCACTGCAGTGCCGTGATGGGAGCTGCCCCACAGGTCCTGCCACTTGTCATGACACAAGGGTGGGCAAAGCAGCTTAACATGGCTCCAGTAACAACCAGAAATCTGAGGACACTGGATGTCCAATGTACTTCCTTCCAACTGCTTTTTTCGGGGAAGAGATTATCACAGAGATCAACCTGCACGCCCAGCAGTGTTGACAAACGTGGGTGCTGAGGGCAGTGCGGAGACAAGCAGAAGCACGACCTACCGTGTGGCACAACTGGCTGCATCTCATCCTGTGCTAGCTTTTGATTTCTTTTGGCTGCCACAGCAGAGAGCAGCAAACGCTCCATGCAGCAGCAGAGACCTGTGACAGCACGTTCGGCTGCTGTGCAGCTCGGCAAGCCCGGAGCCCAGGCACTGGCGAAGCAGCGAGGGCTGCTCTGTTAACCAAGCCCGGTGGTAGCTGTGCACCTTGTCCCCCAGCCGGTTCTCCAGCGTCCAATTTAACAACAGAGGGATGGCCACAGACAGCTAGATTGCCCTGTGACACACGAGCTCATCCTCAACAAGGGCTAAGGGGATGCAGCTGGTGAGAGGACAGCGAGCCAGCCTGTGCTCAGCATCCTGCAGGGGCAGGGCAGGGCCTCCCTGCAGCAGGAGCAACCTCTGTGCGCTTCACAGATCCTCCTCGGTACTTGCTGAACTCACATCAATTTTAAGCATTTGCAATATCCTCAAAGCCCCTCTGTCCCACCACGCATTCAGTGAAAAAGTATCTGCCCGTGTTTTGTTTTGACCTGCTGCTTGCTTGCTTCATCTGATATCCCCGAGCGTTTTATCAGAAAATCCAGTAACAACTGCTCTGCTTCCACCCACCCCACGCTGCTCGCTTCGCAGACCCATGTCATGCTATGGTTTCTCTTCCAGAGGAAGGGACTTCGATGCTTGCTCGTTCCAGGTGTTACTCAGGAAGCTTCCATCATTCCTCACACCCCTCTCTGCCCCCATCTAGCGAACCAGAGAGCTGCCTACCAGCATTTAGGTGCAAAAAGCCTTTTCCCCGCAGCTGCAACTCCTGCTGTCTTCACCTGCAGGGCTGGTTTTGCAGTGCCACGAGAGGCAGCGTACACCGTGCCCTGCTGCAGCTGGGCAATGCCAGAGCCTACAGCTCTGCCGATTCCTCGGATGGAGGAGAGCACCGACCACCTGCGGAAAAGCTAAGAGAGACAGTAACAAAAGGAACAAACCTTCCTTCAGACGTGACAATCTCTAACCTGTCCAGCACTGCCCTTTCTCCCTCCAGCAAAGCACCAAGCAGCAGTATGACGTGCATTCCCCGGCCCCAAACCAACATCCAAACCCCACCTTGGAGGGGCAAGCAAACACCAACCTTTCTTCAGCAGAGCGCGACACCCTCTCGTAGCAGCGTTGGGGCACACCAAGTGCAAGCTCGCTGGGACAGCCCACGGCCCGGACAATGCTCATTTCCTTGTTCCTCGGCGTTCGGCGTGTGCCCACACGTGACCGAACGCAGGTGAATCACCCCCAGGGGAGCCTGCCGGCCGCGTGGGGTCACGGGCATGCAGCTGCGCCCACAGGAACCGCTCTGCAAGGTGCAGCTCTGGAGAGCCTTCCAAAATAAATAGTTTGTCCAGCGCCGGGTAGGGTTTCTGCAGCTGTAAGAGCTGTTCATGAACGAAGGAATGTTACAGACCTCTCGCCGGGAGTAATGCATCCTCTGTCTTCGAGTTACTTTTCTTTTTATCGAAGAAGGGTGTCGTTCTAGAGGGTTTTGTTTTTCTAGGAAACTCATCTCCAAATAGTTTTATCAGGTGAAAATTAAATGCATGGCAGGCATGAAACATAGCTCCTTTTGAATAGACGGATGCTGAAGGGGCTGCCTCCTTCTTTATGCTGCATTTTCATTTTATTTCTAGGAGATTTAACTCAGCTCCAGCTCAAAACAGAACTGTGTTAATGTTCTACATAACTAGCCCGAGCACAAACTGCTCGGATGCACGTTACCAGCTCAGTGCCCTTGCTGGCATCTGCCTACAGACACAAATTGTCTACAGACCATCTGCAGGGCACTCCACGCTCAGCTGTGGTTTCTCACCGTGTACTTTCCCTCCTTCCCAATGCTGCACATTGGGATGTGCCCAGATGAACAACAGACCCCACGAGCAGATCGCAAGGACTAGACACTGCTTTGCATGCAGAGGAAGAGGATGGCTTTAGGAACTTTAACCTGTCAATTAGCTAGGCAGGACCCACTAGTGACAACAGGGTATTTAACACCCCCATTTCATCACCTAGGTCAGTGCAGGATCATCCAGACTCGCCTCAGCCTCGAAGAGCAGGGGCTGCACATAGGTCCATGTAATAAATATATGAAAACATCCCTCCCCAAAACATAACAAAACCCGGAACAGATAATACCAATCTCACCAGGCTATTCATAGCCAGATGAAAATAGCAGCAAGTGGGAAAGGCTGCTTGCCTCTGTCCATACCTCTTTATCACATATCCTGTCACAATGTAAGGAAATAACCTCCTTACGCTTTACAATGCATGGACATTTCCCAGTACCCTTATTAGTCACGACAGCTCTTGTAGGGCAGGTCAAAACCAAAAGCAGCATTGTATCACTGACGATGGATGTGGTCCTGGCACCAGAGTCACACTGGAGTTCCCAATATCTGCTGTAATGAACGGGACCAGAAGTATTCAGCACCAAAACTGCCATAGCTGTGCAGGGTCCGTGATCATAGGATCATGGAATGGTTTGGGGTGGAAGGGACCTTAAAGATCATCTCATTCCAACCCCCTGCCATGAGTAGGGACACCTCCTGCTGGGCCTTGTGCCTCTCCCTGTTCCATGCTGGAGGGTCCAGCCCCACTCCTTCTCTCACCTTATTTCTTCTGGTGACAGCACCATGAAATATGCAGCAGCGTTGCCATCACTATCATACAGATAAAACACTGATGGCCATTATGCTCACGGGCGTAATACGATGATATTCGGTTGGCCTCCTTTAGCAGCGGAGAAGAAATAAAAAGCAAACTACAGGATGGTCTTTCTCTTTGGGAGGGATGGGCTGAAAAGCAGCACAAAACCTGTCTGTGGGGGCTGGTCTGTGCCTCCTTGCCCTGAGGGGTGCCAGTGAACAGGCAGTGCAGCCTGCACACCGCTAGGTTCAGGTGCTCTGATGGCAGCCAAGGGCTGTCCTGCTGAAACGGCACATGGCTGAGCAGCAGATGCATTTGGCCTGTGGCCACGGTCACACCACCAACCCTCCTTCTTCCTTTCTGTGCTCACCTCACCCTTCTCTCGATCATGAAATGAAATACTGTCTTCTGGTTAGCCACTGCAAGGCGCAGCTCTGCGGCACCACGAGGGCTCCTCCGCAGTGCACCCTTTTCTCTTTGCACTGCCTGGTTCTTCACAGACAAGAGTGGTTGTGAGATAGTACAATGTATGTAATATAATTTTTTTCTACGAGTTATCCCACTAAAAATGCTGTGGCTGCAGATATTTTGTCTGACTTGTCCCACTGAAAGGGCAGAAGAGAGCACCACGGAGGGTAGTTTTGGCCGGATGCGAGGGGCAGGCTGGAAGATGGTGGCTCTGCCCCTGGTGATGGCTTTTCACTCCGACAAAGGAAAAATACCACTCAGTTCATCGAGAGCACAACCTTGGGTGGGTTTCTCTCAATTTCAGCCATTGTCTCACATGACACTTCTCTAATGATGGAGAAATCCAGCTGCTTTATTAACACCACATTCCTCCTCTTCCCACTGATCAGGAATGGCACTGAGATGCTCCGGGCCTTAGGAACGGCAGGAATCTAACAGAGCAATAGGGTCTCTAGCCCAGCTCATTGGTCATGGACATTTTAGACCACCACCACCATGCCAGGCAAAAAGATGAGTACACTCCCCTCTTCAGCACACCTGGGGAATGTATAATTGAGGAAATACACCACTGACCACATCAGAAGTGGGTGAAATCCGCTTATCTGCATTTACCCTTGGAAACACCTCTGCTTCTGAAGAAAGGACAGACCGACAACATCAGAGAAAGATTTGTTAAGGCTTCAGTGTCCTTTTGTAAAGAATGATGCACGAGGATTTTTGTCCTTTACGCATTTCTACCCAGCCTGATGTAACTGTCACCTGAATAATTACCTACACTGGGCTCTACCCATCTCCCTCCAGCAAGGAATTACATAGTGAAATTTGCATTACAAGCAATTTACTTCCTTTTATCCATTCTTAATTAAATGAAGCATCCTACCTAGGGTAAACAAAGTCTGCGCTTTTCAGTCTTTTGCCATTATTTCACAGAGCTGGGATCACCAAAAAAAAAAAAAAGCCCCATCACAGGAAAGGTGTGACTCAGCCTCGGTAAGGTCAACAAAGCCCTTCAGTGGTAATAAACAGGCAGTCCAATGCTTTAGTTTAAATATTTGAGGCTTGTGTTTATTTCATAGGTGGGAACTATTTGCAGATCTTGCAGGATGTAGTTCACTGTAATTCCGCGTGCTGCCAGAACACAAATAAACAAGCACAGCCACGGGACTCCGAGCAAACCTCCAATACCCCATTGAACAAGGATGGCCAGGTCTCGGCTGCAACCGAGGACGGCAGCATTTCAGAGGCCTTGCGGTGGGCAGACCCGCTCTGCCTCCATCCAGCCCCACACGGGGCTTTGTGTGCAGGGGAGAAGGAAGCGCTCCCATGTTGCCCCTAAATAGGCTTGGCTGCAGGGTGGGGAGCAGAGGCTTGTGCTAAGCCTGCACTTCCAGGCAGAAAGAGTAAGGCAAGAAAGGCAAAATAACAGAGTTTTAAAAGAGTTTTTGGTTCGCAACAACCCGTCATCCCCACAACTTTGCTGTGAACTAGTGTTGAGCTCCTCACACATCTTTTGTCCCGCGTCGCTGCTGCACTGACTTTTCCATCAGAGAAATACCCTGCTGTCCTGGCTTCCCCCTCAGCCAAGGGAGAAAAGTCACGTTGAAAGAACTCAGCTCTCCTGCTAACATTCTTTATAGACGCCACACACCCCTAAAGTTACTCCTAAGAGCATCTTCTTAGCTGTTAATTTGTGACACATACTTGAAAGCGCAACAAATAAATACCTGGTAGCCGCAAGTGGGAAATTAGCAGCAGCTTAAAGCTGGACCATTGCAGGCGAAGGTTTCTTATCCAGACCAACCATCCCCTGTCGCCCTTCTACTCACTCCTCTTCAGAACCTATTTTCACTTGGTAGAAAAGACAGAAAATAAGTTTTGTTTGAATTTGGCCAAAGAAACTTCCCGGCCTGAAGATGAAGAAAAAAAGCAGCCACTCATGACAACTGCTGGCTGTTATTTTTTGACCCTGAAAAATATTTGCTGACCTCAACTTTGCTTTCTTCCAAGCACGATTTCCCCGTGTTTGCTTCCAGTGGTGACCTACCATAAATTGCTTTCCTGACCCTGCCTGTTCTGCCCCAGTACCACTGAGTGTGCACCTCCTGCCTGGTGCTCTGGAGCGGGTTAGGGCCCACGGGTCAGTTCAGCCACGCACAAGCAGAGCCCCCGTCACCGCACGCATTTCCGCCGGGGTGGCTTGGTGATTTATCCCTCCCTGCTCCTCCAGCTAGTGGGCCTTGGCACTGAGAGCAGAACCTCAGAACCTGAAGCTATTTCTGCTGTAAAACAAACAAGAAAAAAAAAAAAACAACT
This sequence comes from Cygnus olor, assembly GCF_009769625.2. Lineage (NCBI taxonomy): Eukaryota > Metazoa > Chordata > Aves > Anseriformes > Anatidae > Cygnus > Cygnus olor. The sequence continues at coordinate 18,953,257 of NC_049181.1, read as the reverse complement.
TTTTTTTTAACATGGTATGAGCTCAGAAGTCAAAAACATGGGGGGTCCAATTCCTTTGTACTCCTTTGCCTGCTGAGCTTGAGAGCACGGTGCTAAAACCCACGGGAAACCGGTGCTGTCTGCTGGGGAAACTTTGGATACTGCAGCATCCTCCCTTCTGTGTCAAGGATGACTTTTAAAGCTCCAGCCACGAGTGGGTGATTCTGAAATAACTCAAAAATGGAATGAAGGTGGCTGTAAAACAGTAATCCCGTTACCAAAGCAGTGGCTTTACCTTCTGTCACAGATCTTTTTCCATGAGAAAACAATTTCATACATGGGAATAATTTTTAATAAACTGGCCACTTTTCTCCCAGGGATAATGCAGCTTCCCAGGCGTGAACTCATTTAGCGGAGCCATTTATGTGCTCCATGAGCCAGATGACTTGCATGGGACAGGAGATATTTTGGGCAGCACTTGTTATCTACAACAAGAAAAAAAGCACCCGATCCCACTGGCTGTTCCCTACCGCACTCAGTTACGTGAAAGATCTCGTATTTAAATGTCCCCAGTGAAGGGTGATGTGCAACATCCACAGACATGAGGAGGACAGGAAAAAGTTTCAGCGAGCTAACTAACTGCAGGCGTGATTCTAGACAGGTGTGTTTAAAGTAGCACAAACCTGCATGTGGACAGGAACCACCATTTAGTTTAGCTCAAGAGAAAGTTTAGGTAAACTCAAGTGAGAAATCCAAACACAGATTGTACCAATTTAATTAAATCAACCAAAAATAAAATCAGTTTCAGATGATGATCTGGCACCACTTTCTTCAACAGACAAGGTGTTTCTGCCATCTGTGCAGCTCCACGAATACTCACAAATCTTGCAAGGAGGTGGGGAAGCCAGACTTTCTGGATAAGAATAACGAGATCACCTGTAGCATTGAACGACACTGTTTGATTTCTGGGTGCTCAAGCTGAGTAAGTGTTAGGAGCTTCTATCTGAGCAGTGACAGCTATCCCTCTGAGGATAGCTGCCCCTGGTCCAGCAGCCACGGCACGAACAGAAAATGTCCCCTGAAAGGGAAAACTCCCTGACCTGGCTGCTCTCTCCCCTCCGAGGCGAAGCTGGGGCTGCCTCACAGAAAGGTAACTTCATCCTGATCCAAGGGGCACTGTCAGGCGCTCGCTTCCCAGTGCGGGCTGCTGCCTGCTGGCAGCCCCAGCACAGCCTCGTGCTCCCTTCGAGCGGGGAGCGTCATTGTTCTCCCGTCTCTGAAGCACAGATAACAAGATTGATTTGGATGCAAAGTGAGCCTGCCGCACAGCGGACGCTTTGCCCTTGTCGTGCCATCCCGTGGCAAGGGCTGCCTCCTTCCCGGTGACGTAAGCTGGTAGAAGTGACATGATCTATGGGTTCAGGAGGAACAACAAGTTTGCACTTCAATTACAGAACCCTTCAGGAGAGCAGAGACTTAGTTCTCTACACAGAGCTGCTCAGATATTCTACCAAAGGAGGGACAGGGAGGAAGACAGCAGGAAGGAGGGGAAAGGCATGAGGTCAGCCCTCGTAACCAGCTGATCCTCAGGTTCTGACGTCCCCAAAGAAGCCCCACAGCAGCATGACACCAGGTCTCCACTGTCCTGCCCACACCGTGTGGTCTGCCCCAGGACAGAGGCACACAGGTACAGAGCGGTCCGTAACGTTCCTGGGCAGGACAAGCTCTGCTGCCAGCTGTTTTGTTTAAGAAGCATACACAAAGAAAGCTACGCAAGACGTAACAAACAGAGGGGAGGCAGCCACAGGGTACCAGAGCTTGTATAACAGCATCGATCACACCGGGGAACAAGGGACCGGCTGCAAATGGAGCAGCAGTTAATGAACGCCGCTCCTGTAGCTGTGCCAACTATGTACAACAATGCAGCCCGAAGAAGGAAGTAAACAGAAGCGGGGTGGAGGGGGGAGCTATGGAAATACAGACAAAAGAGCAGGAGAAGTGACGGGGCAGCGATACCTCATGCCCCGGGCTTTCAGAAGTAACTCGCAATACAAAGCAGGAAGGCAGCAGCAGAGTGCACTAGGCAGCGTCCCGTGGGAGCCACCGTTTGTGCAGCAGGAACCAGGGACACCCCTTATTTTGTAGGGCTGCCCAGGCACCAGAGACATCCTTTATTTTGTAGGGCTGCCCTCTTTTTCCAAAGACTGTCTCAGGTCTCCTCCGGCAGGCAGCTGCATCTTTAGCCCGCATTCTCTTCCCTGAGGGCCAGCAGCTGCCTCTGGGATTCATTCCTAACGCAGGCCACAATCCCCCTCCGCGCATGGGGGCCGAGCCAGGAGCCCCAGGTGGCCACGGGGCCCAGAGGGCTGTGGGAAGGGCCCTGGGAACCACCACCACGACGCCCGGCAGCCGGCAGAGCCGAAGGCAAAGAGGTGGGTTGGGGACAGAGGGAGGGAGTGGGGAGGGCAGCGAGGGGAGCAGTACCTCAGCTGGCAACTTCTCACTGCTCTTCCCACCCGGGGGTGCCAGGGCTTTTCCCCCGTGAGCTCCTTTCTGCGGTGGCCCCAGCCCCGCTGCTCTCTTCCCGGAGCGCTGCAGAACTTGCCTGGCTTCTCGCGTCCCGGCTGCAGCGAGCGGCAGCAGCGCTGAGGCAGACGAGGTCGCTGAGAGCGCTGTGCTCGTACCGGGACTTGGCTGGGATGCTCGGAGCCCGTTTGGGAGGGTTCGGCATCAGATTAAGCAGTGCAAAATAAATCCTGCAGCTGCAGGAAGAATTGTGACATGATGGTTCCGTACAACATAGCTTGGATTTGCAGCCTGTACTTTCATGTTTTTAGCTGGGTACCTTATACCCAGGCTGCTACAGCCTATGTCTAACACAGGTATAGAATAACAGCCCTAGAGCATGCCATAAACTCTGCAAGTGGCAGGCTTACAGAGCCTCCAGGCATCACTGAGAGGTGAATTTCTGGGTGCTGGAGAGTCAATGCTCATGCATTAAGCAAAAGAAGGAGCAATAGTTTAGTAAAGGTTCATTTTCTGGCCAACCCTGATCAGTGACAGTGAAAAATGTCACTTCCAAGTGAGTAAACACAGTGGGAACAAGTCTACAATGGCTTGTAAAATCAGGGAAAAAATCCATTTTATTACTGTAGCCAGCTACTCTTATGCTTTTCGCAACTTTCACTCTCTTAAAGTCTTTGTGTGAACAGCTGGCAGCAGCCACGTAAAACACTGAACAGTTTCTTGCAATAGTCTGGCAGGTTCCCTGATGGCCAACGTACATCCCTGGTGATTGGTATGAAGGATGATACTGCCCAAGTGCATCAACCTCCATGCCCAGGAAAGGAGACCGGGTATCCTGGGGCTGGATCAGTGCCTCTGCCTCTGCCAAGGACTCCCAGGAGCACCCAGTCCAGATGGGAAAGCAGGGAGAAGTGGGAACTTGGAGTTGCATAAGCCCTCGCTAAGTTTAAAAAACAACAAAAAAAGCTTTGGGCTTGCTCCAAGACACCAGTATTTCTGCAATAACCCTTAGGCATTACTCCTCTGCCAGAGATCTGTCTCTGGGGTGCTTCCTCCTCTTGTGCCATGGTTGAAGCGACAAAGGTTTGTCCATCCATGTTACGTTAAGGGAAAAAAGTCCCCCAAAACCTCGACAATGTTTTGGAGTACAGTGGCTGACTGCTTTTTGGATCAGGTGTGCCTTTAACATGGATGAACAGTCCTTTTGCTTTCCCACCTACACTGAGGCCTCAGCAAGTACAGTCATGACACGACTCTTCCTTCTCAGTCATCTTCTTTCTACGCTATCCTTTTTCTTAACTCGAATCCCACTGAACCTAGAGTGTTTTCAGTATTTTTAGCTGTGACTTTCAAAGGCTGCCAAAAGATAGCTGAAAAGTATAGAGCAGTGCGATTAATGCTCTCAGCATTTCTTCATGTTTGGCTCTGTGTTGGAGGAACTTCAATGTGGAAGCACAGCAGAAATCACTAGCAACTATTTCATTGGGGTTTTTCATTCAGATTTTTGCTATCCCAATGGTCTCTGTAATTTTCCTCCCCATCTATTTAGCTGGGGTGCTAAAATTGCTGGGATCACCAAGGGAAGAACGTGGTGCTCATAGATGCTGTTTTCTTCCCACTGTCTTGTCACAAAAATACTGGATAGAGAACAAACTGGTGCTCAGTTTGGTTTACTGGGTGCTAAAATGTTAGCTTACAGCATGTTGGAATAAAGAAAGAGACAAAAATTTCTCATCCATTACCGCAGACACTTCACCAGCAAGCCATAGATGTAACTTTGGATTCCAAAGCAAAAAAAAGAAAAAAAGACAGTAACAGTGTATACGCAGGATCCTACCTGTATTTGCAGGAACTGTGCATCTAGGGCTGAACAGGTACAGAACAGCTATGTGTCTCCTCAGACCGATCCCTTGCAAGCCTGTTGTATGTCTTGGTTAGAGAAGGAAAGTCAGGTAGCAGCTAAAACCCAGCAAGAATAATACAGTGCAGGTCCACTGAAGCTACAAGGAGCCCATCTAGTTTAAACCAGCTAAGAACCTGGCTTTATTTTACTTGGCACTGGGGACCTCAATTTTTACTGATGAAAAAACAAGTTGTTTTAAACAAAAGCTGAGCCTCTGTGTCCTTTGCACAGTAATGTGCAAATCTGTATTGGTTGGCAGTGAGGACTGTGAATGATTTTTGATGTTATCTGGCTGAGCACTGTTAGTATTGTAAGGCTTGTTGGTTGTTTTTTTTTCACTTAATAACAGTTTTAAAAGAGAAATTGGCTCATGCTTCAGGGAACTTTCTGAGAGGTTTACAAATCACGTGGCCCAAGTCATAGGAAAGATGTTACTAATCGCCTACTAATCACAAAGCCACTAATTGTCATAGGGCCACAGTCATACTGGTGACGGAGCGGGAGCCACAGGAGGGGCTCGAGTCTGCACCCAGTCACTGGGCAAGGCCCTGACTCGCACCAGGAGGGGGGAGCTGGTTCCTGGAGGTGAGGTTTCTCTGTAGGACACAGAGGAACACAGGCACCTGCAGCGATGAACCGCCCCATCCTCCAGAAGGCGAGGAGAGGCACGCACCTCCTTCCTGAGGTGCCTCATATTCCTTCACCAACTGCGTAAGGAGCTCAGATAACACGGCCAAGGAGTTCTGCTCCTAAATGAGGTGAGCAGACTCTAACCCCAGATCAGTGACTCCTTTGAGACCTCAGGTGGGTTTTAAGGCTTATTTCATTCCAACAGCTAAAAAGCCATGCAAAGTAACCATGCAAAGCCTGGCAGGCGCAAGGAAAATCCTTCTGGAAAACAGATGTTGAAGCCTGAGACCTCCAACCACATGTCAAGACCAGTATTGATCAGTGGTAGCAGAGGAAACAGGTGAGAGTTTAGATGTGCACACGATAAAATAGCATTGATTCTATACAGATACACACTGCTCTGGAAGCAATGCACATATTTGTGGCCATACATGTTTAGGTTGAGGGCAGTGTACAGCAGAATGAACTCACCACAGAGAAGGAAACACCGTGCAGCTCTGCTTAACACCACCGTTGCTCCAGTGCTGAACTGAAGAGCTGTATTTTCAGGCTAGGCATAGGGTGCCTGTGCCAAAAGCATCTTGAGAAATCTGTTCCCTGCCTTCCAACACATGCAGTAACCTCCCTTATAGCAGAAGGCAACAAGCAGCAGAAGGCAGCTTCTCAAAGAGAGACAATTAGTAAAGGCTTTCCATTTGCAGCCAGAAGAGTGCTGCGGGTGGTGAAGTGATGCCGCCTGACACCCCTTCCACGTGCCATCCCATCCCTGCCCGTGGATGCACTGCCCGCTCCCTTCACTTCAGCAGGAAGCCACCAGAAATGCACGTTTGCTGCTCACTGGCTTTCAAGATGGAAGGAAATGGGCAATATAAGCAGCAGAGTTGCTAAGCAATATGAAATTGTGCTCTGCTCCAGCACAAGGCTCGGCACACACATTTAAGTTGCACCAAACTCCTTGGCACGACTGGTCAGCTCTGCCATTTCCTCTTTTTGCACCCTCTAACAGGCATACATAGCATAACCTGTTTCAGAATAAATATACTGCGTGCACTTCAAAATCACAGCTACATCTGCGCATCACCCAGTCTCTCACTTAGGCCATTTTTATGGATTGCACTGGGCCTTACACCAGACCCTTAGTAACATGCTCAATTTGAACTAGAAGTCCACATTTGCCCAGCAGATCTTCAGTGCTATCAGTAAATGTCTATTTTGTGAGGAGTCCCACTGAACTGCCAAACATCAGCGTGAGAACCCCTGTTCTATGATTTTTTTTCAAAAACAAATGGATTTTACAACTGCTTATAGCCAGAATTTTCAAGGACAAACTGCATTTTGTTTAGTGTCTTTATAAGCAGTCAAAGCAGAAAATTCTACAGAATAGTTCTTAAAAAAAGAAAAAAAGGAATAACATTCATTAGAATTTCTCATTGCTAGAAATCAGGAGCACTTCTCTTCCTGCCCCCTTGTTACAGGGCAGCATCCCTCCCTTCCTCCTGTGCTCCCTCCACCAAACCAAGCCAGGCTGACCGTTCACCTGCGTGTTCTCCAGTCTCAGATGGGTGCAGTGAGGTTTTTTAACCTACCAGTTACACAAAGCTTCTGCATCATAAAGAAAAGGCATCAAAATAGGCTGTATGCTTAACATTGATGGAATAAAACAGAATTGTGCCCGAAGTTTATACAATTAAGATATTAAAAATGCCTAAATGTATTATGCATGTATTTGCATAGAGAAAACAATGCTTTTGCTGTATTTGCCTTCAGGGACTAGTGCACAAAATGAGTTTACTTACAGGAATGAGAACACAAAAATAGCATTTTCTAAGGAAACAGGAAATATTTGCTGCTCGTTCTCTGCAAGTGCAAATCAAGCTGCTACAGAGAGGGATAGGATAACGCATTTAAGGCATGTGGAGTTGCGTTCAATTAAAATTAAGCAAGTCTGGTGTAGGTGTCAAGAGTCCGTCCTCGCGATGAACTCACAGACTGCCACCCTTATCCCTTTGCTCAGTTCATGTTTTAAAAAAGGAAACACTTGCAAAAATGAAAGTAGCCTATGAACAGTATGGGAACTACAAGAGAGATTATGTTATTCACATAAATTTCTTTCTACAAATTATCAAGTAGTTATCAACTATTCTACTATTATTGTTGTAAATGCAGTGTTGAAGTAGAAAAATTGGGAATAGGCATTGTCCCGTTTGCCTTCAAAGTCCAAATTGCAAGAAGTTGCTAATCTTTTTTAATCCTTCTTAAATCCATATGATGGCACATTCATGGTAGCTCTGTGCTTACACAGGGCCACTCCAAATAGTTAAAAAGCATGAACAGGACTATAAAAATAACAAAAATATTAAAAATAAATGTACCTAGTTGATTTGTTTTCTGTTTCATGCTCTTTTAGGATGTATTTGGAATTTTTTCAAGATTTTTTTCACGCAACCAAAATGACAGAAACATCCTTACTTGAAGGAAAAAGAGAATACAAACTGAACTTTCACAACATTATTCACTACCAGCATGCCTGGAGCTAGGGATTTAGGGAAAAGCATTAATTATTACATGGCTCATGAGAAATTTGACAGTCCTGCTGCATCTTAGGTCACTGCCATCCCCATGCAACGCATTACCATGATGGAACGCATTGATTAGATAGCAGCTCTCCACAACCCGTGTGCTCAGCAGTGTCCTCCTCTTCTCCAGCCCCCATCCCGACGGCTCACTTCAATGCCACAGCAGCCTCGCTGACGCCACAGGACTAAAATCAAGGCTGCAAGTGATTGCTTGCAAGGTCAAGGTCTTGCTGTCCCAGGAAGCCACTTTAATGACATGTAATTACTGTTAGCAACATACAACCACTCTAATCCATTAGCTACAGGTCAGTTGTCCACTGGGGCGTGACCTGACTCCCAGAGGCACAGCAAACTGCAAACAAGCTTTTTGTAGAGATGCAAAGACAGTGATCATTATGGGTGCTAAGGAAACACTCCCTGCTGGATATAGGGCATTAACCTGCATTTCAAGGCACAACGAAGAGCTAATGCTCCTTCAATGCTAGTCACATCAGTGGTGCAGAGGATATAAGTCCATGAACCAGATTTTAAGCCATTATTTCTTTCTGCGAGCTGTCTGCTTAGCGAATTGGAAGCTTTTCAGCATTTCATACAGGCTCCAAGAACATTTCACTTTACTCACCAAACATTACAGAAAAGGCCACCCAATAGGAGTTTTACATCATCCTTGGCACAGAAGCAATATTCAGTGGTTGGGGCGGAAAAGAGCAAAAAGAGTCCCACTGCACTTCTGATCAACCTGAAAAGCAATGTGATTCTTTGGGGAGGCTGGTGCAAACCTGAGGCTTTTGGATTTTGCCTTGTGAGAGCCGGGGAACGACGGGGCAGCTTACAAATGGAGGCTGGGAAGTTGCAGGGCACAGAGGCTGCCCATGGGGCTGGTGCCCGTCAGCTCAGAGGAAGGCAGCTGCCACACGGGAGCCGGGAGACAGCACGGGGTGCAGCCGTAGGGGTTGGACCACGAAGCCAGCGGTGGTGCACAGCGTGCCCCAGCTACAGGCCAAGGGTCGGTGCTTTCTCCACCAGCAGCACATTTGCCTGGCTGCAGGATCCTGCTGCCGCGAGGGAAGGCGGGATGGGCGTGGAAGCGTGCCAGGCCAGGCTGCCCCGCTGCTTTTATTAGTTCATCCCAATCACATCGCTGTGTGCCACTGGACAAAACAGTTGTTACCGAAAGGTTACACCCTGCAGCTTTCCCAGCTGCTCCCATAGCACACAGGCTGCTGGCAGTTTCATTTTCCATCACTTCCCTCCAGTTTGCAAACTCACTGCCCACCTGACCACCTCAGGATAACAAGTGCTCCCGAAGAATTCAAACTGCTAGTGTGTGGTGTGCAATAAAGCTGCTGGGCTGCAGGATCTGAGTCCCGATCAGCTGATGAATAACTTTGGTCGTCTGCCCCAGGCAAATCAAAAACATGACAAAAATGTGCTTAGGTTTCTCTCCACCGGTCTTCTGCACTGTCTTTTTATTCAGGATGGCTGATCCTCTGCTAGACAACTTTGTCACATAACACCGTTAGACTCTGCCATACTCAGTGTAACTCAAATAATTAAGGCAGCTATAATGGGATTACTACCAAAGCAGGGTAGGAAGCATCATATCATTCTCAGCCAGAATTAAAGCTAATTAAACCAGCAACCTTCTCCCAGTACTGTGCTCCTATGCTAGGTTTTCGGGGAACGCACAGATACACATTAAACATGCTGCAGAGTGATGCAGCCATGTAAAGAAGTGCACCGACATATCTGTGTCCAAGTATTTTCTTGAAACAGTGAGAATTAAAAACTATTTTTTAAATAACAAGTGAGATTGCCTTCTATTTGACAACATGAACTGGTCTGTTTAAAAAGCACCAAACTCTAACATCATTTTAACATATATCTACCCAAAACCTCCATTTCAGAGATGACAGAAGCAGGTGGAAATCATCAAGTTCAAGACAACTGCATGAATTTTATCTCAGGTTTTAGCTTGGCCTTAAAATTACATTACCATACCTGTTAAGACATGCAGGCACCATACAAATTGCACAGTTATTCACACAGTTGATCTGAAAGCACTGTTCACTTCAGACAGGTATACGACAAATACTGCCACTCAAGGAACGATCCCACTTAACAGTTTCAAAAATTGTTCGCTTATGAAAATGCAAGTGATGATTAGAAAAAAGACCTTTCCCTCTGATAAGGGAGACAGTTTAAGCCCCAGATCCTCACTGTGAATCTTCCGTTTTGTTCTGCTTTATTAGCTTCAGTTTCAAAACAACATGAAAAAGAAGAGGAGGAAAAAAAAAAAGGCATACAACCAAAGTTAATCATAGGCATTGAAACGGTTATGCAGCCAATGCAAATTCAAGGGAACAGCAATTCCACAGAGACAGAACCACTGTAGTGTGATTCACCAAGCAGCAGAGAGCTTGCTTTGGTTCTGACACAGAAAGGGTTTCTCCGATGGTGGTACTTTTTGTTAGAAAGTCATTCTTCTGCCTGAGTCAGCCAGAGCACTCGTGGCGCACAGCTCACCTGCCAAATGAGGGGGGCAAACTGAACATTTATGCTACCACCACGACTGCTGTGAACCCTTCTGCAACAAACCTCTCTCCAGCACGCCCAGTCCAGCACAAGCACCAGCAGCTGCAGCTGTTTTGCTTTTTGTAGGCTTTTCTCAGAGCAGGAGGCAGGAAAGACAGAAAGAGAGTTACCATCAACCCCAAAGGCCTAAGCCAGATCTACAACTGTATCCAGGTGCTTAACTCCTCACCAATTTCACATGAGACTCCTAGGAGTAAATAAACACTTGTGTGGAGACAGGTGTTGTGGCCCTGTTGCAATAGAACAATTCAGGGTGACCTTATTGCGGCTTTTCAATACTTAAAGGGGTCTTATAAAAAAGGTGGGAAACAACTTTTTGCTCAGACAGATAATGACAGGACAAGGGGGAATGGTTTTAAACTAAAAGGGGAGATTTAGATGAGATGTTAGGAGGAAATTCTTCACTCAGAGGGTGGGGAGGCACTGGAACAGGCTGCCCAGAGAAGCTGTCGATGCCCCATCCCTGGAGGTGCTCAAGGCCAGGTTGGATGAGGCCCTGGGCAACCTGATCTGGTGGGTGGTGTCCCTGTCTGTAGCAGGGGGTTGGAACCAGATGATCTTTAAGGTCCCTTCCAACCTAAGCTGTTCTATGATTCTGTGAATGCATTGCACACAAATAAATCCCTTCAGCAGCAGCAGGCATCAACTTCCCACAGCTGATACAGGCTAAGAAAACTTCCTACCTCTTCTGTGGCTGTCAAACAGGCCAGATCAGGTGGCAAAGGTCTAGCATTTTGCATGCTTTTAACAAAATCCCACTGAATTAACTGCCTGCCACATTTTGGAAAAAATTCAAAATGTCCACGCTACACCAACTGCAATAGTCCAGGGTTGTGGGAATGTTGGAATAACATCCCAGGCCACTGCCAGCCCCAGGGGGGCTACACGCAGACAGCTGATCCAGAGCGACCCTCTGCACCAGATTTGGCACCCCCTTTCTGTGAGCACGGCCCCTGACATGGGTTGTTAAGTACTAATCAAATAAGAAAAAGTTCTTGGAAATTGATACAGAGGGTTATGTATATTTATGACCAAGTTATTTTGAGGGAATAAACCACAGTGCTCTCCTCAGAAGAGTTTATATTGTTGGTACCTTTACAGACTTCCACTATCTGAGAGCCTGAAACTAACAGTGAGTACAGAAATTTACTTTTAGGCTCCAAATACTCCCATGAAAGCTTAGAAATATTATAAGACAACAAACAAGGTTGCACAATAAGTAAGTAAACTGTAAAGTGTAATTGAAAGTCAATCTGATGATGGATTTAGAGGGTTAAGGCAGCTCCTTTACTGTATCTGTTTGAATTTTTAATTACGTTCCTCTCTGCATCCCCAGCAATCAGGTGTGATGCGGAACTAGAGAGCTTTGTGAATCACGTTATGCTGGGTTTGGTGCCTTTGAACAATAACCTACTTAGAATATTTCAGAAACACAAAGCACTTGAAGCGCTGCTGAGCTTAGTCAAGCTAAATGTGGAATTCTACAGCAAGATTAAAATTGGATTTTGGGCCAATAGAAGCAACCCAAGTGTCATCGAAGTGCTTGTCTAGGCAAGGCAGCGCAGAAAGGCCTGCTGCTTTGCTCCGGGTGTGTCTCCGGGCTTCATTTTTGTAATGACTGACACTTCTATTTATAGAGTGAGCACAGGGGAGTTCCTTGGAAGGCAACATTTCTGAGTATGTTTCAGTGTACACAGACCTGAGTCACAAAGTCTGTTAACATACAGTTCCTGGTACTGGCCCCTTCCATTTTATCAGGAGATAAAGTCTTTGCTCCACCTCTGGCATACCCGCTCCACAAGCGGATCAATGCTTTGCCTACTCAGAGTTTGTGTGTACGTCCCTGTGGCTTCCCTGCCCATGGCAGGGGGGTGGAACCAGGCATCTTTAAGGTCCCATCCGACCCGAGCCATTCTATGATTCTGTGATATTTCTCTTTGGACTCACGGTCTCCTGTGCATCCACGGTGAGACATACAACTGTTCCAAGTCTTGTCCTCTTTGTCACGAAAAGGCAAACACTGCCTATCCCGTGGGAACACTGCATGAAGCACTGAAAGTCAGAACTAAGGAAAAGACCTCTTTTATAAATTGTTTTTGAGATGGTTCATATAAAAATACAATCAAACACTGACATCCACCCAGAGATTATTCAGGAATTTCCATAGCAATAGCAGGCACGATAAAATTCACTTAATTACATAAACCTGATCCTGATTATAATTGACCCAACAAGAAACTCACTGCTTCTACTGTGAAGAATCTACTGCCACATCACAAGCCATCAGAGATGAGGGTGAGCCTGGAAATCTCCAGCTGTCCCACTACACATGGCCAGAGGCTGAGCCCCACTTCCCAAAAGGGCTTCCCCAGCTGCAGCAAGGCCCTGGCTGTGGAAAGGGTGGCCCATCACTAAAGAGGCTGGATCATCAGGCATGAACTAGGCCCCTGTTTTCACCAAGCATGGAAAAAAAGTCACTGCCTGTTTTCATTGTCTTGGGCAGAGGTGCAGGCACACATCTAAAAGGCAATGCTGCCCTCTGTTATGTCTTCAGCTACTGCCGCATGGCCGCATGTGCACAGCCAGCTACTCCCATCTCAGCTTGGGGCTTTGCACTAGCGTCAATCAAATGACATGGAATAAAGACAGCAAAGCTGAGCACCTCGTGTTCCTCACAAGCCTCAGAGAACTAGAGAAGGTGTTTTAAATTCACCAAGGACAAACTAATCTACTGTAAGTTACTGCAATTAGTCCTAACCTTCATCCACTGCTTTTTTGCTAAATACATCAGGTATTAAGATTTAAATAAAAATCAATATATTCACCTTGACATTTTGTATTAGCAGCATCCAACCTCATGCGTTCAAACTGGATGAAACTAATTGTATTATCAGTTTAGAGGATAAACTGTGTTTTATTTTATCTTTATTTTGGTGTGTTATCTTCCTGATGAGTTCAGTACAGAAATTTCAAGGCAATCATGAGTCCAACATAACCATTCTGTATAAAACGGTATGAGAAATAAATTTGAAAACAGAACTGTACTAGCCAAGTATTATCTCCAGATACACATTTTTTAAAAAATTGATCAAATTAACAGGAAATAAAGATTATTCCTTATTCATACTAGGCCCGACTCCAACACTGGTAATCAGATTGACTGTTAATAGATCCACAAATACTTTGGTTGTGCTCAGTGGGAGTACTTATGAGGGCAAATACTGCTGGGCCTTGGTAAAGGTGGGAGAACTGGGGCTTCTCTGACTCAAAAGTTTAATATTAACAAAACACTCAGTTGCTCACACCCCACAAAATGGTTTCAACTGAACAATCACGCCACTAGTCGGAGAAAAGCATACATGTGATAAAGGAGAATAAAAAGCTTATTGACGTGTTGATACATAGCTGATAAGGAAAACAAAAACCCACTTGAAAAAAAAAAGCCACGGTTGAGTTTTAGTCGAAGTCAGAACCTGCATCTGGTCTCTTTTCTCTCCAAACATCAAGATGTTTGCAACGATGCTGAAGATACTTCCAATCCTAGCCACCCTTGCAGGTAAGAATAACAAACTGATTGAAATAACACTGAAGTAGAGGAACTTGTTGAAATAAGAGAGCAGGTCAACCTGACTGGCAAACTAGGAAAACACTTGGGATTTATTTCTAGATGGAATGAATATTGTGGCTACAATTCCACGCTATTTTGTGGAAATCAGCAAGCTGCCCTCTGACTGGTAATATTTTTTTGCTCAAGAACAGAATTTTAGCTTTGCTTTGCGGACAGGAGGAGGCAACAAGTTCACATGTAGAGTGCTAGACTGTTTCAAGAGCAGCCAAAAGCTGAATGTGAGAAAACCTAACCTTCAAGGCTGGTTTCATTACATTTGGCTTGTGTCTCCTCTTCTAGATATTCCTGGGAAATGATGCCTTGGGCCCATCCCCACCAATTTTTGGGGGGTATGCTTAACTTTAAGCATGCAAATAATCATTCGTGTTTCCATGAAGTTAAGTGAGGATGTAATACTCGTTGGAATCTAGGAAATATACAGTATATTAAAGATAATATATTATTCATGTTTCAAAGACAATTTATTGTGCTAAGCTTTACTTTTAATATATACAGGAGTAGATATTTTAAGTCTAATTCTCCAGGAGGAGATGAACTGTGTCCACTAAAGAAAATGAAAGTTAGATTCCGCATTTTCTTTTCAAGATGGAATTACCTATTTTGGATGCCAAAGAAATAATTTAAATAGTTGCTCCTAGAATTTCAATGTCACCTCTCTCACTCACACAAACTCCACAGATTTTTGCCTTAGAAATTAGAAGGAATTCAGTGCTGGTACAAATACTTTGCAAAACAATGTCCTCCAATTCCACAGTTGTGGACTTAAGGCTAGCAGCATGGCCGTAGCAAGGGGAACCACTGACTGCAGGTTTCTGTGGAGGCCAGCAAAATATCAGCAAACTGGTATTTATTTGTTAGCATTAAAAACTTCATGGGACTGCAATGAAAGTGGATGATTCCCAGTTAACTGCAGTCACTTTCTCTGTAGCAAGGAAATGCTCACACAGTTATATTGCTGAGTAAAAGACAGAGCAATGGTTTAATAAGAAGTTATAGTCCTGCTCACACCAGCCTTTTTTATGGGTCACTTCTTACTCGTGCTTTTTTCACTGAAATCAAAAGGGCTGTATGGATGAGATGGGATTATGAGTTCGAAACCATAAACAGTGAATTAAACACAACGCAAAGCTCTCACTAACTTCCGTGATGTGGGAATAGGCTGTGCGGTTCCAGCTTACTCCATTTCCAGTCAAAAGCACCACCTTAGAATTAGCAGTGGCTTTTAACAACCTTGCTGGACAATGAAAGTGTTATAGGTTTTGGCCTTGTATGTTTACTAGAACTATGCAAGCGTATTTCAGCTGAATGTATTTATTCCACACATACAACTTTATGGAAGATGGAGTCATTTCTGCTAAATTCTCATGGAAAAGCTTGTAATATCCAAGCTGTGGCACTCCTGACTCCAGACACAGAGAGTGATGAAGGAAACACACAGAGCAGATGACTGGAAAATGGATGTTTTCAGTAATTTGCCATTGTGTTGAAGGACCTTAGCTTAATTCCAATGAAGAAGAGAAAATTAATGCACATACTTGCAACTATTATTGTGGCAAGAAACTATAATCTTCTGGCCAACTCTAATTGTTAAAGCTGAGAACAATGAACTGAGACAGCTAAAATAACATTACATGGCTTTCATATTAGATTACAGTAAGGATTAAGCTATTGGGAACTCACAGGACAAACAGGACTTACAGATAGCACTGAGATCCCCTCTTTCCCCAAGGCAGGATCCACACTAATTTAGGTCAGTCTGCAACCATTCCTGTGAGACTGCCCTCACGTGTAATGCAAATCTCGCTGCAGTTAAAGCTCACTAGTTCTCATGCTAGCCAACACTGACATGGAAAGTGGATTATTGCCTTCTTCCTTCCACTGAACTTCTAATACTCAAGCTATCAAACAAGGAATTCAAACCCCAAAGAGTTTAGGTTGAGATAGGCTTGCCTACTGTAGGAGCTGATGAATCTGCAACATTTGCATGGCTAAAAATGCCAAAATAAATTCTTTCTTAAACTATGTTTTCTCTCATGTGGGTGATAGTTATAATTTGAGCAAAATATTCTTTTGATGTTGCTGAAGGTTCTGCTTAAATTCTAAAAAGCAGCACCCTAGCCTAAGATGCACAGATATTCTATTAAGAGAAGAATATTTTGTATGTTTGCGTCTATCACTCATACATTGGAAAAAAACACAGCTTCTGCATGGAAGCCATAAGGAACCTAAGCGTATGCAAAGTAGTTAGCAAAAGGAAAATGGAGAAAGGCTGCTAGGCTCCAAACTGGGGGAACCCGACAAACAGTGCCACTGAGTCAGAAACAGAACGTAAGAATACAAGAAGAGACAACGCTGTAGCAGATGGTGAGCCACGGATAAAGATCAGACATCTAAAGGAGTAACTGCAGAAAAGAAGGCAAGAAAGGTGTAAAAGAGGCCTCAGGACAGCTGTGAACGAGAGCGTGAGGTTCAGGAGAGCGCTGAGTGCAGAAGAAAGGTTCCGTTGAGCCGCAGGCTCTCAGTGAGAAGACAAGCCTCTGCAGGTGAGAACAGGCCTGCTTTCAGGAGCTCTGCTTTGTCAGAATATTATTGGTTTTAAGGGGACAGCTATTCTGGGGGTTTATGTGTTTGTTAGCTTTACCCACTCCTAGCTCGTTATCATGAAAACTTCTCCACCAAGCCCAAGTGAAACTGCTGAAAGGAGAAGGACAGACATCTCCTTCAGGTTGTTTGGATAAAGCAGGAGCAAGGCTCTCCTGCCCAGCTCCCAGGGCTGGCCCCAGCAGGTCTCTGCTTACCGTGCTTACTGCCCACAGGTCACGCCAGCAGCGTTGTGGTGACTGTTCCTGAGAAGATAGTGAATGTCACGACAGGCGGCAACGCAACCCTCCTCTGTACGTACGCGAGTTCTCAGCCGCTGGGAAATTTCTTTATCCAGTGGAGCTTTTACAGTGCCAAAGAGAGCCAGCTGCACACCGTAAGATATTTATTTGTTATTAATATGAAGATATGTTTAAGATGTCCTGACGTCCTTAAAGAAGCTTGTTATGTTTTATAGTGTTATCCTCGCTAAGACCTGGGGGCAGGTAACAATGGTGTTCCCACACTAAAGACAAAGGACTGAGGTGCAGTGAATTTTAGGGCAGATGTACAAAGCTACTGAGGCTCCCAATTCCTACTGCATGCCTGAGCTCCCACGGAAACTTATGAGAAGGTAGGAGAGGCATTCAGATGCTTCAACAACTTGCTCCAAGTCACACAGGGAGCGTGACGTGGAGTAAAGCTTAGGTGTCCAAAAATCACACAAGTGCTCCGGCCCCTGGACCAGCTCCCTTTTCTCTTGTCTGGCAGACACTTCCTTCTATTGTGAACGTGGTTTTCCTGGTGAGACGCCCTTGCCTATGACAATGAGTTCCCCACCTCAGGGTCAAATGCGAGCTCCATTATCACTGCTATTGGGCGGCTCGGGACGAGAGCAGTGCGTAACAACAGACCACCAGCCCAAGTCAGCAGCAGTAGTGGGAAATCTGCCCCAGTTAACTTGTGTTAGCATTTTGCAGCATCCCGTGGGTGTCATTGCGGTAGCAGAACAATTACAGATCAAAGGCAAGTGCTCCCTGCCCTTCCTGAGACCATCATCTCCCCCTACAGCACTACAGCATGGTAGGATGGAGTATCAGCGTGGAGAGGGCAGCAGGACTGCGAGGGACACCAAGTACTAGGCAGCTGCCTGCTGTAACCACTGCCCCAGCCCCTCACGTGGCTCTGAAGGCCTTGCAGAGCAGCCTGGCCTGCCTACAGGGAGTCAGGGATGGGATGTGCAACTTCTGTACATACCCACACTAGCAGCCAGACTACAAGAGCTACCGATTAATCTAATGTTTGGGTGTGAAATCAATCCAGCATAACGTGCAGGTTCTGAGTTCCCCTCAGCTCACCCAGCAAGGTGCTGAGCAGTCAGCAATGCTTTTCTTTGTAAGAAGAAATGCTGCTTAGAAGTGTCACTGCATCCTTGAAGACTGTGACTTCTTTCCACACCCTAGTGTCAGGCTTGGCCTTTAAGACAATCAGCCCCTGTTCTCCCCCCTAGTTTTAACCTTACTGCTAACACTTTTTTCCTACAAGTTCAGTTTTCCTGCTCGGTGTTATACCTGAGAGTTGATGTAAACAGGTTTGACTTAGATCACTGGCACGGCCCACTCTGATGATATTCCTGTCGTGTTTGACGACTTCCTAATAACATTACGTTCGGAGGTTTGCCACGGCTGATAGGGTTATACCTTCTATTCAGTTTATCAATTAGAGCAGAATTAGACTGTGTGCAATTTGCAGAACGTACAGTACTTACTACATCTGGCACTGAGCAATAGCCAGTATGCAAGAAATAGCAATTTAACAAAGGTCAGGGGAACTGCTTACCCTCCTGCTGTATATCGTAGCCATAGATAAAGCCTCTAGCAGTAACAAGCACAAACAGTGGGCCCGTCCCAAGTTCTGACTCCAGCTAAATGACAGACTGATATATGCACACCTTCCTGACTAACTGTATGAGTAGTTGTTACTCATATCATTTGCTTTTTTCAAGTCAAAATTGTTTTCTTAAAGAACTACTCACGAAAGCGTGGCAGCGTCAGGTTTCCTAAGTTGTGCATAGAGCAATGCATTATAATTTTGATCCAGTATGTTGTAGCACAGACTTCAATCACTCCTTCAGGTGGGAAGTACAGCACCAAGACAGGATCGAGCCCATATTCTCCAGATTCAGTTACAGTCTCTCCATTTTACTTGCGTTAAATTTTCCTCATTGCAAGACAAAAAATGAAATACATTTTCTGATCACAACCAGGAAAAATAAGAAGATTGTAGCTGAAAGTATTTCAGAGGGAGCATGGGACAGCATCAAGAGATCCAAGAGGGCAAAAACCATTTGTAAGCTGTGATGGATGATGAGAAAATATCCCCTAAGGAATGTAATCAGAACATACTGTGGGGGGTTTGGAATATGCTCCAAGAAAAACTAACTGATGCGAGGCTCCGAAATGCCAGGGAAACCTTAAGGATCAATCTCTTTAGCACTCAGTCCCGGATTTTGCAGCTCCCACTGAATTCGGTGGGGAAGCTGTGCCTATAAGGACTGGAAAAAACGCATCTGGTTTTCTCCCCATTTGAAACTAATTTCATGGTAAATTCACTTTCACACCACAGCACACATCCATTGGTAATGGATGATCTGCACTGTCATTAAATAAAGTCGATACAATCTGGCACGGCGACAGGGTAGTGCTAATCCCATCCTCCTTGAGGGCAGAGGCAAAACTTCCCTTCGCTGCAGTGCCTGTTATCCTCGGCTCTACACTCAGCAAGGCGTGGAGAAAACCCTTCACTCTGCTGATGTATTCAGAGGGTGCATGCGTTTGCAGAGCTGCAGGACTGGGGTGCTGTAATTAAAATGCTTTTAGCAACCTGTTCAGCCCTGTATTATTTGGTCCCGCAGCTTTTTACCGCAACACAGTGATTCCTTGGCATTTTGAACCTATTCACAGCAAAATTAATTGTGTTAATACAAACAGTGGTAAGAAAGGACTGTGACTGCCTGTGAAAAATACCCATTTAAAGAAATCACACGACATGGCTGAACATGAAATCGGATTTTCAACCTGTCTCTAAATCCACAGCAATTTGAGGCTGCTCTTTCCATTTCGCACTGGTGACTTTTCTGGGTTTCAGAAAGGACAGAATGCCTGGGAGCATGTATACTTTTCACCTACAGGTTTAAACAAAATATAATCTTTGTCTCTACAAACCTGGCTTTGCCCTGGTTGCTTGGCATGCAGCTGAAGTTAAATTTTATATTTTCTTCCAAGTAGAAACTATATGCATGGCAATGGAAGAGACTGCCAGCTTTGGCTTACGTTGTTTAAAGAATACTAAAATGCAAGTCAAAAATACATTCAATATACTGGTGAGCTGACAAAAACAACGGAATTGAACATGTTGGCACTATAGTTTACTGAATACCAGAACAGCAGCTTGCATTTTAAGTTGGATGAAATTATTAAATTTTATGATATACTTAGATTCTTCTAACACATCTCAAATAAATAATGAATACTTCCTTATAAGTAGCATCTATTTCCTCCAGAAAATTTTATTAAAATTATACTGTTATTAAAAAATTGCCATTTTTTCAACAATTAAATGGATAAATTTTCAGCTTCCATTTTTTTAGAGTAGAAAATGTCTGCCAAACATTTTAAAGATAGGAGACTTACAATTTTTCAAAAAGCTACAGAGAATACTTCTTATCTCACCTGCTACAATCCTAAATATTCCCACCACCTCACTAAGTGCTAGCTGCCTTGAGGACCCTGTTATTCATGTGGCTAGTATAAAAAGAATTAATAGGGGTATATTCTCCATAACAAACATAATGAAATCTGCATCCTAATAAATAATGTGTATTTACATAACTGGTAATATGCCCATTTCTCTCTGCAGTGGCAGCAAATAATAAAGCTAACACTGTAGAATGTTAGAATTAATTAAGGCAAATTTAGGTCATTAAGATTCTTTTGGCTTTTAAAATTAATGAGGGTGAGCTTTACATTATTAGATTTTAGGACATTATATATATTAAGTATGGAGGCCATAGGTGTCCTTTTAAAAAGAACGTTAATGTTTTATACCGTCATGTTACAGATTTTGCAGTGTTCTGAGATACGCAAGCTCAGCCGCAGTTCTGTTTCATGGGAAACCAATAAGATCAGTGTGAGGACTGGTGCCAGTGTTAATTTAACACCCCGGAGTATTCAGCCACAGATTTTACCTGGCTTCAAGCTTAGGCAATGCTGTTCATCAATGCACAGACCCAATGCTTCCCAGCGCTTGCTTTGTGAAGCTGGCTGGTGTGCTTCGCTGTTTGTTGTGGTGTTTTCATATCCTGTTCCCCTTTGCCACAATGCTGGCGCAGGTGCTCAGCAGCTAAAAGCCATGGCAGTTACACGGGCGGGGAGGAGATACCGCAAACAGCCGGCTGCTTGCAGACACTGCGATGAGAAGGAAGGCAGCAAACAGGGGAATGGCAGGTGTTCGCTGGGCTGGTTTGAAGACAGTGCAGATATATGTAATGTAGGAATATAAAACTTTTCTCTAATTGGAGTCTAATTCTGCTCTTATCCTGAGAAGTTCCACCAGTGGAAATAATTCGCTTCATTTGAACTAAATACTGTAAATGTCAACTAATGGAAAATGGGAAGTTATGGGTATTTTTACTTTTTTTTTGCCTTTTTCCCCCTAGCAATATGTCTTTTTAATGATGAATTTTATTTTTAAATAGCTGCTCCCAGCCAAGAATCTTGAGAAATTTCCAACTACCCAACTCTCTGTACTTTACCTATAGACAAACTGAGGCAAAAACTACTTATTCAGCTCACCCAGGGTAACAGAATATATCACAGCCTGGCCTGCTTCCTAAGGTAGAGTCACAGCTCCTGCTAAGATCTACATCTGTGCTTCATTTTATGCTCTGAGTCACTTGGCTGACCTCAGTATAAAGCACCTAAATAAATGTTTGAAAGACTGAAGCTTTCTGTTGACTCTGCACAGGCGAGGCTGCAGCCTGGCAAGCCTAAATCCAAGTCCTGAATCCAACCAGCACCACACCTCAAGCCTCCAGCCCAGGCCACCCACAGTTAAAGCAAGTGAAATTGTCAGAGACACTGTGTGGCTACCCAAGATATGCTCGCTGCAGTATTATTGATGGAAATTTTGAGTTAACTAGAGGAGTAAGGGAAAGGAATGACTGTTGTTTGTAAGAGATGCTGGGTGAATTATTGATACGTCTCTCATGGAATCGTTCTCTTAAAAAAAAGCTAACTTGAAATACTTGCAAATGATGACATTAACTCTGCTTTGGCAAAACTGCTGATGGACGATAGTGAGGGAAGGAGCAATGGTATCTTCCATTTATTCTGTATATTGGCTTTCATCCCGAGGGAGCTCTGCATTTTTCTCCTATCTGTACTACCAAGGACGTGTCATTTAGCAGCAAGGGGCAAGACTAGGTCCTGAGAGCCCACCACACATGCTTCCAGCCACAGGTGCCTGAGGCTGTGTGCTGCAGGGGCTGTCAGTGCTGCAGGGGATGCTGGCTCAGAGCAGAGCAGCCCATTCCAGCCCCCGAGTGAATACAAGCCTCTGCAAAGCACTGCCTGGAGCACTACAGAAAACTTACTGGAAGTGGCCTCTCTGATACATGAGCATTTTGTTTTGCCTAAGGGTGATATTTTTAAAACCAAGTCTTATCTAACACTTCAATGACCCTGCAGGCACCAAAAAACATAGCTTCATTTAATGGCAGAAAGCAAAGGCAATACCTCCAGTGAAGGGAAGACAGACCCTGCTGTCAGTGTCAATGCAGTCAGAACAATTCCTGGATGTCACTGGGGTTGCTGTTGGCTGCCTGTGGTTATCTCTGGTGCTGGGGTGACAGTCTGCACAGAGAAGGTCAAATAAACTGGCATGCTTATGCAGACAACAGAGCAAAAAGGAAAGTGGAGACAAGTAGAAAAAGATCAGGTTGTAACTTACATGTTTGGAGCCAATAGGCGACATAGTTTGCCTAATTTTAGGTAGAACTCAGCAATAAGATGGTATTGCATCCCACTCTGTTACTCAGGGCTTAAGACATCTGCAAAATGTGCTGAGCATGAGGCACCCTGCCCTTGTGAACAGCACCGCTGCCATCAGGGGAGTTGTGTAGAGAACAGGCTCTTGGACTTTGGGGGCACATTTCCAGTCTCATTTAACTCTCAGACCAGCCCATTTTTACTCAAATACAGCACTCCCCGTGTCACGGTATTCTGAGTATGGATGAAAAGTCAGTCAGTCATTGTCAAAAGATGGTGTATGTGACAGATGCACGGGGAAGATGTAGCTGGAGATACAAGGTAAGAAAAAAACAAACAAACAAAACAAAAAAAAACCCACAATCTTAACAACAACATAAAAAGAGCTAAATAGCTTCTGCTAGATTTATACTGCTATAAAAATTGTAATTATGTTCTGGGTTAAAATCCTAACACCAGCACATGACTGAGATGAGCTCAATCAGATGCATCACTCAGAATTTTTACCTCACGCTAATTTTTACTGTATTTTCCTCTATCAGAATTATTCTGGAAGTAGCTGTTGCTTTTTTCCCACAGCTATTCAAGTGGCTGAACTAGTACCTGATCCTTTGAGAATATTCTACCCAAAGAGTATCTGAATAGCACGTCCACACACCAGGAGCATCTGGGCTGAATGTGAGCAAGTCTGAATAGCCCAGATTTGGGGCTAGATATTTACAGAGAGAAAAAATATTCCTCCTCAATCCCCCCTCTAGAACATGACATTTTGGGCTGTGACGTACAGAGGAACACAAAGCTGCCTGCTGAACCAGCTTCTTCTCAGCCATCAGCTGGCCGGTGTCCCAGCCAGAATCCCTTCCAAACCCTCTTTGAGTGGGATTCCTGTCTCACCGTGAAGTACAGGGTGCAACCCAAAGCAAATTGAGGTCTGAAAACTGCCAAAGGCCCTGAGAAAGCATGTTTGTGCTTGATACGCCGTAGAAATTACTCACTAATAGTTCAGCCACAAGAATGACACTGTGAGAACATGAAAGAGATGATCCTCCAAAGCATTTTGCGCCAGTTAAAGCTGCTGAATGATTAATTCTCTAAAGGCTTCTGACTCCATCCCTTTCTTCTTCCAACGTGCAATTGTGACAAGAGGCTTCCAGTCATCCTCGGTTACCCATGACAAAAATCCCAGTAATGTAGGGCAGAATATCCCTGCTGCAGTCTAGCAGATCAAAGTTTCACTAAAAATGTGTAAAAAGCAGCTGTGGATGAGCAAATGCATTTGGGGCCAGGCTCAGTCACATGGCACACGTCAACGAAACCAATGCACATGTGAGCATTTGCCTGCTTATCTAGCAAGTTCAGAATCTGCGCCTTGGGCTTTAATTAACACTTGGAGAGTGCAGCATTTGCTCTCTAATTAGATGGTAAAATGCTTAAGGGAAAGATGAATACATTTTTTCCCTTGTTATTTTATAAATTCTGTCTGTACTCAGAATTCGGAAAGACGATGATATCTATCTGCTAAAGTTGTTAATATCTCCCTTTGCACTTATCGGTGAGAAAGAGAATTCAACAGTTCTTTTTATGGTAGCCTGAGAAAATGACAAAGAAAATGATAGAACAACACGCATACATCAGCCTAGAGAAACGTCATCGGACAGGATGCTCCACCTTTGCATCTGCTGGTGGGAGAAAGCAAGATGGGCTTGGGGAGGCAAGACAGGTATTAGACAGGAAGCCATGTCCTCGTTCTGCCTCACAGTCAGGAAATCAAGGCTACTGTGCAGATTAAGCAGGACGTTTTATAACGCATCTTCAAGTATGTCTGTTTTTACAAGTTTGACACCCAGATGCACTAGGCAATACAGCAATGTGGTGTGACGGCACCAGGAGATGGGAGGAACACTGACCTGGACTGAGTCCATCCAAAGCCATTTGAAAGACACACATTTACACTAATTCTAGCATCTATTTGTCCAGCCCCAGGAAGGGAAAGGAAGCAGATGGAGGCACGTTTCTTCTAACTTTCTGCCTGCTTTTTCACACGTGTCCTCTACCCCCCAAGGAACAAGATTGCTCTATGGGAGACGCTGTATAAACAAACCTGTAGGTGGGTTTCTCCTTTTCTGCCAGACATCTGGCAGCCGTCGAAAACCCTCAACACAGCTTTGCCAACTGCTTCCTCTTCAGGTGAGCACTTTCCTCACCATCACACAAGAAGGGGAACAGCCTGCCCACAAGTCAGGTGAAGGTAGAAAAGGATGTGTGATTTCATGTACCAGATCCTTCTGAATTCACGACACAAATGACCTTGCCTCCAGCATCGAGGTTACCAAGATTTTCTTCCAAACTAGCATGACCGTTCCCACTTCCTTCCCTGTTCTGTTTGTAACCCATATTTCCTGAACAGGTACACAAATAGTTCAACTGCCTTGGAGCTCTATGAGACCAAATCCTCTTGGTTGTAGCAGACACTGTGACTCTGGAAACACAGACTAACCATGCCATTGCCTTAGAAAGCCAGGAGGGATGACTGCTGACACTGCTGGGCGTTAAGCAAACCCTGGCCCACAAGTTAAAGAACAAACTGCAACCCTTTCCAAGACAAAGGAGAGACTTTCTGGACAGCTTTTAGCTGTTTTGCAGAAACTGCTGTTTCAGATTGTGGAGTTATTAGGGACAGCATTTTTAGGAGTGATAATCTCACTTTTTTTTTTTTTGTCAGTTATTTGATTAGTCATCCAAGGCAGCTGCTCCCTTGAAATGTGAAAAGGCATCATTATATAAAAACTCGCATGAGCAAACTAGCTGGTAATTAGAAGTAGCAACCATTACTACATCCACAGTATTGTTTTTCCACTGGTAAATCGTCGACTTCACTAGAGCTGCTCATGGTTTGCTTGAGGACATTAAGTGCTTATTTTTACAGAGAACACAGCAGATTTCTTGGGTACTTTTTACATTCAAGATACTGGACTTTAAACATATTTATCACGCTGATTTAAAAAGGCCTCTGGCAAAGGACTGCCATTGACTACATTTAT
Source organism: Cygnus olor (assembly GCF_009769625.2). Taxonomy (NCBI): domain Eukaryota; kingdom Metazoa; phylum Chordata; class Aves; order Anseriformes; family Anatidae; genus Cygnus; species Cygnus olor. The sequence continues at coordinate 18,927,752 of NC_049181.1, read as the reverse complement.
ACTTTTCCCATGTAGACATTTTAAGGACATTTTAGGTAAAATGGAAAGAAATGTCAATGAGATGCATACTTGTGGGAAGGGATATCAGCTGTCAGTTGCCAAAAAAAAAAAAAAGCTTTATCTATCTTCAACAGAAAACAAGTTTTTGACTTCTGAAATGGAATAGATACATTTTTGCAAATATTTTCTTATAAGTTTTTTGAAAGGCATAAACATGATCTTTTCAAGGACAATATACAAACTTTTTATACAAGGGTTTAAAATATTAATTTCGAGTGTATTGTTTCAAACAGGCTACAAATTCGCAGCCAATTAACTGAAACATGTTCCTCTTAAATGAAATTTCCTGTGTACACAATCCAATCATACCTCTGGGGCAAGATATACACTCCGTAATTAATCACAACATTAGTCAGCCTTTTTGGTGTTTACCACCTTCCTTCAGGCAATGAACTCCACAGCTAGCGAGATAAGCATCATACAGGAGCAAAAGAGAGAAAGGACAGGAGCCTGCAGAGGAACCGAGTGCATTTCCTTAAGCTGTTCAACTGTGTTTATATATTCATAGTTCAAACAACAACAAAAATACTAAAACATTCAGTTTAAATCCACGAAGAGAAGAAATATTCTCTGCTGTGCTGACACCTGCCTCAGATTTAACAGTGTACACAAAATATTTCCTCTGTGTCCATTCAGAAAGGAAGAAAGAGCACTGGGGACTAATTTTGCAGTGAGGTATGCAGTGAGTATGAGGGCTTAGATACGTAATTCACCCTGACATCAGATGAATTAAACCACACTCACAGGGAGCACTTGCTCCTCTGTGTTGTTTACTGGCATGCTCTGACTGCATTTACAACTTGCAGTGCCAGACTTGTTTCCCACAAACATGTGCTGTAGCTGAGCTGGTACACAGCGGGCATAAATCCCAAATGACTCTGAGGTAGGCTGAAGAGAATTTAGACCTTTTTTCAATAGTGAAGCCCTATGAAAGGATACAGTGGACCTGTCTCTCCTCTCATGCTGCTGCAAATCAGGCACTACTTCATACAAGACATTGTGCAACTGAATTTCACATTAGTATGAAGCTGATGGAAGCTCCTGCCGTTACCCTACTCAAATGACCATCACACTACCAACTGAGAGGAGGCACAAATCCATCACTGCTGGGATCTATAGAGGAATATCTGTTTAAGAGAAGCCTGAGGTCAGAATTCACAGGTTTTGTAACTTCGAACTCTTGAATTGAGCAGTGTATGGCATTCTGTTGTTGCTTGTACTACGATAAGTAGAGAATGAAAGAATTGTGGCCAATAGCTTTTTTTAATTACAGGTATATCAGTTTTATATTAGCAAAGCATAAAGCCGCTTTTAAACCTGATGGGCTTGCATGCAAAAAATGGAAGCTGGAGAGTCTCTCCAGCAATCTTGCAGACTCCTAACAAAGCCCACGCTGTGCTAACATTAAAGCTGTTATCCTTCCCCGCTGCAACACCAGTTTCCCACGTACTGGCAACGCACGCAGTAGCTTTGGTACTCAGAGCCCTGCATCAATTGTACCTGGTGTTTGCAATCCTGGGGCCGGGACAGATCAAGTCTGGCTGGAAAGCAGACAAAACTGCACTTGAGAGGGGGCCAAGCTGCAGTACCAGGGCTGCTGGTGCTGTGCAGCCTTGCGTTTTGACCTTCATTTCAAAGCTTTATCACTGCATACACCAGCTATGTTCAGTCAGTTTTGGGGTGTAGCTTGCCTTAAGCTAATAAAGGCTTTGAGATAACATTGCTTTAAGATTTCAGTCAACACTGTATCAGGGTGGATAAATAGAATTAAGAATAAATATTCTTAATTCAAAAGGCAATCAGTTGATCTGCAAAGTAAAGCAAATTATACTCCTTGCCTGGAGATTTGCAGTGTCCCTACAGGCAGGAAGCTTTGACAAAAAAGAACTTTTGATATTAGTCAAGCATGAATGGCATTTTACACCAGTCTGTGAAACTTTTTCCCACAAGCATTTTCCAACTATTTCCATTAAAAATATGTTGTCGGGTCCAACTTCAATAAATACATTTACAGTGCTGATTCCAGAATACTGTCAGTGGGACAAATGTTAGATCCATTTGGGCGCCAACCTGTAATTCTGTACGGTTACCACTCATCAGTGTGAGAAAATGGTTTATGGATTGTGCTGCAGCCACTCCATTTGCCTAGAAAATGGCGTTTGTGCACTGGGGAGCATACTGCTTATCCCAAGCACTACCACTTATATATAATACTATTAGTAATATCTGAGAGAAGTAATTAACGTTCCATAGTCTTTCACATTAGCTTTGTTCTTTCAGATCTAGATTTCCCAGCAGAGTTAGACAGGACAAACTGCACGTACTCCTTGAGAACTATTATATTCACCCCAAAGCAGATGAAGTATCACAGCTCAAGGCCCAAGTCTCAAACTACCAACCAGTCTCCATAATGAACACAATTTATCCCTCTGTTCAGTCGACAAGTTTTGGCTTATAAGCTTATGAGGCCAACTCTGTTCCCAGAGTGCTCTTAAGTACAATTCATGCTACTGAAATCAGTGAAATCCGTCAATGTTAAATAGCTAATTTTAATTTAAATGCTGCATTCCTTAGAGACATTTTTGCTTACCATGCCTTTAATTCTGCAGAAGTTTACTACTGTATAGTAAAAGGGGAACTTCTTGATCCCAAATAGGTACGACTTCAAGCACTGAAGCCAACAGCTGTTCTTGACTTCCATCTACGCTATAAACTCAAAAAAAAAAAGAAAAAAGAACAAGATAGTTCATGACACTGACTCTGATCTTGATTACACAAACAAGAACAGCATAGTTGCTCTAACTGCACGTGTGATGATTCTGCTGGTGTTCTTGTACTGCACTATTATTGCTTCCAAATTCACTGCAAACAGATCAGGCACCTTGTTTGCTTAGACCTATGTCATGTGGATTCACTTCAGTTCTCTATTTGCTAGCTTCTATATTTGGAAAGCTCTGCAGCCACCCCCTTTTTGCAATGACAAGTCCATTCCTGTCATAATCTTCTACTAAGCTGCGTATTAATAATATCACAAATGATCAGTGCTTCAATTAGTGCCACTATTAATTGCACATAACTTAGCATTTGTACACAGATTTGTCATACGATGGTCAATGATCTTAAGTCTGTGACTGAAGGACCTACAAAAAATAGCTACTGTCCATTTACACAACTAAAAAAATCCCTGTCCTGAAAAGCTTGTCATCTAAGAACCATTAGAAATATATATGCAAATGTACCACATGTTTATCTCTGTTTTCTTGGGGAAAGGTGCAAGAAAGGGGGTGACCTTGCTTCACTTAATCATAAATCAACCATAATCCAGTTACGAGTAGCAAACAAAGTGGCAGTAAGATCTCTTGTTTTGAAACTAACAATGGATTTTCTACCACAGATCTATTATTATTCAGGAGGACAGTCTTACTCCTATGGAGAGTTTAAGAACAGGATCACAGCTGCAACAGGTCCAGGGAATGCATCGATAACAATCTCCAACATGCAGCCCTCTGACACTGGTTCCTACACCTGTGAAGTTTTCAGCCCACTGAATGATGCTGGCCAGAGCCAAAAATCAGTGATTGTCAACGTGCTGGGTAAGTGCCTTTCCTCTGTACTGCTGTATTGTAGTTTTCCTGCCCTATTACAAAAAAATGAATTCACGCCTCAAAATATGCAGCAGCAGAGGGAATGACGGGGCTGTGATGAACAAGGCCTGTGATGCAGAAAGAAGGGCTCACTTCTGTACTGACGCGGAGCTTTTCTCCAAGGGCTTTGAAGGCAGGCAGAGCTTGTGGTGCCATCTAGCTTCCAGACGAAGCAGACCTGCCCTGATACCACTCAGCAGCTACACTTGCTTGACCTACAGTAAAATCTCATGGTCCCAGGAGAGGCCTTCAGATTCACTTTGTGGTCTCGAAAAGCTACCTGATTTAAGCAGGTAGCTGGAATTATCCGAGTTCACTAGATTGTTCGTGTTGGAAAAAGAATGATACTGTTTGATTAAAATAAAAAGCCCTTCTAATTGTAAACGACAACTTCTCTGTGAAGCCGTTACTTTTAAGCATAACCCAGGCCCAGCAAAGACCAAAATTTCAGAAAGAAGGAAAAAAGAGCGGAATGACATTTACTTCCTAGTAAGTCAAAAGTTTGTACTAACCCCATCTAACCATTGCTTTTGTACTGAGAACTCATACCTGGTCAGAGGTACGAATCAAACCTTCCTGAAAGAGATTGCAGTACCAGTTGCCTGTCTGCCATGTATAGGACAAAGACACATGTAAATTCATTTCCTGAAAGTCACATTTTCACGGTACAATACTAATTCTCATCTAAAATCCCCCAAAGAGTAAATCTTGGAGCAGTTAAGGGAAGAGACTGTACTTTTCCCATGAAAACTCACTTATGCACATAAAATTTGGCTGTGTTCATTGCCAGTACAGTTCCAGTGATGGTACCCCAAAGAACCACAACAGCATGCCTAGACGTAGGAAATGAAAGATAATAGCTGTAACCAGAAGCAAAATCTTCAGTGTACAAAGTGAGGAAACTATCAAAACTGTTTTTTTTTTCTTTTCTCCACATAACTATAGTTGATTTATTTATTCCACAACTGCAAGATACTGAAGAATCAGGCCTTGACCCTCTCTTTTTATGTGGAAAAGCTCCAATGCCCTGAAGGAAAGACGCTGCTATGTGGCAGAAAATGGTAGAGAATGAATAGTGACTGGTCTAGTATAAGTAATTGATAGTTGTCATCAGTGCCTAACATCTCACCATCCCAGTAATAGTATTTATTTATCATGCAAAGGAAGAAAAGATAATAAAAATGTATCCTAGGCCACGTGTATATATTTAGTATTACTGAAGTCTTTACAGGAGAGCCTTTGGTCAGATGCATAAACAAGACTATGCTCTTGGACAGAAATCTGTAACTGTGGTTTTATTCTTTACTACAGCAGCACAGAAACAGACCTCGATGTGGAAGCTTGCAGCCCTGGGTGTGAACTCATGTGTCTGTTCTTGTTCTTTTACAGTCAAACCATCAAAGCCTTTCTGCAAAATAGAAGGAACGCCAGAGAAAGGCCATCTAATCTACCTCTTATGCAAATGCGAAGAGGGATTGCCTCACCCTACCTACCACTGGTACAAAGTAGACGACAATACCCTCACGCCTGTAACTGAGCAATTCAGTACGTAACTACAGGACTGCCATACCGTGCTCAAGAGCTGGAGTGCCGTAGTACCAGCTAGGATTTCAAACACTTTGCATCACATAGGGCAGTTAAATCTTACCCTCCTCTTCTGATGTTCAGTATCACAGATTCATATTTTTACACACTCAAATTGACTGTTACAAAGAGCTATTTTTTTCTTATTTTTTTTAAAACTTTCTTTGTTTGTTTGTTTTAATAAAAACTGTGTGGCACGTTAAAGTCTTGTCTATACCAACCATTACTTTAAATTTAAACAATGTTAAAATGGGAGAAATGTTCATACCTTTACATCTCCCTTCCTTTGGAATTTTGAGTGAACTTACATTCAAATTAAGGCAATTTGTCATTCAGTTGCTAAAAAATCCATCCTGAACATCTTCAGTACCTGTTAGCTTTTCATTTATGAAATTACAATGACAATAGTATCAGTGCTGGTGAAACATTAAACAGACTTACTTACAGAGTATGGGCACACTACTCATCTTCTAATATGTTCCTACAGAATCCACTGTAGTAATTGTCAAAGAAGGTAAATGTTTTGGATTTAAAGAATATATATATATATAAAGAATGAAAGAATAATGGGAAAACCCTTTAGCTTGTACTGTTTTTCTTCTCTTAAAAGCTCTCAGTAATACCAACTAAAGAAAACCATTTCCCTCTAAAGTATATGAATGTTAATCTGTACCTGTTCTCTGTTTGCCCCAGATCCAAACACTGGCATTCTTTACATTGGCAACCTCACTACCTTTGAAACAGGATATTACCGCTGTATAGCCAGCAATGTCATGGGGAACAGTACCTGTGAGCTTGACCTAACTTCAATGCGTAAGTGAAAATAATCCCTTATATGATCTATGACATACTCTTTGAAGAAAAATACTGTAATATCTTTAAAACAGATTTTTTTTTGGAAATGCAGGCAGTAGTCAACCATACCTGTCTGCAGATTTTTCATGTAAACAGTAACATTTAACAAGAGCCAAGTGTATATTGTATAAGCAATCACGAGATATGTCCCTGAAATGAGTACTCAATTACTCAGTGGTCTATAAAATGAAAATGGCAGGTCAGAGCTAGCAGCTGTGCTGAAGTAGAAATAGGTTTTTAGGGTTCACAAACAATCAGATCCTGCGGCTGAGCAACAGAGATAAAGGCAACCTCAATTTCAGAATTTGTTTGCAAGGATTGAAGAGCAAAGGCTTTCAACTACTGCCAATGTTAACAACCCAGTATTTCCCTTAACCAGTCATAAACATGGGGCTTGTTGTGAGTAGGGTGCTAACTGTTAAGAAAGGAGGCAGCAAAGGTCATAAAAGCCCGGTTCTCTTTTTCCTAGAGTATCTTTGGCCTCTCTCCCGGAAAAACATACTTAGTTTTTTAGGTCTTTGAATTGAATGCCTTCTTTCTGGTAAAGGATCCTCTACTAAATTTCTATGGGATTTCGCTAGATTAATACTTTTAAAAACTCTTTTTTTTTTTCCTTTCTAGATTCAGACAGTGCTATTGTTGCTGGAGCATTAATTGGAGCAATAGTGGCAGCTGTTATCATTTGTGTTATCGTCTGGGTCTTAACCAAGAAAGCAAAGAAAAAGAAGTCATCAAGTAATGAAATGCAGTAAGAATTTGTTTGTTTGCTTGATTTTAAGACAACTGTTTCTGTAAAGCACTGCTGATAAACTAGAGCTAAAGTAAAACATAAATACTGTAAACATTTATAGAAGAGTAAATAATACAAGGCTTAAGAAAACTTCCAAAGTGAGAGTATTTGCTTTTGTGTGACTTTTAGGCTGTTGCACTTGTAATATGGGTGGTCATTACCCTCTTCCTTATGTTTACATGCAGCTACTACCAAACACTACCTAAAATATAGGTTGGAAAAACAGTGTTTTGTATTTAAAAGTTTATGGTGGTTGTTAATAGCAGGTGGATAAAGTCAAAAAAGGTATAGCAGCTAAGGGTTTCTCTCAGAGAATTGACTACTAGACTTGACAAAGGGCTATGGGACACATGCTTGAGATACTCTAAAGCATCTCAAATGGCTGGAGCCACTAAGGTTTAGGCAAAGAATGGAGCCCAGAATGTCCATTTTGATCCTGCTTTGGAAATGTCTTTTTCTCTGCACTTTGGTTGCTCATTTCTCTCCTAAATTGCCAAATCTCCATGGTAAGTATCATCTCATATGCTACACAGTCAGCCCCATGATGTTAAATGTTAAATTAATACATGCAGCTGAGCCAGAAAAGATTGTCATGTCATCTGGACACTGCCCTGTAGCAGGGGTCTAAAACTTCCTGATGGGGATTACTGCTAATCCAGGCCAGTGGCCACTCATGCACATGATTTCTGCTTTGAACTGATGTAGCTTTAACTTCTGATTAAGTGCTTGGACCCTAATAAACCTTACTACATTGAATTAACCCACTAGGATCTGATATTTTTTACATGTGAAAGTACTTAAATATTGGGAGTTGATTTATTATTGTTTCGATAAGGGAAATGGAATTCATATCTATTACTAAAAATATTTTTCTAGATGTCAGCCTTTTCACAGCTCTTTTCTGACTGTACCTTATTTTTATGTATTTGAATGGGACACCAAATCTGCATGCCGTTTCCCTGAAAGCTCACACCAACCAGTTTATTTTGCTCTCCCTTTTCAGACACTGTCCAACACCACTCAGTTTCCCATTCTGCTTTAATGAGCTGGCATTTAAACACACTAAAACCCACTTTTTTTCTAATGAAATCACTTAAACCAGTGGTGCAGATCAGTCTTATTATCCAGCACTGTCAATCTCTGTCTTAACAGCAATTTTGTACCTTCTCAGGTGCTCTCGTAACAGTCCTAATAATATGGGGGTTACTGTTCAGATGACAAAACTACGAAGATACGTTCTTTTGAAAGACTCTAGTGTAGATGGGATTTCAATACATGAAATTACAATCCTCATCCTGTCTCCCTGCAGAGTAATGGCTCAGAAACAATCCAATGCAGAGTACGTTCAGGTACCGAATGAAGAAAACATACCTGCAACCACAGTTCCATCAAGCAATGAGACAAACGAATACCCCAGTGTTGATGAAACAGCAGCCTCTGGAACACCTGAAAATGATGAGAAGCAAGACGTGGAAAAAGAAGAAACAGCCTAGAGTTTATTTCAACAGTTTTCCTTGTCAGTTTTGGAGCCCATTATAAAAAAAAAATAACAAAAAAGCAAATTTGTCATTGAATTAACATAGCATTGGGACTTAAACTTAAATCTTAAACATTGGGCTGGAGATTGAAAAGGATGCTACACCTGCACTTTGTGAGTAGCAGATTGGGCCTTTGAGTTAACCAAATTTCACGTGTGTTTATAACTAGATAATAAATATAAAAAACTACCATCCGCAGTTATACAATCTATTTTACAAAATTAATTAGAAAATGGTGTCAAGCATTGAAGAAAATACGACGTTCCTGTTAGCTATCAGTAATGCTGTATGTGTCCATCCAGTTCTGAACCACAGAAGCCTGCTCCGTGAAGTGTTGGCCAACCTCATGTCTCCTGTGGACCAAGAACTACCATCATGGCCAGTACACTGGAATGTTTAAAGGATCTGATTTTGCACTTCAGAACTAAAAGCACGTTTCACCGATTTCATCAGAGCGCAGAAACAGATTTAAAGACCTGGACCAATGAAATCTTGTGTCTGAATTCCACTTAAAGTTACAAAACCAAAACAGTCCTGGAAACGTTTACCCTGTTGCTGCCTAACATGGGACACACTTTGTTAACCACAACCTTCTGACTTTAGAGTTCCCAAGACATCAGCATTCCAGAGCTGGGTATTTCAGCAGTTTGGGTTCTCAGTTGAATGGAATTAGCAGTTGGGTGCCCAGTTTGAACCTTGACTGACTGGTTTCTAGATAACAGGAGCTGGAAATCTAAATCCCTTACGAGGCTTATAATAATAGGCACTCAGAATATCAGATTCCTCACGAAAAGCAGATGTTTCTGCTTTCAAAACTTAGAAGCGATCACTGCCAACTATGTAACACATCAGCCTAAACTGCTTCCTTTTCCTGGGATGACTTAAATCTGTTTCCAGGCAGCTGCCCTACCCTCAAAGTGACAACCTCATACTACTTTTCTGCTGGTCTCTCTAGCCCAGTGTAACTTTGACCATTTTCTATAGGTGAAAGCTTCAGGAGGAAAGGTAAACAGTGATCCACAACAGCCAACAGCTGAGTAACAAGATCCAAGAGAGGAAGGAGAAAAGGCAATTGGTCCATATACACTCTGATCACTAAACACCTGTCTATTGAAGCAGACAGACTCTTCTCTCCAGGCCCAGTTTCTAAAGAAGCAATCCTTCTTCAAAAAGGCAAAAATAGTTGAAGGTATTTCTTCAAAAGGGCAAAGATACCTGCTTTCAAAAGAGCTGAAGGACAACGGGGTTCAGGCTCAGGTCTGTTCAGGGACCAGACACACAGCCTCAGCACCTCCCTAACACCTACATGAGGCAGATACTCACTGACCTAAGGAGACACCACTTCCAATCTTGTGCACTGCAGAGAAAACTGTCTGACCTGGGGATCTGGAACGTTTTGGCACTTAAGTCTTCTATAAGATCTACTATTTCTCCTTTGGTGACTGTTTCTAGCCTGTAAAAGTTACTGGTATACACCAGCTATCTTTAAAACAGATTGAAGGATACGTCTGAGCTAAAATTTTCAGGTCCAGCTCCTACAGCTCTAAGTATCTTTACTGACACATAAAGCATGAGGTCCCCATCAACATGCCCATTTTACCTGGGCAGCCTGCTCTAAGGAACGTGCTTTGGCAGGGGGGTTGGACCCGATGATCTTTCAAGGTCCCTTCCAACCCCTACAATTCTGTGATTCAGTTTGGATCATTAAGCTAACTGCATTCATTGTCCTTTCTACATCGTGTTGTGGCTTTCAAACATTCGACTTTGATATGTGCACCCTAGTGTTTCATTCCAGAGTAAAAGAGCACTTACAATGTTCTTACAACATTGTTTTAGCTAAAAACTGCTCATGCTGGACCACAAGGATCAAACTCTTACTAGCGCCAACACTGCTGCATCCTGTCAGTGGATCACCGTTCTCTCTCCAAAATATCCAAGGCAAACATTAAGTCATGACCTGTATACAAGCTTCTTCTTAGGCAGGCGTCTTTTGTTGAATCAGGTGGCAATTTTACCGAGCGAAATCTGCAATCTCTGACCATGCAGTCTAGGTGTAGAAGCTTAAGGAAAATTTCTTATATTCTCACTGATAGTTTTATAAGCATGGTCAGTAACAGCAAGAGAAGAGCACGTACAGCCTTCTCCTGTTTGCGTGCCATTTCTCACCACAGGTGTTTCCTAATGAGAAAATTCAAATGCATTGATGGTCCAAGGGAGCCTATAACTTGGCTGAGAGTGGCATTAACTTGAAATGATTTCTTCTCCAACACTCCTAGGCATTCTTTTACTCTTGCCCTTCATAGAAGAATATACACAGCTCCTCATGACACTGCTTTATTTGCATTAGTTATAAATGAGATAGCGTATTTTAAAAGAAATCTCCGGTATATATGCCAATTGCATTTTATTTACTGCAACGCTCTTCCAGATTTCAGGTGTCTGCAACAGCACTCTCATTATTATATGGAAGGACTACGTTAAGTGGTCACTGTCACTGGGTTTTAATCTTTCCTTAATCTCAACTTCAGAAGCTTCTCTGCATCTATTTCTTATATAACTTCTAAGATAGGGGCTTAGTCTGGTGAAGTTGTAATTGCATCATACAGCTAACACAGACAATGTTCCTAGACTACCCCAGGTCTTACACGTGCTAAAAAACAACAGAGATTGCTCAATGTTAATGCTTTTATACATTCAATTGTTCCGTTCATTTTATAAATTCTCTCTTACTTCTAACCACCAGTTTGTTATTATAAAAAAAAAAAACAAAAAAAAAAACACCAACCCACCCCAAGAAAAAGCAGAACAGGCTGCTGGAGGCGAAGAGGAAGGTAAGGAAAATACCAAAAACATTTATTCAGAATTTCCTAACATTCTGAGATATTTTTGTAAGCCTTCTGACAGATGTTTGTCCTCAGTATGAAGATTCTCTCATGTAAAACAGTTTATTGTAAAGAATGGGACACAGTTCATAGTTTTCCACTGCTGCTCTTGGCAACGTACAAGCCAAATCAGATACTGAACCATGGCATGTAGCTCAAAAACCCTGCAGAGCTACGCAGGATGCAGTGTTTTTCACAATTTGCTTCAAATGTTTTAACAGTCTTTGCTGCATGGCCCATTTATGTCCTCCTGAGGGAGTAAGAATCATTAGTATGGAAAGCAGATATTAAGCCAACATCCAAGCCACCATCTTCCAGGGAAGGGGATTTTAAAAAGCTACAGAGCTGTGGCAGGGTTTTTGTATTTTCTTTCTTCCTTCTTTTTCTCTATACAAAGATCAAGAACCAACACAGAATTTAACTTCAGCTTTTCTCAATTCAAGTTTTCAGCAGCACCTCCATAAGGTATAAAAAACATCATTTATTCAGTCAAGTTCCTGCTTCAAGTAAGGTCTGCACAGCCAGGGGTTACTGTAAAGGCAAGTTTTCCCCACTGCTCTCTGTGCAATGTAACCTGCATTTTGCTTTCTAGGATAGACTTAAAAGTACTTGGTGAAGATAATGTTTGGTTTTAAGTTTCTGTCTTGCTTATCAAAATAAATTGCATTACCTTAATCCCTACATGTTAAACTGTAAAAACTGTCATCTTGTTTCAACATTTCCTTGCAGCTGAAGAACAAACATGTTCTGTTTCCATACTGTGTAATGGATGGCAGGCTTTCAGCTGACTTGCTCTCTTCATCCAAAGCACAAAAGCTAGTTAGGAAATACTGGTTTTGTTACACGTAAGTTTAATAAAGTTTTATAACACCAAAGACTGCTGTTTAGGAAATTGTCTTTATTTCACAGAATTTCATCATCAACATTTGTTGAGAACAGAGAACTCTATTCCACCGGCACCACAAGATATCTTACCAACATCAGAACAGGAGGTCATGTGTTGACCTTCGTACTTCCCTCTCAAATATTTCTGCCACAAATGTTAGTTATTATCTTATATTATGCAATAAGAACTCTCAGTTCTATCGCTGAATGCTAAAACATTGAATTCCCATCATACTAAAAAGCAAACAAAACAAAACACAAAATCCCAACCTCCCCCATGTCAATTCAACCAGAGATTACCAGCACAAAAGTAAGAAACAAACGCAGTAGTGACAAGTGCATGGAAGCCTTCAACGATTTGCACGAAAAAGCAATTTAGAGGATAGCTCCACTTCTCCCCTGCCCAAAGAAAACCTTACATGAATACAGTCATCACAGAAGCTGTTCGAATGAAGTTTTTCTAATAACCTACATATAAGGAAGCTCGCTCTCCTTATTCCCATACGCTCTGGAAGGATTCTGCAGGAAGTCACCTTACAAGCATGCTTTATCCCTTAAATCTTTATCTGAAGCAGAGAGAACAGGAAAATCTTTGAGACTCCTAAAGCAATAACCTTATTCTTTGCTGAAAAAAAATATGCAAACAAAGCACAACACCCCCTAAACATGCTTAGTTTCTCAACTATTTCAAGAAAATTCAGCACGACAGCTTGGCAGCACAGTTCCTGTCCTCCCAGTAAAAAGAACACTTCTAGTGGGGAGGTTTCCAGCGATTCAGTCCTTAGAGGAGTACTTAGGAGGAGTTTCCATTAACTGCAGTTTTCACAAGCATTCATAGCAGCAGGAAAAATCACAGGCAGCTGGTTAAAGAGCAAGTGTCACAGTCACCACGAGGGTGCAGTTGCTGGGGAACTGCTGCAACAGTTCTCACTCCACAAAATCACGTTACTTTTAACACTGAAATGAATTTTTAACTAACAGTCTGCCAGATCAACCCAGGGGAAGACTACGGAAAAAAAAATACAACACACAAAGCACGGTGGATTATAAAGTGTCTCAATTTGTGCTGCAGTCACAAACACTTTTCAACTCAGGTTCACTGGGTCTACCTTCTAATAACTTAATACCAGGATTTGCTATGAGTAAACAGGGATTAACTCAGGCTTCTGTTATAAAATAATGTCAGTGCTACACAATGCAAGTCAAACAGAACAGAGAGATCCACGGAAGGAACAACAGGAAAAAAAAGATTCAAAGCACATCCCAGCAAAGCATCCAGAGCATATAATTATAGTATCTTTGCAGAGGTAACTCAAACTGCACATCCATTCTGCAGGCAGCCCAGTGCACTTCATCAAATGAATTAGATTTAAAACTAAACTAAAAATATGGAAGAGAGAAGCTTAAAATACTACAAGTCCACTCAAAAAGACTAACAAGGGTAAAAACTGGTACAATTATTGAAGTAACTCAGCAAACTGCCTTTGACACAAGGAAAAAGAGTAATTTAGAATTATCTGAAGGAAGCAAATCAGTACCCAAAAAAAGACAGACAAAAAGCCCAAGCACAAATGCTAAGAGAAAAACAAAGACACTGAACAGGCTTCCAAGACAAAATTGACTTTAAACAGGTAAAGCACTTTTGGTCTTGTTGTTTGAAAGAAATAACCCTAAACTAGATGCTGAAATAGAAGGAATGACCTAACGTATACAGATCATACTGTGAACTGAAAGCAAACTGCACGTTATCAAAAATATTTTAAAAGCAGTGATCTGTACAATCAACAGAAGTACAAATGACTGTTTTGGCAGTACACTTGAAGCAAACCTAGAGAAACACATTTTATTACCACATGCTGATGCTCATACACGACAGCCTAGTTGAACTACGAAAACATGAAGTTTGCAGTCTTAAATACAAGTGCAACAGGGAAGAGTCAAGCTCAAAGCCCTCACTAGCCTTCCACCATTCTTTTAAGTATGGCTCCCAGGCCACCCTTTGCCACTTTCAGGGGGGTCAGCTCTTCTTTGTTCTCAATGTGAATACTTGCACCGTGAGACACCAGCAGCTTTGCCTCATCCACTCTCTCTTCATCGCAGGCTAAATGACTGCAATAAAAACAAGAAACCCACAGCCACTTTTAAGTAGTCCAAGCTTATAAAGAGCAATAATTATCCTTTGTCAAAATGACAGCATGAATGTCAGAAGGGAGAGAAACCCTAGAACAACAAAACCACATGCAACCAACTACCTAAGCAGACTTCAAAGTCTGCCATCAGGTCACTCTCTTGTCATTAAGCAACTCAAGAGCGCTCCTCCTGCTACTGGCTTCACAAATTTAAGGCACTTCTTTAGGTCTGGGTTTGGCTCTGCAGCCAACAAAGCTAAGGAGCACATAATCCATAGCGAAACTGGAAAATGGTAATCTCTAGTTGAATTTAAAGTGATCAACTGAATTTGTAAAGAGTTATTACAAATGCAGCAAAAGCTTTTTTTTCTGTTTAGCATATCTTGAGAATAAATGCATGTATTCTACTATAAGACTGGGCTTTATGTATGGGAAAAACATACTGCTTGATCTTACTTAGGGCAAAACCTTTCTTGCACTGCAGACAAGGCAGAGTTTTGCCACCAACTTCAAAGCAGTTAAGGTTTCACCCATACAGATTCCAATTGCTCTCTAAAGTAATACCAAACACTGGACTGGCTGTACATAAATTACATCTTATTTTCCTTAGAGAGGTGAAGAAAAGCTTCCAAAACCAGCTCCTGCTTGGCAGGACGGAGTAAGCCAGCCTGTAAGACCAGTTCCCTCTGACTTTGAAGTTATTAGCATGCTTTGTACCCCCTAGTGGCAACTGAACGCATTCCAGGCAATTAAAAAAGGTGTTCCACACTTTATAAGTAGATGCAGTAACACAAATTAAAGTATGTAGGTACAGACACACTTATGCAAAACACTAATTATGATTTTCTCAACTCCTTTTTAATTACATAGAGATGTGAAGCAAAGGACAATTCTGAGGCAGCTAGAAGTTTTTAAAAATTTGAACTGGAGTTTCATTTCATAGAGACTATGCTGTCATCAAAACAAACATGAAAAAAATGATCACTTACAGAGGCGTATTCCCTTCCGAGTCCTGTATATTAACAGACGCCTTGTGCCGCAGAAGGATCTGTATCATTTTTAGGTTTCCTTTGGCTGCTGCTCTGTGTAATGGGGTGGATTCAAAGTGGTCTGTTGCATCTGGATCAGCTCCATTCTCTAAAAGCATGATTGCAATCTGAACATGCGGGAAGAAACAGGGGAGGGGGTTGGAAAGAAGAAAAGTTCCTCTAATTAAATACCTCCTCCAAGAGCGACACCACCCCCAGTAGCACAGGGAACCATACCTCCTGCTTATTTTTGGAGGCTGCATAATGCAGGGGCGTACAGCCGTTCTGATTGACGGCATTTACGTGAGCACCCTTGTCAAGGAGGGCTTTCACAATTTCATCACGGCCTGCCGAAGCGGCAATATGCAAGGGAGTCCAACCAGCCTGCAGAGATAAGAAGAAAAAAAAAAACATTAAAACCAAGAATTTCAGGGGAAAAAAAAAAACACAATGAAAACATAACCCCAATGCAAAGCAGATTACTTGCTAATCAAATTGTGCATGGTGTTATAACTGCAGAGCTAACTGTGATTGGTATCACCTCAGGTCTGCTTGTATGTCAGCACTACCTGACAGCAGTGAGCAGGTAAATGGCAGAAATCACTTCTCTTCCCGTTAGGTACAGCACCTTGGGGGGCACCTCACCCCTCCAGACCCAACAGTGTTGCTTTCCAAAGGAAATATTTTGAGAACAAACGAAAGTGGCAGAAAAGGGCATCTGAAAGTTTCTGCAATGTCTTCTATATCCCACCCTCCCATTAAACTAGCAGGACAACGCTTCCTTCTTCAAGGGTGACCTTTAGGATGCTTCACAACATAAATATTTTCTCCGGAACAGTAACAGACCACATCTTTTGGAACCGAGCAATCACTGAGCTTGGGATCTACTCTATAACACCACCCCCAGCAGTGAGAAGCATTCAAAGTAAGTCCCTCACAACAAGGCACAACATAACACCCTCCTCAGCACCCCGCCCATTCCTCTCAGATCCTCCATTCCCCTCAGGGCCCCCATTTTTCCCCCTCAGCCTTCCCCTTCCCCTCAGCTCTCCCTTTCACCTCAGACTCCCCCCTTTCCCCCTCAGACCCCCCCCTTTCACCTCAGACTCTCCCCTTTCCCCCTCAGACCCCCCCCTTTCCCCCTCAGACCCCCCCTTTCCCCCTCAGACCCCCCCCTTTCCCCCTCAGACCCCCCCCTTTCCCCCTCAGACCCCCCCCTTTCCCCCTCAGACCCCCCCCTTTCCCCCTCAGACTCCCCCCTTTCCCCCCCAGACCCCCCCCTTTCCCCCTCAGACTCCCCCCTTTCCCCCTCAGACCCCCATTTCTCTCCCCCCCCTTTCCCCCTCAGACCCCCATTTCTCTCCCCCCCCCCCCCCCAGCCCCACTCACGTCGTCCTTCTCGCTGACAGGCACCCCGAGCCCCAGCAGCAGGTCAGCGACAGCGGCGTGCCCGGCCGAGCAGGCCCAGTGCAGCGCGGTGCGGCCGGCCTGTGGGGAGGGAGCGGGCGGCGGTCAGCCCGGGACGCCGAGCGGGGCCGGCTGCCGGGAGCCGCCGCCTCACGGGGCGGGGGGAGAGCCCGCAGCCCGCGCTGACCTGGTCGGCCGCCGTGGCCAGGCCCCTGTCGCGCTGCAGCTGGGCGCGCAGCTCGTCCAGGCGCCCGCCGTACGCCATGTTGCACACCGCCACCTCCGACACCGACACCGCGCCCGCCATGGCGCCCGCCGACATCGCCCTCCCACCCGCTCGGCTCGCCCGCGGGGAGTGCTGGGGGTTGTAGGCGGGGAGGGGGGAGGGAGGCGGGGAGCGGCGCTGCGCTCCTCAGGCGGGGGGACTACAGCTCCCAGCGTGCACCGCGCGGCTGCTGCGGTGTGCCTCCGTGTCGGGGCGAGGAGGAGGAGGAGGAGGAGGAGGAGGAAGAAGAAGATGGTGACAGCGGGAGGATGGAGTCAGGTGAGGGGCGGCGGGGGGGGTGCCCGGGGCGCCGCTGAGGTGAATGCGGGGGACTGGGGGGAATTGGGGGAGTTGGGGAGAACTTGGGGGAACTGAGGGGGCCTGAGGGGGCTGTGGGAACTGGGGAGAACTGGGAAGACTGGGAGGGACTGGGGGGGGGGTAAGGGAGCTGGGGGGGACTGGAGGAACTGGGGGAGGGGATGGGGGTAACTGGGGAGACTGGGAGAGACTGGGGGGGACTGGGAGAGACTGGGGGGATTAGGGGAACTGGGGGGGACGGGGGGAAAACTGGGAAGGACTGGTGAGAGTGGGAGGGACTGGGGGAACTGGGAGGAACTGGGGAGAACTGGGAGGGACTGGGGGTCGCTGGTGCTGGTTTGTACGCAAGCGGGGTCCCCCCGTGCTCACCTGGCGGTTCGCTGCCTATACCACATATACGTTCCTGGACTTGCAGAGCAAATGATGATCGCCATTGGTTTCGCTTTCCACTTACAATTTTTTAGCAGCATTTTAAGTTTGTTATCTAAAAGATAACCATCAAAGGCCTTTTTCGCTCTTCCACTAAATGCTGCTTTAATTATCTAAAAAAAAACAGCCCTCCTTCAGTACTGTCAGTTATCCCCTGTTATTCTACAGCCAGCAACAGATCTAAGGTTGAATACCTTTTTTTTCCTGAAGTGTTTCCAGTCTCTGGCTAGGAAAGCAAAACCCAGCCCCGCTAACACTTTTCACGTGCTTCCCGTTAAGCATGGGGACGTAATCGCTCTGAGCAGCACCGTGTGTGCATCTGATCACGGACACACGAGCCTTGATGCCTGCAGTCCTCCCTTTCCTCATTTCCCTGGGTTATATCTTCCCCTCGCTGCAATAAACCTGAACTTCTGCTGTCGGCTTCAGTCAGGCTGCTTGTGATCACGGTGTCAGCCATGTTATTCTCTCAGAAGTTGCTGAGGAGCAACATATAAACCAGCCAAGTCATTGGATAGCTCAGCTGTTAAGGGAAAGTGTAAACACAGCTGGCAGCAGGGTTCAGAAGATCCAAAGGCTGCGAAGCTGCAATAGCTCAGTCTAAGAACTCAAAGGTGTGCATGAAAGGAGGAGGGGACGGAATGGGGTTTGAATGTTCCCGTATTCCTGTTCAGTTTTATCTAGGTATGAAAACCAGATCACTGTTTTGTCAGACTACTTAGAAGAATTTCCAGAAACTGATGAGCCGGTGTGGATTCTAGGAAGGCAACACCACCTAAATGCAGGTATCTGTCAAATTCACCTGTAAAATTTGTACAGCATTTGCAGATGCAGCAGCAGCTACTGATTTCCATCCATTCCTTAAATGTCTCATGAGAGAAGCTTTTTTTTTTCCCCTATAAACAAGAAACCAACTATGAATAATGGTATTCCTCCTAATATGACATCAGAACTTTACTGTCTGTCATAGTTCATGCAAAGAGATCATACTTAGGGCAGAAACTATCTGGTCACTTCTCATCTTCAAATGTTTTATAAATTAAATAAACAACAAAACTTTGAGGAAATGTCTGGTATTGCTAACGTTATTTTCCCTTGAGGGGTGCTGTCTGCAGTCTGCTATCTGCAATTAAAGTGAGATTTCAAAATAGTAATAATAATAGTAAAACTGGGGCATGTACTGTATTTTGCTGAAAAGAAACATATTGCCTAACAGTCACTGCAGAGTGATGTATTTATACATCATACACAAATCAGATTTCAGAAATGGGTTTTGTTTCTTGGGGAGGGGACAAGGGCACAGTCCCATGTTACGTGTCAGAGGCAGTGGCCATCGATACAGCCTTGGTATCAGGACATCCGAGGGTGCCATGTCCAGCTTTGGCTGGCTGAACGATGCCTTGAAAGGGCAGTGGGTGTGAGCAGCAGGTCAGATCCTTAAGAAACCTTTGAGAGCCTTTGGGAGAATTCTTTAAGCACATTTATTAAAATAAATAAATTAAACTTAATATTATTAATCTTTTCTAGAAATGACATTGTGTTGGGTTTGGAGGTAATGCCCAATTCTGTGTAGAAATTCTTCACCTTAACTCGCTTTACCAGTTCTTTCCTGAAGACATAGTTCTCCATCGTTGTTTCAGTCAAGCTGGACATAGTCATCCCAAACACCTTTTAAAACTTCATTGCCTAATAATTATTTCATTCGTAATAATTCAACTTTAATTATAAGTCCACAAAAGCTCTCAGGTTTTAACGGCTAAAAGATATTTTAAGTATTAAATATCTTCTATGTACAAGCTAACAGGAGGCTTCCATGCACTCTGTATACTGACTATGTAGGGAAAGCCAGAATTTTCCAGCTTTAAAAGTTTGTTTTAATGATTTCTTTCCTTTTAAAAATATTCCAGATAAATCTAAGTTATTGTTGGATATAAGTGCTCGTCTGTGGTTTACGTATAGAAGAAAGTTTTCGCCTATTGGTGAGTATACTGCAGATCTACTGCCTTGTTCTAAATTAAATAGCATGATAAGTGATGGCATCGTAGGCTGGGAAAATATTTCTAGAGTATTAGAACATTTTGAGCATCATTTTAACTGTTTATGCAGACATGAAGATTATTAAAATCAGTGTTTATTTATATCTGTACATAATCAGGTCATCGTGTTGTATAGCATGCAGTAAATTGTTTGTGAATGTTGCTTGAAGAATGAAAAGAGTAAATTAGCTCTACAAGGAATAAATTAATTTTGTTTATTTGTGCAACGTAGAGATTAGAATTAGACCAACACCACGGAACCAAAAAGTCTTGCTTTGTGCCTTTTATCTGTAGGACAGTTCATGGAGGCTTCAACAGCCCTAGCTGTTTTCTAGCACTCTGAAATGTCCTCTGTGCTGCACCCAGTCGAAAGCCTGTACTGATTGTGGTGAACTTTCCTAACAGGAGGCACGGGTCCTTCGTCGGACGCCGGCTGGGGATGTATGCTGCGATGCGGGCAGATGATGCTGGCCCAAGCACTGATCTGCAGACACTTAGGGAGAGGTGAGTGCTGGTCCTGAGGGAACTTCTGTATTGTCTGCAGATGCTTCTTCGTAGTACTCCATTAAAAGCACAAACCCTGAATTTATTAGTGAGACTTTCTTTGATGCCCTGGTAACAGTTCCTAATGATTTAATTCTTGTCCAGCTGGGTGAAATCATCCCAGCCTTAAGCAGAGAAATAGGCGTAGAAGGAGAACAAATGGGGAATCCTGTTGCCGTTACTTTATAAACCTTTTAGTGTAACACCCAAGTTGAGGCCAAGGGAAAACCTACCACTGTGGGACAGAGCTCTTACCCTTCTCTTCGCTGCTCACCTGTCACCAGCACGAGGTCCAAACCGCCCAGGTGCAAGGTCTTAAGCCTCTATCAGCATGTCACATCCCAGGATGCTGCCAGTGCAGCGTTTGGACGTTCTGTATGGATCTTATATTGTTATTTAATGGGTGCTTACAAATCCAACAAGGTCTAAACACAGCCTGTAGTTTTAAATAATCTTGGAAGCTCATAGATGCTGGAATAGCTATCAATGCTCAGCATGATCGGTCAGAATATGTTTGCAGTCGACATTTTTGTTTTATTTTTCCTGTTTTTACAATCTAGCCTATGATGATAAATGGCAGCTTGATAATAAATAACAAGCTTTGAATTCTAGGAGCTCTAAACAAAATGTAAATATTAGAGATGAATTGAGATGTCTTTTAACATCTCATTATAAGGCTTTCTACTGTCTAGACATTTGATCAGTATAATGAAAACATCATCGTTTTTTATTCTCTATCAATTTTTCCTTTCAGATTGGCAATGGGAAAAACACAAAAAACAACCAGAAGAATATCACAGAATCCTACGATGCTTTCTCGACAGGAAGGATTGCTGTTATTCAATCCACCAGATGGGTAAGAACAAACATAAACTTTCAGGTCTTTTCCACTGAAATTTCTACCGTGTTGAATCACTAATTTGCAATATGTTAATTCATAATTTTAAAAAGTGGATATGAAGACAACGTATATGCTTATATAAAAATAAAAATGTATGCAGATGGGTGCAAAGTCTAGTAGTACAGAAACATTCACTGAGACCTAAATAAAGCCAAGTACTAGAATCTAGCTCATGATAAACTATGTAAGCCTTGGCTACCAGAGTCAGTAATGTTAGAATAGACAGTCTTGTAGCTTATTGCTGTAATTTGTAATAAAGGGCACTAACATTCATAATTCTCATTATAGTTTAGAAACCTTTTGTTTATTAAAGAAACTAGCACTCATTAAGTTATGAAAAGAGCATAGATTGAGAAAATAATTGTTATTGCTAAATACAGATTGCAGTTACTCTAGAATGTTTGACAGTCATGGTATTTACTGTATATTGTTACCACATTCTTTATGGTCTCGTTTTTCTTTGATTTTATGTACGTGTTTGTCTTTTTTTCACCATAAAAACAGCACAGATGGGTGTTGGAGAGGGGAAGTCAATTGGAGAATGGTTTGGACCAAATACAGTTGCTCAAGTACTGAAGTAAGTGAGATCATACCAGTCTCATTCAGAACATACTCCCCTGGGGCAGCCAAGATAAGGCCCAGGCAGAGTTTTGAAGGCTGCATCTCCCACTGTCCCACAGTCAGGAACATACTTGCCATCTATTTACAAGTGCAGCATGGAATATGATGCTGAAGCTCGGTGAGCAGGTACTGAGTTGGGAATGGGTGAGCTCTAAATTTTAATAAAGGAAGAGCCTGGGGAAAAGAAACTGCAGGAAGGTGTCTCCTGCTATGCCGTCTGCATGCCCTCACCAGTCACACCACAGACGTATATTCCTTTCTGCACAGTGGCACAGCTCTGTCAGGTTGAGAGTGCCATTGTGTAGGTCAGAGTGGTGGTGTGAAACATCAGAGAGAAGCCATCTCGGCCGAGGAGGGAACTGAGCTGCAATTCCTCCCTTTCTGAGCAGCAGTTCTGCCAGCAAGGCTGCTGGATAAAGATGGGCAGCTCCTCATAGTCTGGGAGCCACACTTAAAGGAACTGAAGCTGCTCAGTTCTCCAGGGGTACGTGGAGGTGTCTTACCTCAGGCAGAGGCTAGGCTACAGGTCCTGTGAGCTCAGCAGCAAGTCTTTGACATCCTGGAACAGGCACATGATCTGAAGAGGGAGGGGAGCTGAAGCATGCCCTGGACTCCAGATCTTTCATGGCCAAGTTTTTCATGGTGTAGCGCTTACACCCAGTTTTTTCTGGCTTATTTTAAACAGCTAATTCTGCCTGTGCAGCTTAAGAGGGTAGCTCCCTTCCCCAAAGGTTTGGATTTCACAGAAGTGGACATAAACCTGTGTGCTGCTGTCTCCCACCTAAGTTTTGGTGCCCCAAACCCTTAGCTGATTTAGCTTTTAATGCCCCATTTCTGCTGTGCATGCAGGCTCAGGCAGAAGTAATTCCACTGAATTCAGTGGAACTTCTTAAGCAAAAAGTAATGTGCAAAACTGGCATAGGAATTTTTTTCTTTTCCAGACGAGAAAAGACACAATTGGGCAAGAACCCATTGCAGAGACTGTTAAGTGCAATAAAAAGTAATAAACTTAATGATGTAGTTGAGCTGTTACTATCACTGCAGTTGGCAATGAGACAAAACAGTTTGCACATGGTACAGTGCATATGTTTTTCCTGGTACCACTCAGTACCTATTTTTCTAAAGATATTAAATATTTAATATTTAAAGTTTTCTTTTTCTTACATGGAGACTTTAAAAATGCAGAAAGTATGTTTTTTCTTAAGAAAAAAAACCAAACTTTTTTAAAATCAAGAACCATCTAATGGTTCTGAGTGTAAAGCTACCCTTTTGATCCAACTAGTTTATATTAATTAGTACCTTAATGTTTTCTAGGAAGCTTGCTTTATTTGATGAATGGAATTCACTAGCAGTTTATGTATCTATGGACAATACAGTGGTCATTGAAGACATCAGTAAGTGAAACATCAGTTTTCTGGTAACAGTTTCTGATTTGACTCCATTTGCCAGAACATATCTAAACATGAACAAATACTTGGGGGCCATCTGTTTGTATTGCCAGGGTAAGAAAAGGGAAGAAGGACATACAAACTCAGTTGTGGTTTTTTGGTGCCTGATGCCAACTTTGTGCTCACATCACTGGATGTGAAGAGCTCCTTGAAGAATTTCTACTGTCATCATTTCTGCCATTTCATTTCTATGGCGTTTTATGGGCAAAGCTTGACAGTATTAATAACATTAATAGTACATGTCACTGCAGTCTTAAATTGTCATCCCCCAATCATTTATCTAACGTCTCACTTGAACATGCCAGCACATACTGTCTGCTAGAATTACTTCAACAAAATAGCTGTAATTGCCATGCCCTGCTCGTTTTGTCTTGGGTGCCCTATGAAGATCTCTGGCAAACTAGCTTAATTCACTACTGAGAGGAAGATCTACTTTGTGTTCCTCTGTGCATTGACTGATTTCTGGTTTTATTCCTGCAGAAAAAATGTGCTGGTCCCCTCCTCAGAGCAGCAGCGCGTCCCACAGCAGTGCACATTTGCACAGAAGTGCTCTTGGCCGAAACAAGAACACAGCAGGACTCTGCACAGGCTGGAAACCCCTCTTGCTTATTATACCTCTACGACTAGGGATAAATCACATAAATCCAGTATATATTGATGCATTTAAAGTAAGGTTTTCTTTCAATTCTTTGCTTGTTACTGTCAAATAAGTTCGGGTATCTGTGATGTCAGTAAACAAATGAATTACAATTTCCTTTATTCCTTTTGAACTCCTAGGAATGCTTTAAGATGCCACAGTCTTTGGGAGCATTAGGAGGGAAACCAAATAATGCCTATTATTTCATAGGATTTTTAGGTAAGGAAAAAAGAAACTTATTCCAAATGTGCAGATGATCAAAAGAGAACATTTTTTTGACGGGGAAATAGTAAGGAGTTTAAGCATGAACCTCTAGAAGTAAAGAAAAATGAGAATAGAATAAAATAAATGAAGAAACATATCTAAAATACCTTAGAAACAGTATGGTATGATCCTTAACAGGAGCAGAAAGTTAACAGCAAAGCTAGATGTAAAAATAAGTGATGACATAAACAAGAGCAACATACTAAGAATAGCTGATAGCATTTGACAAGTGTATTGGTCAAATGTCACTTTTATTTTCTTGTATTTCAAAACTTTTTCTGATAGCAGTATCTTTTTCACCTTCTTGCATATCTTCTTTTATCAAGTATTGCTCTAATTAATTTAAAATGCATTCCTTCAGATTTCACCCCAGTTTGGGCCAAAATTTTGCAACCCTATTTTGTTCTTTTGTAAAACCTAATCTGTTTTAGTTAGTCTTTTTTGTTCCAATTTCTGAATGAATGCCTAATGGGATTACAGATTGCATCTGTGAACATCCTGTACCTTTTAATCTGTGCAACGTTAGGGATTACAACACTTGAGATTTAAAAAAAAAATGTACTGGATCTCACATGGAAAACGAAAAGTATGTGACAAAGATAGAACATAACCAACCAAAAAATTACAGTAATAGGTCATAATAGGAAGTTATACTAAGTACCCCATGGGAAACATTGTGTCTGAACCTTCTGATTTTCTTAAAGAATCCCTAGCTGGAAGGTCTCGATAATATTGACTGCGATGGCAATCTAATTTCTATTTTACAGTTCTGGACCAAGTGCTTATTAACGTCACTTGCTTATTTTTAACATACGGATTTTGCCCATCCAGGCAATGAGCTGATCTATTTGGACCCTCACACCACTCAAAGCTTTGTAGATTCAGAAGAAAATGGCACAGTTGATGATGAGAGTTTCCACTGCCAGGAAGCCCCGCACAGAATGAAGATCATGAATTTGGACCCTTCAGTAGCTTTAGTAGGTGTCAGGAAATCTTGAATGCATATACTTTATCTCAAAGTAATGCCTCTCTATATTGGTAAGGGCAGGAATGCATCTCCTTGAACAGAACCAAGATCACAAAGCTGTCTTCTGTGATCAACACATAGTAGTTTGTACATAACTACATAGAGTACACGAATCTTAGGGCAAGTGGGGAACTGTCTGTACTGTAGGGAGCTCGCTTCATTTTCTTTACTGAGCAGCTTTTACTTCTTTCAAGAGGCGTTATAATGGTCAGAGCAAGGAACTGAAACAGGTTTACTTGCTTTATTCTATCACTACTTTATGTTTGGTCACCTCTAGAAAAGTTACTTAAACTTACTTTACATCATGATTTAAAAATGTTTAAGTGGAGATATTTGTAGAATTCACCCAAAATGTCACCGTGGTATTTGAAAAAGTTGGATCTGATCCCATGCTAGTATCCTGTGATTGGGTTACTGACAGTTGTCAGCAGTGGGATGTGTTTCTAAAGCTTTAAACAATCTGTAAAGATACCGGTATCTTTCATTCATTCACATACCAGTTTTTTAATACTGCTGCTTTTTAGAAAGTTTTTTATTCTTTTTTTTTTTTAAATACTTAACTATGTAACTGTGCAAAATGTGGAATGACGCAGTGAGGCAGACAAAATCATAACAAAGAGCAAATATTTTCAGGATAGATACCGGAGTGGAGATGTTCCTTAGGGGGTCCATCATCTAAGAGGTTTCAGCTTCTGCTGATACCTGGACTGTAGGAACTGGGTGGCACTCCATGGAGGAGCACACAGGAGCTGCTGCTGTTTTTTGGTTGACTATTTCGTTAGGGTTTGCAGGGCCTTGTTCTCCCCTTGGGGTCTCTCCCTAGAGCTGCCACATATTTTGAGTCTTATATTTAGTGATCGTACGGGGTATTAGTGTATCAGAGGTCAAACCGCCTTACCTGGTGGTACCACGTACTTACCATTTGCAAAGGTAAAACTCTGTTTGTTTGTTTTTTCCCCTCAGGGCTTCTTTTGCAAAGAAGAATGTGATTTTGATAACTGGTGTAGTCTTGTACAAAAGGTAAGAATGGGAACTTAGCATCTTGATTTGCTCTTTATAAAGTCTTGTTTTTATTGTCTGTTTTTTTGTAAAATGGAAATTCCCCTTGCATTTTCCTTTGTATACAAATTGTATGAGCCATAGAAAAGAATGCATTAAAGCATCAGGGTAAGACAATACTACTGAATTGCTGATCAGAAATTGTTCAGCACTTTACCAGCCACAAACCCTGCCAGTTGGAAAATGGGTGTAAACATACAAACAAAATAAGAAAACCCTTGAAGGTTTTCTTAGCACTACTGTGTTACTGGGTGACACTTGCTTTTAACTTCTAATTCTCACTAAATGACTAAGTTTTAACTGCCGTATTGTAGTGACTTATAAATGATTTGCTTCCTGATCCTTTTTTATTGTTTAACGTAATATATTGCGTGTTCTAATTATGACTGTTAGTCCCTGATATCTTAAAGATCTGATTCTGTAAGTGCTGAAGGCCTCTAGCTCCTGCTGATCTAGGGAGAACAGAAGGTGCTGGCTGCCACAGGAAACAGACTTGAGGATATTTCTGCATGCAGGTGTTAAACTAAGCAACAGACGTCTGAATGTCAAGTACCATCAACCTTTAAAGGCATTTATTTTAAAAAAAAAATCAGCTAAGGAAAACAGTTTGTAAATAAGTGAAATACAGGACAGGAGGTAACATCCCTTTGAAGAGGAATAGCGTTTGGCTTCAGGAACAACTTTTCTCCTGACCAAAACCTGTCCTTCAAAATCTGTTTTTGGAGGAGCTGATAGATCTGTCTTTTGTGCTATTGATCAACAGAAAGCTTGAGAAGAGAGAGTTCTATGCAAGTAACTTTCTCTTAAAAAGCAGAAAATATTGTACCTTCCTGGTGTGCTTGCTAAATGTAAACAAAATTACAGGTGTGTAGATACCAAAGCTAATTATAAGGTTGATAATTTGTAGTACAGTTCAAGAGATCTGTCTTCCAGATGTGTTTTTAACTAGGGAAGTATTGCAGAGACCATGGTGCTTGGATTTCACAGTATGTCTGCATAAAGCCTTTTTTTTTTTTTCCTGATGGACATATGTAATTAAAAAATGTTTTCAATTAAGCAGACACGTTTTGTGTTTGAAGCTTCTCCTGAGCCAGCTTTTAAAATGGAAGTATTCTGTCCTCAGGAGATTCTAAAGCAGCAGAGTCTACGGATGTTTGAGCTGGTCCAGAAGCACCCACCACACTGGCCTCCTTTCATACCTCCAACAAAACCAGAAGTGACAACCACAGGAGCAGGTAAGGCACTGATTAAAAGCACAATTGTGCAATGTAATATTCCTCGTTAGCAAATAAAAGAATAATCACAGGTAGAATAACTATCCTTTGTAAGTGTCAAGCAATATATATCAGGCATGTATCCAAACAAGCCATACAATTGCTAGCACATATTTTTTTTTGCTCTTACAAAACACTTTTCTGGAATGCGTCTTTCAAAGTTTTTTTTTTTAAGTAAACAAAATCAGGCATGTCTTTAGAAGCATTTTTTTCTTTATCTTTTTATTTTTTTACAGAACTCATTGAATCTACCGACAAGCTATTTGAATTGGAAGAAGAATTTGAAATCCTGAGTGTGTGAAGGGCACTGTGGTGACTCTTCTGAGTATTGAATATATTGGTAATATTAATTGCATTGACTTAAACAGCCATGTTAGCCCCAAAGTGCCTGAAATTATGGATAACAGAGCACAGAAACCTAGTAGCATCCAAAACTCCAACAGCAGTTTAACACACAAGCTTCCCTGGATGGAAAGGCAGTAAGAGATCTTGTGATAAGATGCTTAAAGGGAATCTCTTTTTAATGTATCTTACCTGAAGACAAATGGGCCTTTGAGATTAAGGCAAAAATACATGTATCACTGGGCACTATGTTTGGAGAAAGGGATAACCCAAATGGATATTTCTTGCTCTCTTATAATAATGCAATAGTTTAGTTCTTAAAGCAAAACAGTCTTCAGTTAAGGAGGATGTTTACTTCTGTTTCCTCCTGTGGGCTACATCATAGGAAAAATACATTGTCTTGTTTAAAAGATCGACTGGATCAGGAGAAAATTGTTTCCTTGTTAAATATTTTAACATGTATTTGAGCAACCAGACTTTATTACAAAAATGTTTCTGTAAAAGGAACTATGTCTAATGTATACATTTTGCAATAGCCTTCCTGTTTCTGGGAGACCTCAAAAGGAACAGGAGACTCAAATAGTTGATACAGATCACAACCACTGTTATAGTTATGGTATATTTCACCTTGACCTTAAAATTCAAATGATTAAAACTTAGGTTATTTCTTTCAGAGTTAAAATGAGTCAAAGGTGGTTTAACTGTACCTTATTTATTTTAAAATAGATTTACACAAGTTTCTCTGTTACAGCACTTTATCTGTGCATCTAATAAATTTCTTAAGCTTTTCTTAGGTTGTATGCTGCTATGTTTTGTTAATTTGTGTGAACTAAATATAAACCAGGTTATCTTAAAACTTAATATATAAGCGTACACAGATTACTTAATCGTTGCTTTTGGACTTTTCGCCTTTTGAAATCTGTTTTGGTAGAAGTGCCTTAACTCTACAGATTTATCAGAACAGCCTGGGCAGTTTTATTTCTAAGGCAGAGCATCTCTCTAGCAGCCATAAGAAAAACAGTTCAGAATAAAGAAAGGCAAAGATTTTTAATCCATGCTAAAGTTCCTTTTCACTACCAGACAGTCCCCCTTGTGGTCATTTTGTCATGCTAGTGTAATGAACATGAATTGCAGACTTTCACCTTTACCAATAAATGACAACATAGAGAAATACTGAATACTGTCTCCTCTCACTTGCACCTCCCGATCAGGGCCAGTGTTTCTTCAAACAAAAGAGTTAACAAGATCCTATTTCATCTTGTTTAATGTTTATTAACTACAGTTTGGAAACCACAAATGTAGAAAAAAATATAATTTTCTTCCTTCTCTCTCCAGGGATTAGCTGCATGGTTTTTGAGGAGATTCAAGAAGTCTTCAGGGCCTAGCCCCCCTCATGCAGCAAAAGCTCGTGAGGCCCTGCAGACTTCTTGAAGAAGTGTTCTTGGTGGGGGTAACCAGACTTCTGAAAATAGGGCTGCTGGAAGAATGCCTGGTGATAGGAATTCACACCCTCGGTACCTGACTGAGAATGGCTTATGTGTAAACAGAGGAGGAACAGGCTGGGTTTGTTGAACTCGACGGAAGGTTGGGTAGTGGTATCAACAGAGCCAGCTTACTGCAAGAGAGGTAGTTCCCTAAAGATACTGGCACTTAAAATGCATAAAGCTCTGATCCTGGAAAAAAAAAACAAAACACATTTGCATGCGTCCATGTTCAAAAATAAAACCAAGTCCGTGTTGGAGTTTCCCAGAGTTAATTGCAGAAATTTTCAAAAAGTGAGCTTTACTGTGTGCAGACAGTTTTTTAAAGTTGCATTTGCTTAAACCAAGATGCAAATACCATATGATCTCTCTGTGCTAGGACAGCTAAGAAGTAGATTAGGTATTGTGCACAAAAGGATTGTCACTCAGGAGTGTTAAAATGCCTTAAAAATATTTACAAAATACATCCAAAGCAGTTGCAGGTCTTTCACAAGTAGGAATATGTTAAATGAAAGACTAAATTGTGATTCAACTCTAAAATAGGCAGAGCTCTCTGACCCTGATCTGGGAATGTAACATCACATTATGCATATAAATCTACAAAATCCTAGTTATGCAAAATCCAAATCCAAAAACCATTGTTTGGGTTGGAAGGGTTGTGACCTTAACGATCATCTAGTTCGAATCCCTCAAAGGTAAAAATATTACCTGCTTAAAACTAAGCACTTTCTTAAATAGTTTGTGGGATAGAGCTAGAGTTCTAAAACCTAGTAAAGAAATAACACTTTAAAATAATGTCTCGGTCTTGTATTAGTAGTAATTTTCTGAAAAAAATATCTTTACAATCTTTATGCCAAGGTGATAGTGTATTTGCAAGGCACTTCTTTTAAATGTAATGGAACGTCAATATATAAGGATTTCATATGCTTCCCTCTAGAAAGAGAGATGGATAACAGCTTTAGCCCAACTGAATGAATTCATGATATACATTACGTTCGCTTGCTTTTTTCATGGCTTTCCCTCAAAATATGTAAGGATGATAGAATTAGTAACATTTGTCTTTAATTATGCCCTGAAGGTAAGTGGGACTACTTAATAGTGCATACAATAGAAATACAGCTTTTTAAACTGACAGAAATAAAGCCTAGAGGAAGAAGAATACAACAGATCGTGACTGCAGAAATAAAAATGTACATCATAACTGCTTTCTTCTGTGTTTGCATAAGCCTGCATGCTATTTAGTAAGCCTCTACTTTTTAAATACACACAGCTTGAATAATTACAAGATGACTGTGCCAAGGCTACCTCAGAAAGAAGATTTATGTTCATAATAATGAAGTGTTTCTGCCTGCACGAAGATAAGCACAAACCCTGAAGTAGACATTTTACCTGGAATATATCTCAACAGAAAGCTATGAAGAATGCTAGGGGTGTTTTGGATTCCACATCAATAAGTGTATTTTTCACTGGGATAGCTCTTATAAGTCAACCATGGATATGAGTCTGGATTACAATTGATTACCTATCAAAAAGCCAAAGAATGTCCCATCTGTTGAACAAGCAAAGCAAAACAAATTCATCTTTGACTCCTCCAAATGAAGTCAGTTATCAACAATTAATGCTTAAGTCATTGATGCTGTCATCTACAATGCATTATAAATTTTAGCTAGTTCTGTATTTCATAGGAGAATAAGTCTTCATTCCCTTACACTAGACCAAATACTGTTTGCAAAGACACTAGTAAAGCATAACTTTTGAGAAGTCTCTCTTGATGGTTGGTGTGTGCCTTGGACAGAGGAGTGGTGTAACGTGAGACAGCAGTTACTCTTCAGTCTGAATAAGGAACTCACAGAGGCTTTCTGAGGTAGCCATAAATGAGGAAAAATAACCCAAACAACATTAAAGTAAAAGCATAGCACCATGTTCCGTAAAACAGGTTTCAGAGCACTGGTCTTCCCTTCTCTGTGTGCAAACTCCTGGACTTGACACTTGATTTTTGTGGAATTCTGGCCATCTTGATTCATCCATCAAGCACGCGCAAAACCAGTTTGAATTTATCTTTCTCCACATCAGTGATACCTACTCTTAGGTAACGAGTTATTTTTGTGCATTTTTGTTACAAATTCTTCATGCACACCTGGCAGCGGCTGACCCTTGTTCGAAGCTGTCCTGCTTTCAGGGTTTCTGAGGGAGGGGCACTGACAAACTGCTGTGACGGTTCGACGGTCGTGAGCCAGAAGCTGTATTTGTTTGCAAAGTAATGGCATGTCCCCCTGGCACCGTTGCATTCAATGAATGGAGTAGCACGGAAATCTTCCAGGCAAGAACCAGGTGAGACGAGGGACTGACCTCCACCTTCTGCACCAGCAGCTGTGTGCTAAATAAAGATGTTTATTTAAATGAGTTCAAAGGAACAGAAAACGAGGTGAACAGGGCAGTAACTCAAGTTCTGTTGCTGAAAGGAGTAAAACAAGCAACCAGCTTTATGGTTATAACCTTGGCTATCTGTAACCGGGTTTGGAATCAGGGCTAGAGGTAAAGAAGCAAAGGAAGGTACTTAGGCTGAGCATACAGCCCTGCTATAAAGGAAATCAGCTTGTCACTTGCAAACTGGGAAAACTGAGAGACAATAATGCTGACTTAGTTTTCCAACAACCTCACACTGATGGTCTTCTAGGAGAGCACAATAAAATACTGTCCCAGTAGAGAGGGGATTAAGACAACGCTGTAGCTTAATTGGTGTTTCTGCATTTAAAGGTTTGAAGCACAACGAGTATCTGTGGCAATGCAGAACTACTGATTCAGTTTTACTACTGGACTTGAAGCTACAGGACAGCCCTGTATACAGTTTCCTACATGCAACTCAGAGAATTCAGCCTCAGTGACCTAATCTCAAAGAGGAGATCCAAACACGTTTAAAGCTGCCTTTGCATTAGCAGTGGTATCCTTACCATGAGGAAGGAGTATCCTATCCAGAGGCTGCGCCAACCGAGGGGACACTGGGGGATGGTGATATCCTGGCTGTGCACGGCCACAGCCTGGGAGGGCGCTTCGCAGACTGAGCAGCGGCTGATGTACTGGGGGATCTGCATGCTGTCCACTGGCATCATGGGGATGGGAGCAGTGGTGGAGAGCCAGTAGGACTTGTCATTTCGGCTGGCGTAGTAGCACACTTCGTTGATGTTGCAGTAAATAAAAGGCATGGTGCTGAAGCGAGGCAAACAGGAGCCAGCAAAACCTGGAAGAATTGGAGAAGCAGTCACACCAAGCAGCTGCCAAGAGTTCAAACTCATACACACCAGTGAGGAGTGGCAGAGCACGGCACAAATAACATTGCTTCCAGCACAGATTTTGGCCAAGAAGACTTCCTCCACCACAACTTTCAGCAGTACCCATGAAAATTGCTCATTAGAAATGGGATTTTGGCCTACGTTGTTTATGCCTGAGAGAAGATTGTCAACTCACCAAGATCCTGGTGGTGTGATTTTTCCTGCCCCTCCACATACAGTAAGCTGTAGCCATCCCAGAGCTTGTTCATTCCTATGGGGCAAGGTGGGATTTGGTCTGACTGGCTGTGCTTCACTAAGGTGTACCCAACGCCCACGCTCCGACCCGGCATTCCCGGCAAACCAAGCAAGCCTGGCTTTCCAGCGACACCTGCAAGACAGAAGAGGAATCACTAACAGGCAATGTGGACATCAGCTGGCTCTGTACCTGATTTTGGCATTGCTGTCCTAGTGTTTGTCAGCATTGTACGAAGAAGAGGCCAAATTTTGATGGTTGTATGACCGACTAGATGCACCAGTTCTAAAAGCAGCCGTTTCACAATAGTACCCACCCATTTCCTACCTCATTTCATTTTCTGTCTTTCCCCAAAAAACTCTAGTACCAAAGAGTTAGCACATATCTCACGGTACAGTAATTCTGAGGATCTCAAAGCACCAACCAAAACCTAACAAATTCATTTTCATTCTAGTACTCTTCATGGTAATATTCTTTTGACACAGAAAGGACAAAAGCCATACAAATCTGTGGCAGAATCCAAAGCTTCTCTCTCTCACAGTGCCTCTACCACCCAGCCCTGATAGCTATGAATACCATTTTGCTCTTTCAAACCTTCAAGATGGCTCCTACATGCACAAAACATTAAACCCAAAAGATGTTCACAATTGTACCTAGCTAAACTTCAGCAGTGGTAGACGACAATGACATGTGACATAACCCTCCTCACTGAGAATTAAATTTATTTCATTGCAGATACAAGACAGAAGATCATGTACACCCCTCAGTCTTCCTAAGGTAATTCATTTGGTGTTGGGGAGGATTTCTTCAGAACCTGGGGGCAAACAGAATTCTACTGTTTGCTTTTTTTCCCCAAATCATATAATTACCTTCAAATCCCTGTGGTCCTGGGGTACCCACAGGTCCTGGATCCCCAACGGTGCCAAGCGATCCAGGTAAGCCATCACGTCCTTTCAAACCAGATCTGCCTGGCAGACCTTTTGTACCTGAAATTAAACACAATTACTACTATCATTATTTCTTCATACTAACACCTTCAGTCCTACAACTACAATCACAAAGAGAAATATGTTATGAATATGTTGTCAGCGGCCATGCTGAGAGCTCACTCAAACAGCTGTAGTTACAAACCCTTACCTCCATACAGGGATTCTTCTGGGAAACAGATGGCTGTACATTTGAACAATTTCTGTAATGACTGAGCATTAAGAGTATAACTAGATTTCCCAACGAGTTTCTCCCTTTGCACTGCTCCACAGTACCCGATCACCTTACCAACAGCATTAATAAAGGCTTTCTCAGATTTGACTCCCTGCACGTTTAATTCACTTGAGAAACTGATGACAATAGTCAGGATCCAACACAGATCCATTCACTGTGGCAGGGATCAGGACAGCATTTAGGGGAAGGATTGATGCTCACTGAGGTTCCCTGTCTAAGAGTTTTCATGAATAAAGGAGAATACGAACCTTTTCAAATTGGATAAATGGCAGTGTTAAGAAAAGCATCACTGGCACTTACTGAGCCCTAGGAGATTCCTGGTGCAGGACCCAGTAAAGCCATTTTGCCAAATGATACAAACTGCAGTGGTGCTGGCTGAAGTTCCCAGCACCTCTCCAGTTACAGTATTTTATTGACAATACAAATAATTCTCAGTGGTGCTTCACTTTCAGGACGACTCCACCTGCTAGTACCAAAGCTGGCATCACACCAGCTATACCACATGCTGCTGCTCCTAATTCTGGAAGCTTAGTTCAAAAACTATCAAAGTGCAGGAAAATCATTTATCAAGCACATCCTAATACTAATAAAACATGACATTTGTATGTATTTTGCTGGAATTATTTCCATTACTAGAAAAACTTGTAAACCTTCCTAATGCATTGAGAAAGGAGTGTTGTTCTTCCAGAAGGCAGCATTTCAGTGATCTGACTGTGTTTTTACCTGGTTTTCCAACCGGGCCTTGGAACCCAGGATCTCCATCAAAGCCAGGCACACCATCAATCCCTGGCAGACCAGGTAAGCCTGCAGGGGCTGTGATTTCTTCTGGCTGTGGGGTTATACCTGGAGCCCCTGGTCGGCCAGGGAGACCTGCACACAGTGTAAATGACAATGTAAGTACTTCAGGAAAAGGTTCACAGCTTTGATGGTAATACTGACACAAAGGAGACATATTTTAAATTAAGGCTGCCTTAGTACACCAGCACTGGGTATCCTTCTGAAAAGTGATACGTCAAGTTCTTTGTGATTTATTTCAATCTCTAAGAAGCCAAGAAGCCCCCAAACAAGCCTATTTCGGGAGCTCTGAAATTTTCCCCAACCCAAAGCTTTTGCAACAAAGTACAGCGTCCCAAATTCTCTGGCACTCACCTCGATGGCCCATTTCACCTTTCAGGCCAGGGTAACCAGGATCCCCTGGAGGCCCATCTTTACCTGGCATCCCCATTAGTCCAGGCTCACCTCTTACACCTGCAAAGATACACAGCTGAAGACCTCAGAGGCTAAGCATGGGGTCCTGATTCTGACCCACAGCTGAAGCACGGAGGAACACACTAACGGCAGCAATGAGAACACCATTTCAGCTCTGAGACAGAGGGGACCATAACCCTTCAGGAGCTCTGTGCCCACTTTGATGTCCAGAATGGCTGCAGAGCCTCAAGACAAGAATTTCCACAGCTACATAATTACACTTTATGGAAAGAACTCTTCCCCTTCCATGGGGTAACCCAGGGAAAGTGTTTGCGGAGCATACATCCACTCTATTTGGAATTCACCTCCATGCACAGCACAGAGCAATGGGGAGTTGCCAGCCTATGCAGACAGACAGCATACCAGCTTCTCCTGGCAATGGTTCTCCATCCTTTCCTGTCTTCTGAGCTGTGCAGTCCCTTTGAAACCTTGCTATTAGAGACCTTGTTTGCAGCTGTTCTCTGGTTTCCTTTGGTAGAGACCAAAGGGAGAGCAACATGCTTCCTGCCTTAGCTCAGAGCAAGATCCCTTAACTCCTGCAATCCTCTCGGCCTCTTTGGGAGACCTAAATCCACCACACTGTGCCCCTAAGCACACACATTGGTGCGATGGTCCTCTAGAAACAGCATCTCCAGTCTTTGCCTAGATAAGGGCAACGAAGCTGGTGAGGGGTCTGGAGAACAAGTCTTATGAGGAGCGGCTGAGGGAGCTGGGATTGTTCAGCCTGGAGAAGAGGAGGCTCAGGGGCGACCTTATCGCTCTCTACAGGTACCTTAAAGGAGGCTGTAGAGAGGTGGGGGTTGGTCTATTCTCCCACGTGCCTGGTGACAGGACGAGGGGGAATGGGCTAAAGTTGTGCCAGGGGAGGTTTAGGTTGGATATTAGGAAGAACTTCTTTACTGAAAGGGTTGTGAGGCATTGGAATGGGCTGCCCAGGGAAGTGGTTCAGTCACCATCCCTGGAGGTCTTTAAGAGACGTTTAGATGTTGAGCTTAGTGATATGGTTTAGTGGAGGACTTGTTAGTGTTAGGTCAGAGGTTGGACTCAGTGATCTTGGAGGTCTCTTCCAACCTAGATGATTCTGTGATTCTATAAGAGAGAACCACACACATGTGAATGGGTAGCTGTATCCAACAAACACAGCACAATTGCATGTGGGCATCATCTACCCAGAAAAAAAAAACACAAAACAGTAAGAAGATAAAAATAAATAAATCATGAGGGAGACACTGAATAGCACCTGGAGCTGGCCTCACTTTACTACTTTTACAGTCAGTAGGTAAAACCTGCATGGGCCAAAAGGAAAGAGGCAAACTCAGCTGAGCTCACACCTAAACGAGGATTTGTTTCAAAGCAGTCACACCACAATATAGCCATTCACTCTGTCAAGGTGATGGCTGCCAAACCACACCCAGACCCTTTTCAAGGCAAGATTACCTTTGAATCCAGACACTCCAGGGAGCCCGATTGGACCAGTGGGTCCCACGTCGCCCTTAATGCCTCGCAAGCCAAGCACACCAGGGAAACCTGGGTTGCCTGTGTCACCTTGGTCAGAAGCTGGGCCAGGGGGCCCTCGCGGTCCTGGAGGACCTGGAAGACCTAGAGACAACACAGGTAATTAGCACAGTCTCCTCTTGGGGCAAAGTAAATGCTGTTGCTAACCCTAAGAAGTCATTCTAAGGGACAGTCACTGTTTGTGTGTCTGTATTTCCAGGGTTGTCTTCCTCCCAAAGGAAAAGAACCAGGCCCTACTTGCTTATGTAAACAGAGGTACCAGCAACCTTTAAATCTTTTAAATATTTTTAGACAAGGCTGTTAGGTGATGAACGTGCACCAATGCCATCATGACAAATCTTTGGAACTGTAGTTGCTGCTGACATTAGGACGTGCTCCCTATGTACTTCTGAGTAGCAGTGAAGCTTTGCTGCCTCCCATCTCACACAGAGTACTTCTAAACTTGTCTAGGAGCTTATTAGGTTACAGCTTTCTAGGAGCTTATACGTTACAGCTGTAGAAACCACAGTCTAATATGGAGCTGGTCTCCAAATGTAGACATAATGCGTTGGAGCAAAGCATCTATCTTACTGCCTGAGTCTGTCTTCAGTATAACAATAGGTGAAATGAATATGGAGCAGGGAGCTTTAATAATGGGCTACATCAAATCCAGATTCAACAGTAGGAATTGAAAACAGAGCTCTTTATTCTCAAACCCTGATCTAAAAAACAGATGATTAAGGTGACGCTACTCAAAGTCATTTATATCCCCCCAAACCCAGAGTTCTTCAAAGGAAGCATAAAGAAACAGAAATCCTCTTAGCTAGTTCACTCTCCATACCTGAACTCCCATCAAGTCCTGGATGGCCAGCATCCCCAGGCCTCCCACGTATATCAGAAGGAAGAGAAACTCCAGGAGTTCCTGGCAAGCCTGGCAGTCCCACAGGACCCGGGGGACCTAGAACAAGAAATACAAAGTGTGAGAGCGCATCCCCAGCTCTTCCATCACCTTCACTGACATGGTCAGAAGTAGTGGCTGAGCAGTATTCATACTGAGGAGAACAAACAGACATCTCACTACCTGTAGGGAACGAAATACAATATACTCCTGTTCAGGGGAGGTACAGACACTGTAATAACCATGTAACCAACTGTTTCTCAACTATATGGCCACATCACAGATTGAATATTTACCTGTCAAACTACTGCCTATTTCTGTGACCTTAGGAGTTCTCTTTGGTAATTCCTCTAACTGTGCAAACCCGCTAACCTGAGCTGCAACACATTCCAACAGGTTTCCAGAACATCAGTGTTTACCCATGTCTCCTGATGAGCCTTTTGGTCCCGGAAATCCTAGGGCACCTCTACCCAAGCCTGGAGAACCTTCTTCACCCTTCGCACCTGGGAGACCTGCAGGGCCTTTCAGTCCAACTTCACTCAGACCTAATTAAAGATAAAGAAAGTAAGAGAGCTTATTCAAACAATTTACTAGCAGTTAAATCATTACACAAGCAGACTTGCAATACAAAATTAACCATTTACCACCCTCTTTGCTGTTTTCAGTAGAGCAGCAGAAAGAGGTCTGGTGCCTGCTGTGCTACTCTGTGCAGAGTGAATTTAATCTGCAAGGTGCTGAGAGAGAAGCATAGTACTGTTCTGGACTTCCCACAGGCTTTTGCATAAGGATGTGAAGAAGAATTTGCTCATGCTTCTTAAAAGGAGAATTTGCTCATGTACACACAATATTTTGATATTTTTTCTTCATACTATGATTAAATCCGGAACTGGGTAAAATGGAGCAATTTTGTGAGGAACGTTGCTCTCATGATAGACGAATGTAGGCATTTCTCCAGCTATGATGCTTCTACTACGTTTCCTTTACCTGGCGTTCCAGGAGACCCTTTTGTGCCTGGCAAGCCATTCAGACCATTTAAACCCGGAAATCCATGAAACCCTGAAGAGACATTGAGAACACTTACGTAAGTGAGCAAATAAGCAAATAATTTAGTTAGGTAGAAATGCACAGATGCTTCATGGAGCATCACATGTTCACAACAGGTGTGAGAAACATGACACAGGGGAACACAGAATGTAAAGCCTCCCTTCGCACGGGCCCCCTTCATGGAAACTCTTCCCACTGCTCTCTGTTTTTACCCTCAGTGAACCCCACCAGTGATCCAAATCCAGTGAGAGCCTCTCCCTTTCCGAACACTCCTCTGCTCATTTCTAGCAGCTGGTGCCTGCACTAGCATTGCCAAGAAATGAGCTGATTTCCCACACACAGCTGGCCCACACATAGTGTGCTGCCTGCCTGCTGTGATACACTTGGATGAAACCCTCGTTTTCTGACCCAATTTCTGCCCCCTGAGTGCAGGCTCCAGATATACCTTTGGGTCCTGCTGTTCCACGAGCTCCAGGGAATCCGACAGATCCCGGCTGCCCTGGAGGCCCTGGTGGCCCAGGGATTCCTCTCAGCCCAGCATTTCCAGGAATTCCTAAAAACAAGCAGCAAAACGTTCTTGCATCACACATTCAGGCCAAATCAGCTCACAACTCCATATTACAGCTTCTGATCCTGCACTTAACTCATAAGATGGGTGAATAAACTATTTATGTAAAGAAAAAACAGGTCCAAATCTCTTTTCACCACCACTACTAGCGTAGCATTTATCCAACTATTTATTTGATAGTTGCTTTTTTTAAAAAAAATCAGAAGTTGCATTCTTTATCACCCACCAAGTGACAGACTGGAATAGTATGCACACTGAATAACTAAATTGATTACATGAGTTTTCAAGTAAAATATTCCAACAACTTCCACTGTTCTTTCAAATTGATATCTTGATAACAATGTGAGAGCATACCTGCTAGTTACACCACTAACCAAAGACACTTTTAGCCATCCTTCTGGGTAGGTTTGGGTCTAGAGAGGGAATGGACTCAAGCGTTGCAATGGAAGACTTTAAACAAGACCTTCTTGTTTAAGCCTCAGCTGAGACGGGCCAACCAGGGCTAAGGAAACAACAAGGTGAGGTTGTTCCAATCACGCAACGAACTGCTGAACTTGGGTGCCTTGTGCAGTACCTGCTGGTCCTTCTTGGCCAACATCCCCTGGGCCACCTTTGAGTCCATTCACTCCAGTGCTTCCTGGGTAGCCTGGTTCACCCTTGAGCCCTTCTCTCCCTCTCTCCCCTGAAATGATAAAAGCATACAGCACAAGTTAAACTGGAGGTAGGCCTGAAGAGAAAGAGAAACATGTTAGACTGCCGCTGCAGCACTTGTGTCTGCTCAACCATTGTCTGGGCTCTGGACCAGACTCCCTGGATGGCAAACACCAGCCCAAGTTCCCAAGTTCCTACTCAGGAAGTGAAGTGGGACCCAGCATTAGAATTGGGCTGGTTTTTTTTGTTTTGTTTTCTTTTTTTTTATTTTTTATTATCATCATCCATTTGTGGCCCACTTGTATTAGACTCCTCAAATCTCATTTAGAGGACAAGACTGAAGTGTTTGGATTTACAGATCACATACAGCCCCAGACTGGGCAATGTTATCCAATTTAATTTCCAGAATTTTGTACTCTTGAAGTGAACCATCAAAGGCTACTTCACCTGGGAAGCCCGGGCCCCCTCGCCCTCCTTTCACTCCAGCACTGCCAGGAACGCCAAGAGACTCTCCCTGGTCACCTGGAAAAGGAAGACGAGGTGAGGAAGCCATTCTGTAAATGAGTGTGGGGAGCAGCTCTCAGGGCTGCTCAATAGCCATGTTTATGAAAATAAACCTTGCTTATACTGCAAATTCAGGAGGTAAACAAAGACAACAGTAAATGATGTACCTGAGGTGTTTGAAAATGTTTATAAACAGCAATGGAAGCAAATACACTCTGGGCATGTTCAGACAAACATTTATGGGCAATTTCACAACACCCTACCCTTTATGTCACAAGCTGATCAGAGAGGGTGCCTCTTGTATTGTCCAACATGCTTTGTACAGTGCTGTGGCCAAGATTTCAAAGGATCATAAAGTTTTCAGGCATTTGGCTTGGAACTGATCTCATCTGAATGAATGACAGTACAGGGGGACTTCTGAGCCAGTCACTGGAGAGCAACGGACACTTCTAGAACACTGCCCATTCATTTTAGCCACGAATCTTAGGACTGCATGTACTGAAAGACCATGTAAACTGTGAAAGATTTCTTACCCTTTGGACCAGGGAGGCCAATAGGTCCTGGGAATCCAATAGGTCCTGTGATACCATCTGAACCCTGAAATAAAAGCCCAAAGCTAGCCTCTGCTTTTTATTCTTGCTCTTTCAACTTTGGGTCATGGGGGATAACAGACTGCAAAGATGTAGGAAGAGATGTTATCCAAAGTGTCATTCATCAGTACGAGCCAAACCCCGAGTTTTGTGAAGAAAAATCTTGCCAGCTTCTGGACAGCTGTTTTGCTACAGAAGTACCAATTAGAACAAAGGATTTTCCCAAGAGCTCTTTTAGAAAATGAAGATACTTAAGAAGATATTTACCCTCTCTCCTGGCATTCCTGGAAATCCTATGATGCCACGTGCACCCTTCTGTCCTGGCAGCCCAGGCTGTCCAGATGGACCAGGGAAACCTGGCTCACCATGAAAACCTCTCTCTCTGTTTGCTGACCCAGCAGGTCCAGGGAGACCCGGCTGTCCACTGCTTCCTGGGATTCCTTTATCACCTGAGTTTATATAAAAGAGTATAAATCCATTTCAAAATACATACATTCGGTTTATTTAGCCAACTGAGCTGTTACCCAAAGCTCTCCTTAGAGAGGAGAAAGGGATGAGATAAGATCTGCAGAACAGAGCCTCAAAGGAAAACTGTTTTCTCAAAATTCAAAGCTGCCATATGCAAATCTTGCTGAAATGTGAATGGCAGAACAGAAGATAGTAATACTGCAGGCTCTGTCAAAAGGGAAGGCTATGATTCCCCAGGAGTAAGCAGTTTCTGAAGAACTGGTACCGGCAACTAGCAACAATGTTGTGACATACCTCTAGGTCCTGGGAATCCTCCAAGTCCAGCTAATCCAGGATCTCCTTTGTCTCCTTTGAATTGCAGTGCCTGTTCTGGAGGCCCAAGAACAGGAAGACCAGGTGGACCTACATCGCCTCTGTCACCTGAAAAAACAAAAAATCAGATTATTCTGCAATAAAATTGCCTAACATAGAAAGGGTATAACATTAGAAAGTGGCAGACAGTAACAGAACTTCAATTCCAACTTCGGCAACCAGACCAAAGAATTTCACAAGAACAGAACACAGCATCCAGAAGAAAACATTAAATATATGCAGACATCTCCAAGAGGCCTCCCCAAAGTCCCTCTGCTGCACAGCCAGCAGAGCCTTTTAACTGTTTCTCACCTTTTTGACCTTGCAGTCCCAGAACTCCAGGGCTTCCTTTTCCTCCAGTTGCACCAGGAGCTCCTTTAAACCCATTCACCCCAGGGACACCAGGCAGGCCTGGCATGCCAGGGAAACCAAGCAGGCCAGAAGATCCCTTCTCGCCTGTATAGAAAAGTTGACAAATAGAGAAAATTAGTCTCTTCTGGTATGCTGCATACCCACCTAGCTGGCAGGTGGAAGCAGGATGGGTCTGGCCAGTAAAATGTGATGGTGTAAGCACAGCAGGGCCACTTCTCTCATGGGTCTCCACTCATGATACTTCAGTTTGGCTTTGAGAGCTTTACCTTGCTTCCACTGGAGGGCAAAGCCCAATCAATTTCCAAGAGAGCAACCTGCAGTTACACACCTGTGTTTCCCTCCACCTAAAATAACGCTTCGTTAATAACCAATTACTGTATTTGTGCTTAGTGGCCATACAGATGGTAAAGCTTTACTTCCCATTGGGATTGTGCTTCATGTATTCCCTCCTATGATATTTCCCTTACTTCATGATTTCATTCACTGTTCCTCATTTCTTCAATTTTCTTGTCTTTCTTACATGATTCTTTGTCCTTAGGGGCCCACATCCTTAAGCTGGACCTCCTCATGACTATAATTTGATAATTAAATCCATCATACATAATTCACAACTCAGCAGAAAAACAAATGCATTCCAACAGTAGTTGAGAAATCATTTTCTTCTGATGAGGATGGCTTAAAATCAATGCTAACAAGGTTACTTTTTGTTGGGCACAGCAATCTCAGACTGTCCCCCGATGGAACACATACCTTTTGGCCCAGAGAAACCTGGACGTCCGTCGTGACCAACCGGCCCAGGTGGCCCCAAGAATCCTCTTTCCCCAGGAGATCCTGGAGCACCATCAAGACCTGGGAAGCCTTTCATTCCAGCAGGGCCTTGAGGACCTACATCCCCAGTCAATCCTTTGACTCCAGGAAGTCCTGAATCAATACAAGAAAGAACTCAATAGATTATGTCACACAAACACTGGGGCAGCTTAGTTGACAGCTTTCCAAACTCTTTAAACATAGCATTGTTCTAATATGACAAATGGACCTTAAGGCACATGCAGCCTACTAGAAGGCATAAAGTTTAGAATTGCAAAAGCATTAGTCATCTAATAATAAAATACCTATGAAGAGGGTTACTGCCTACATCACTACACCACTGGCGAGAGTGAAACCCCTTATGATGTATCCATTTTTGTCTCCTTTACCAGATACTAAAGTGTAGAGCATCAGTCTTACCTTCACCGTCAATGCAGGCAAACCAGGATGGGGAGCATCATTAATGCCAGATTCTGCTACCTACCCCATCCTTTGGGTGAACCAGAGATCAATTGGAGAGGTTTTTTTGTTTTTGTTTTTTTTTTTTTACAAGTTTCTTTTCCACCTTGGTAGTTAAAGTGTTACTTCTCAAAAGCAAATTGCTTGCTAAGGGAACAAGTTTTTGATTGTGTTGTCATAAAACCAACATCGTATATACTCAGTTTTGCCTCTAAATGTTTCAGAATGTTTCTAGCTGAAGCTTTGCAATGGTTTACAACTTTAAATAAAGGCTGAAACCACTGAAAACAGAATGCTTAGATCCAAAATAAGGAAGAGAAGAAAAAATCAAGTGATTCCAAAAAACGGCATTTGCAGCAGTCGCACCCAGTATATGAGCTTCATTGTACCCAGGACAAACATTTTAAGTTACAACCCAGTATTTTTTATTTTTATTTTTAGCAGAAGAAAAAATGGCTGCTTCATTTAAAAAGACAAAGAAAATGCACACTTATACGTTGTGCATATTAAGGATTTCCTTATAAGTTTCAGGCTTTGTTACCATCTGAGCATTCTCACTACAATGGTTCTTTGCCTTCTGGCTTGATTAGCAATAATAAGGGGTATCACCTATAGTCAATGCAATTCTTGTAGCATTAAAAGCTAGGTTGTTAGTCCATGAGCTTTTATGCTACACTGCATTTTCTCACCTTGACAGCCTATGTGAAGAACCCATAACCAAACAGTGTG
Organism: Cygnus olor; assembly: GCF_009769625.2. Classification (NCBI taxonomy): domain Eukaryota; kingdom Metazoa; phylum Chordata; class Aves; order Anseriformes; family Anatidae; genus Cygnus; species Cygnus olor. The sequence goes on along the minus strand of NC_049181.1, from coordinate 18,883,379 downwards.
ACATCAGAAATGGGGAGTTGATGATAAATGGAAAAGAAACATGGTGAAGGAAAAAACAGATAAAATATGTAAACAGAAAGAACAAGGATAAAAAGAAATTAATGATTCAGAGAATACAGCTGAAATATCTTAGTAATTTGGAGTTTATCATCCTAACGATGGAAGGTTTTTAAAAACAGTTGAAGGAAACAGTCACGTATGGCATACAGTCCATAAAAGTAAAATAATAGGGAAGTGAAAGTCATGTTAGCATTCAAATAAAAAACTTCAACATTATAATTTTCATCTAGAATGAGGTTAGTGCTTTCATTCATTTGTTGCCACCATGTTCCAGCACTGTCATTGTGCATGTCAGAACAGAATTACAAAACAAACAATTATCTGCTAATTCCCAGGTGCCTCTTTGCTTGATTCTTAAGTCTTGCATTTACTGTTATCATGAAACTCTCTAGACAGTGCAGCTTGAGAGATACTGTTGTACTCGAGTATTTTTTCCCTGTAAAGCGAATGGAAATAAATTTCTTTTCTGCCCTCAGTGTAGAAGATAAAAGTGCTTCTTCTAACAAAGCCAACAATTTTCCAATCTATCAAAATCATGTCTCAAACAACCCCAAACATTAGAAATTAATCATCATGAAAATAGGAAATAAAGATACAGCCAGACTGTAAATGCAGAGCTGTTAAAAATATCAAGATACTTTCTCCTATCTTTCTGCTGTATTTCTTACAGCTTTGGGGCACCATTTCTAGGCAGAAAGATTCCATTAGTCAGAGGCAAAAGACTCAAATTCTGCACTCAGTTACCCCTGAACAGAGGTAGGAGCTCACTCCCAGCAAATGCCATGCCTCTCCCACACTTCCTCAACATTGCAACGCACAGCTACTTGTCGTCATTTGAAGACATTACGTACCTGGAGCTCCTGCCAGGCCAACCAATCCCAACGGTCCTGGTTTTCCCTTAATGCCAAAAGGACCTCCAGGGCCAGGAGGTCCTCGCAACCCAGGGACACCGGAATAGCCTGGATTACCCAGTTCGCCTTTAATACCTAGGAGGCCTGGTCTCCCATCCAGCCCTGGGAACAGAGAGATGGGAGGTTACAGAACAAATAAAATAAAATGAAAAAATGAGTTGTAATATTCAATCATAATTCAATGAAAAAGTGAGTTGTAATAAAAGTCTGTAAATTGCATTAGATTCTAAGAGAAAACCACCAAATCCCCACCTGCAGGCAGCTTAGAAGATTGCTGACAGAGTATCTTGAAGAGATGGTAAAGAGGAAAGATTTTTGAAAGAAACAGTTTGATATTCCCAGATACAAGCAGCAACAGTGCTCACTCACCTTTTGGTCCTGGAAATCCAATATCACCTGCAAGCCCTTTATCACCTTGGAGTCCAGGTTGGCCACGCTCTCCCTGGGCTCCACTCTCAGCACCAAACACATCTCCAGGAGCTCCTTTAGTTCCAGCTAAGCCTGAAGGACCCATCTTCCCAGGGAAACCATCCGTCCCATCCAGTCCTGGAAGTCCTTGGGACCCTTGCTCTCCTCGAGGTCCAGAGAAGCCTTGAAGAGAAATACAGTAAATGTCAGACAGCAGAAGTACAGGCTATCCACTCCCAATACCATATCTAACCAAATCAACGTTTAAAAAAAAATCAAGCAAGAAAAGGCTGTTTGGAAAGCTGCAGAATGTTTTGGTACTGAATTAGAAACTATGATTGGTGAGAAAATGTGATGAAAATGATAAAAACAATTGAAATATCCTTTCAATTTTTCTTTTTCTTAAAAGAATACTTTAGGAGTATCTTGGAGCTGCAGCTACAAGTCTTACATTTACAGGCTTGGTTTCACTAGACAGCAGATTAGGCAAAAAGGACAAAAAAGGAGGAAGATGACTACTTCAGACAACAGACAGGCACTATCTCACTACCACCACCATCCACAAAAGCTGCAAAGATATTTTCGCAGCTTACTTTGTCCTCTACATCAGACAACTTCTGGCACTGTGGGACAGAAGACACTGACAGCCCTGGCACAAGGAGGACTGGAAAGTACTCTCCCTTTGTCAAGCAGACGCTAAGTAGCACTGCTGTGTGAATGTTTTGTGCTGCTCAGCAGTTGTATCACAAAATCTGTGACTCTGTAAAATTGACATCCCCACTTAATGCACTGAAATGATAAGAGATTTCTACAGCCATATCCACAGAGAAATGAGATTGATATCAACCTAGCTTAAAGAGTCTTCCCTCACCACACCCCCTGTTGCTCTTTATTTACTACAACCATTAGAAATTCCCACAGCTAAAACAAACTCAAGCATGGTGTACAGACTTTTACCAGAATAACACATGGCTTAAAACAGTTTCTAAACAGTTACAAAGCATGTGATGATAGTCTCTGAATAAACGAATTGTGTTGGTCATCCTATTTAATTCCAGCAGCAGTATAATACTAAAGGCAGGTAACAAGTATAACGAATATTTCTTCTTCCTTTTTTTTTTTTCTTTCTTCCAAGCTGCAACCATTTGGTTACAGAGATTGCATTTGGAAGGAGCACAGTGGAGCTCACAATGGAGCGTTATGAATGTAACAGGTGGAAACACGGCCTAGATGGTAAGACAACTCTTTTGATAAAATATTGTATACATTAATCAGATAACAAAAACTCTTACCAGGTTCCCCTTGCAAGCCCATTATTCCTGGAGACCCTGGCTGTCCTTTTGACCCATGTAATCCAGGTTGCCCTGGAATGCCAGGAAAGCCTTTGCTGCCTTTGGGACCTGAAGATTAAAATATTAATGAATGAATAGCAGAAGACAAAAGTATAGCACCAGAAAACAGGATCAGATTTTTTCTGCAAAGCTAGTGCTTGAAACACTCACTGGATGCACAATTTAAGCTAAATAGCTTCACAAAACCATGGCTGTTACATCAGCTATGTAAACACAGAAGATGAGGTTCAGAGGCTACTTGAAAGGGGAAAAAATGGTGCAGTCATTATGATCCTCCATGGGATTTAAGCCCAGCCCCTTTGAAGAATAAAGAATACTATGCTGTCAGTTAACTCTCTGGAATAACTATCAGTCATAGGATGTTAATTAGCAGGTATTATCTTCGGTGAGGACTAGGTGCTTCTTGGTAGTCAGGCTGTGTGTGAGGACCAGCTTGTCTCCATACCTGGCAATCCTGGGAAGCCGGGAATCCCAGGGGGCCCATACGCTCCAGGGACAATGCAGGGCAAGGTGATACCTAAAAGAAAGAAACACTGACTTTGCACACAGACCTCCTTGGAGAATTCTAACTACTCAGGGGCTGCTCGTAGACATCAGCTCCAGCACAAAGAAATGAGCAAGGCTCCTCTGCAGTGTGGGATGTGGCAGGGAGCGAGAGGGAAGACAACCTCATGGTGTCTGATCTGCTCACATATTGGGATGTTATGCGAATGTTGAAGGAAACTTCACGGCATTTTCTACTTTGACATGAGAGGATCAAAGGTCAGTTCTCAATTCATTGCTGTTACCTTGATTTAAGGCATCCAGTGACAGCAAAGCTCATTTAAAAATGATTACACTCATCATAACATATCTACACAGAGCTGTAATAACGCTTCCACTCTTACACAAAGCCAAACTGCTCTATTTTCATCTGAGAGCAGTTCTTCTTCATAGTCAGCACTAGCTTTAAGGACAGAGATTCAAAACTGGAATATCCGTGATCTAATTTATGCTTAGAATGGATCCAGGCACCTAATGCCACAATTGCAAGATGTAATACACACTTTGCTGCCTGCACTTGGGTAAGTTTTGAGAAAATATTTGTTTGACAAAGTAAAAGTTAAAATGGTACTAACGCAAAATAAAAAATCCAGCTTTGCTCTTCTGCAGTCCTGTGTGAGCCTAATGTGGAATGCTTTATAAAATAAAAAGTTGAGGTCCATCTCTGAGACATTTCCTTCTCAGACACAGTATAGTAAAAACGACATTTTCAAGCAGCAGGGCAGCAACTGGCATGGAAAGGGAAGTTGAATTAATTCTGTTGTATTCACATCACATGGCTTTAAGGAGTGTCTTATGTGAGTTTTCCAAAACCAGCCCTGTACAATAGCATATTCTGTGTTTTATGTTATTAGCCACAAGCAGAATGGTTGGACAATGATTACTTCATGTAAGGATAACTGAAAAGCAAATAGGGCTGTTTCCTCATGTGTTTTGCAAAATCATGTAAGGAAGGCTTAGTGTAAAAGTTATATAAGCAAAACTGTTCCCAGCTAATTAATATCCTACAGAATCACAGTTTACAGAATAATATCCCAATATCAAGGAAATTAATTACAAAACCATCACGTCAGGCATAAAAGCAAATACGGACAACTCCAACATTTTTGAGTAATCATCTTATGCTGGATAAAATCAGTCTAATTTTATAAATACTGAGCTAGACTTTTCCAAAGGCAAGACTGTTTCACCCTGATTTACTGCAAAATTCTTCAGTGGTCTTTGACGTGGTAACTTCAATAGCTCACAGTCTCTTTTTAAATGTCTTTCCTCATTTTCACGATAGGGCCTTTCAGTCTGGGTAGTATGAGATAGGATTATTTCTTCCACCCCCACACATTTCTTTAATATTAGATGAAACTTACTATATCAAAGGGTCTTTTAATGCTTTCCTAGTATTGAGGGCATGATGTATTCACAAGCTTTCTTACACATTTCCACGGGGGCGCAAACTGAACTGGCTAAAGGCTTTTTCACACTTTCCTATATTTTGACTAGAGATAATTTCCACAAAAGACCATTCACTTTTAGCAAAGCTTTGACGCAGCATTCATAATAAGCTGACTTCTGATGTGCTACACAGAATATCTAGAGTTCACATCATGCACAGAACAGTTTACTTTTACTTATCTTACAATGCAATTTTAATTCAGTGGATTTTGTAAGAGACAATTTACCAAAGATGTAAGCATTCATAGTTATGAATTAATAAAGCTTTCAGCATTTAACATGTTACTTGGCTAAGAAAAAAAGCTTATGTAGACTGTTGCAGGAGGACACTAATGCCAGCTCTCTCCTCACCCTACAACAACAGCACAGCATGACACACGTCAGGTAACATGCCATCCAGCGTGTCTGTGCAGCCTTCCCATTGCTATTCTGGCCTACCTCTCACCTCTCTCCAGGTTTAATATTCCTCTGCCAAGCTCCTCAAGGTGTAGTGGTCTTATCACCAAGATTTTTGAACTCAGAACAACAGTTTATCAGTTCAGAAACATATGCAACCACATCATCTGCAAATATATTGTTAATACTGTATTATTGATGCTTACAGAATTACAAAAGTAGAAGCCTAAGTATGTAAAATACTCATGTAATACCTACTCTGTAAAAATCTAGAGCTCTTTTTATTTCAGTAACAGTTCTGAGAACTAATTCAGAAGTCCCAGATACCAGTGAGTTACCATTATTACCTGGACAATGAAGTGGGCTGTGCTTTTTAAAAACTTCATTTTAACTGTCTTCCTAATTACCTTTGGTGTAAAATGGCTCTCCAGCAACAGTCAGTGAGTAGGCTCCATCCAAAACAATTAGTGTTTGAGTATTCAGCTCAGATACTTGCTGCTTATTATCTGTGTCCTCCTGAGCATGGCAACTTGAGAAAGCAGTGACTGCTATGAGAGGTCTAGTGAGCCCACAGAGCAGTTTTAATTAATTTAAAGAGCAATCTTTAACCTAATGCCATCTTCTTGCCTGGTACAAGAACAACAGTAGGTTTAGTGCCACTTAACTTGTAGCAGCTTTGTACCTTTTCAAAGTGAGAGCAGATCCAGCAAAACCTACCTGGGGGTCCTGGAAAACCTGCTTGTCCTGGAAGGCCATCCAGCCCTGGGTCACCTGGCGGCCCACGAACTCCACTAGGACCTGGATATCCAACGCCAGGAGAACCAGTCTCTCCGTGATGGCCCTTGGTGCCAGGTAATCCTGGCAGTCCTTTTTCACCTGGGAATCCCAGCGCACCATCCCCCTGTGCACAGCAAAGACAATTACAGCTGAAAATCCAAGAGATGTAGAAAGAATGTACATCACTGTTACTTTAGCAAATGCATAAAAGTTTGGTCAGCTCTGTGCAAGTTTCAAATGTGCCTGGGGAGGTGCATCAAAACCACTGTAAATCATCCACCATTATTTCAAGATGCAGGAAAACTCAGATACTATTAGAAAATATTTTTTATGTTGTGTTTGCCAAAACATTAAGTATTACATATTCTGAAAGATTAGTTTGTGTGTTATTTTAATTAATTAAAAAGATTCTGGTGTGGTTTTTCTACTCAAAGATTTGACTTGTGCCGACAGGGTCTTATCTATCAGGACACAACGTAAAACGGCATTAGGGCCTCCCCCACTACAGGAACTTTATCGTTTGACTGGGCAGCCAGAGGCATTGGCCAGTGCCAATTATTAATCTTGATCAAGACAAATCTATGTTCAGGAATGAGCTTTTTTTAATGTATTTGGAGACTTACCACACAGATAATCAGGGCTAGTAAACCAGGCCTTTCTGATCTCTCTGCTCCTTATTGCAATCCTAAAGCACTGCTGCTAAATTAATCTGAACTTACCGGAGGGCCTGGCGGGCCTGGTAAACCTGGAAGTCCATCCCTACCAGGAGTTCCTGGGATGCCTGAAGGTCCTCTGGGTGCCGTCGCACCACGGTCCCCACGAGCACCTCTGACTGTTGCATAGGATGAATCTCCTTTTTCTCCCTTAAGGCCTGGAAGACCTTGCTGGCCAGCTGAAGCCTACAGAGCAAAAGATTAAAAAAACACAACTGCCACCACCATCAAACAAACAAACAAACAAACAATCAGGCATACGAACATGCAGAGAAAAGCCTTTGCTTTTTAAAAATGTCATATGAGGTCAGGACACAATGACTGGAGCTAGAAAGAAGCTCCAAAGGGTTTCCTATTGTATACGTTATGAAAAAGAAAAAAAAAAGTTTGAGTATTTCCAAATGTTTCAGTTAAGTCACTACAAGTTTACAGTGGCAAGCCAAACCTGGGTATATAGCACTATAGTGATCCACCAGTCTTGGATGGCATCTGGGAACACTGTATCAGTCATGATTTAACAGGGCCCAAGTATTGGCGGACTGAGTATTTATTATTACACCCTATTACTTGGTGTGCTGCATTCACTGACATTGATGAAGATACTCTGAAGTCATTTAGTGTGCTTAGACTGCATCTGAGGCAGACGGCTTTTATAGCTATGAGCAATGATGTGGACAGAGCTCATCATTCGATTTCAGGTCTTCTCTCCATACAGAAGCATATCTGCTTCCACAGGTGGCTCTCACTTAGAGAGAACCCTGGGTCGAATCTATGCATCCCAAGAGGCCCTCGGATGAATAATTGTTACTGCTTTTACCCGTGACTGCTAAATTGCAGTTCTCAGACCTTAAGAACCATTTCTTCCCCCATTTTTACATGATAATTTCTCTACTTTCCAATTCTTTTCACAGATTCTTTTCACAGGGTTTGTTTATTTTTTGTCCAAACAAGTAGAAGAAATTATGCAAAAAATATGTTCTGGTTTCAATGCGATCCACACCAGGAATTGCACAGGGCCACTTTTTCTCCTGTAATTCATGACAACCGATACAAACTCTTCCTTGTCTTACCAGAGGGCCTCGCAGTCCTGGTGCGCCCACAGTGCCTGGGTCTCCACTAACGCCCTTGATCCCAGGCACACCAGGGATTCCTGTTGGACCTTGTGGACCTGAGATGCCTTTTACACCAGGTCTCGTAACTCCTCCATCACAAGCACAATCACCTGCCTCTCCTGGAAAATACAGTCAACACCTCAAAGTCAGTTTCATTCGGATAAAGACCCTTTTATGGTTTCAAGAGCTCCAAAAGCAATATTGGGACAAAACCATTCAGACATGATATGATGTTGTGCCTACTCTGCTCAGGCCATGAGAGTGTCAAGCAGCGGGAAGCTTTGTCCATGTTAATTTCTGTACAACACCCACCACCAAATTACCACGTGCAGCATGAAGCTCAGCATTATCTGGTACATCATGATTATTTCCTTGACCTCTTCCCAAAGGTTTCGGTTCTCCAAAGCAGATGATTTTAAGGAGAATTTTAGGACAGAAGTCTTGTGGATCTTAAGGGACGGTTGCCTGTCAGAGAAAGCAAATCTGTACTCCCACTCACAGGAGGTTACAGTGACCCTCAGCTGGATATCTTTATCTTTTCTGGAATTGTAACTGGGCGCAGATCCAAACCACCACAACGCACAGTGATGTTTGCATCATCCCACTTTAGTGTTCCATTATGCACTAAACCCCAAATTCTCATAATTTTTAGCACAGAGGAGAATAAGATTACGTTTCTCTGTCATTTCCAGCCTATATTAATTACAAAAGCAGAACACAGGGCTTTATTTCTAAGTCTTGTTACATCTTATGGCTTTAAAGCACAACTTGTTTAGCTAATTGGGTATGAGGTGTTTATCTGCTCATTTGCCTGGGAAGAGCAGGAGGTAGAAAATAGGATTTTAGTGGCAGTGCTGGGCACTACTCTCTCTAAAATGTAAAGGCTGCTGCTCTTTTTATCCACCTCCAAGCTTCTCTGATTTGTCATAAAGACATTTCCACCTCATCCCTTAGGTTATTAGTCACATGGAAGTGAGATCATTCGATTGTTGAAAGGTTCTTCCAAAAAAGAGACAATTACCTTTGTAACCCTTTGGACCCAAAGCTCCTGGAAGCCCTCTCTGTCCAGGCTCCCCGGGGGCCCCAGTCCTTCCATCCAGGATTGCGCCTGGGAGGAATGAAGGGCCTACATGTGGAAAGAAAGCGAGCAAAAGCCCTGAGAAGGCTGTATTTCCAGCTGATTAATTACTTATAATGGCAGGGATGCAAGTGACAGAAATGGCACTGGATCAAGCTGCAGCTGCCTAAGTTACACAAAAAGATGAACCTGATATTATGGCCTACAATCCTCTGCTACATGTTTGCCTTTAGCTTCCCATACAGAAGAGCAGATCTTACAAAGTGGATGCAGCAGAGTTTTATTCCTCTGTTGCTCTACTATTGCAATTTTTCAAAGACTTAATAGCTGGCCAAAGAACCAACCCAACTGCAAACAGGTTGAATAGAGAAGCACAAATGAATTCGTTCATGGCCTGTCCCCACTGCAGCATTATGCAGAGGATCAGATGTGCCTTCACAGCTCTGGGAGAAGCTGACACTCGCATGCAGGGACTCATGTGGACAGAAGTTGAAGGAGGAACTAACCAATGTGGTGGTGATTGTGGTGACTGGCTACTGCCTTTTTGTTGGTGCAGAAGTTATTGCGTATGAGCAACGTCTTTGCTACTGCTGGCATGGTAGAGTCATTCCCAGGGCTACCTGCCTTCTGCAGAGCTTCTCATCAAGTCCCTGCAGTTCAGGAAAGAGACTAAGTGGCAAAATGGTTATGCGAATTCCCCTGTCCCTCACTTTACAGCTGCAGGACTATTCTCTCTATCTCTTTATATGCTGAGGAATACAATGAAACATGAGCTGACAGAAACAGCAGAGGGTGATCCAATAGTGATCTAACATCATCTGAAACGATGGTGTCTGAAAGCCCTTCCCCTCAGTGACAACAGTAAAATGGAGTGCCAATGAGCACGTCTGATGTTCTGTGGAAACAAACTGCAGCCATCAGCTAAAAACAGCTACAAGAGTTTTACTGACTCTGCAGAAAACTTAGCAGGATTTGACTGACAAATAGTTATTGGTAAGACGACAGTTATTTCTTCTCTATGGAAAATAATTTCATCGGAGTATGTTCATTGGCTCCATCGCTGGAGTGTGTCCTGGTTTTGAAAGTTTCGCTCTCAAGAATAAAACAGGCTGCTTGAACTCAGTTTATGGCAGAATATTAAAACATAAGGTTTGCATACAATCATCCCTTTTTCATTCACTATTTATCTTCTGAGGAAAGCAAAACAGTACATAATTAACCCAATCAGGGCACATATACAAATGAGCATGTAAATATGAAATCACATTTCTTTAGGTTCATAAACTGTCTCTTCAGGCATCCTGTCTGATTCCTGGTGCCCGAAATACCTCCTCACAAGATCAGGCATTTACTTCAGGTACTCATAAGGTCAAGGTCTCTTCTTTATCTAAGCCTGTACCAAGGCAAACATTATTTGGCTTTTCTCCCATCATCCTGCATGCTATATCTCTAACCTCCTTTTCTTTTCCCCAGCTGAAAAACGTTTCCTACGAGTCAACTGAGCTGGCTAAGTTTCATCCTACTAAAACAGTGCAAATATAGAAAGTTGAAGAAAAAACTGTACATTTTAACAGAAGACATCTGAGGATGTTAGCCTTGGGGTTAGTTATTACATTTGCTATATGACAACACTACATTCACTGGGAGAAATCAAGTAGCTACATTTTCATGCTACATCCTTACTATGGACTACCTTCTCAGATGACTGCCTGTTAATAGACAAAATAATCCAAACTGAGTAGACAGAACTGGTACTTAGTTTGGGAGATGCAGCACCAGTCAATGCAAACCTATGAAATATCAGGCTTGATCTGCCATGCTTAGGAGATTAGCCTAGAACTTCAAAGTCCTCTGTTTCATAAATTGTGTCGATAAAACCTTGTGCTTCAGTCTATCAGGTTCCCACTTTTAAAATTGTAACTTTTTTTTTTCAGAGTTACATTTTTTTTATCCTGCTGATAAATACGTTTAAGGTTGTGAGTTACAATTACAATGGGATGTTGACCAAGCCTTTAAAATTTACAGATGAATAATGTTCACTGGCAAATAAACAAACACATAAATGATTATTTGTCTTGTTTCACTATGAATGCAATATAAAAACAGATGTTAAAAATGTACATACGTGATGAGCCAGGCAATCCTGGTGCTCCTGGCAGACCTGGTAAACCATCTCTACCAGGACTGCCTGGTAATCCAATCGTTGCTCTTCCTGGTTCTCCCATTTCACCCTTCAAACCTGGAATCCCTGGAGACCCTCCAGTGCCCATTCCATCTAGACAACATTGACACAATGAGCAGCTATCCAGCAGCAAACATATTCTGGTATTTTTAATGTTATGAAAATTACTACTGTGTCCTGAACTGTAACCATGTTAGCAAAGGACAATTTATAATGGCATACAAAGGAAAACTTATTAATTGTAGCTACCAACTGGCTCCCATTTATGCACTCCTTTGGACATCCAAAAAACTTTAGAGGGCTGTATTCAAGTCCCACTAATAGGTTAGATCATGAACTGTGGAAGACTGCAATTTGTTTATTTTCATATTGCGTTTGAGTGAGATATTTATATTTGCCTTAGTAGTTCCTAGCTCTGGATCATTGCTGGTCAGGACTTCACAGATGTATTCAGGTGAAACAAAAACTTTCACATGAGATTTTTGATGGGACAAATGGGTACCAGCTACAGTGGTTTTATTTAGCCAATCTGATAGCTCTCTATTGCAAATACGAGAAGTCATTAAAGAAACCCTCATTTTCAACAACATTTGCAATTATTTAAAATGCTCCATTTATAGGAAAGGTTTTGCCAATCAACTCTTTTGAAATAGAATTCAGACAACCTTCCATGCACCAAATATTTACACCTGAAGCCTTGAAATGGGCTGTAATCACTGTAATTCTGCTCCATCCAAGACAACATATGAGGTTTTCCTGTGCCATCCCTGACTCATACTTCTCACAGGGCAGCTTGCAAATCAGCCAGCTGAAGGAGCAGGGAGAGGCTAGACCTTCAACATCTTCAGGCTGCTACTCAGAGTCTCTTCTCAGCAACAAACACACAGAAAACAGCCTGCTAAGGGCAATTAGCAGACGCTTTACCTCTCTCCAGGCCTGGGAACCCTGGAGCTCCCGGAAGGCCTGGTAAACCACTGCCCCCTTCATCTCCCGGAGGACCAGGTATTCCTGGGTTTCCAGGGTCACCTGGGGCACCTATTAGACAAACACAGAAAGACAAAGAAGAAAAACTTGTGAGAATTTCTGCTGAAAGACTCTATTCAGTCTTCTAACTCAGTGGCCACTGATATTGCCAGTAAAGGCTGCAAAGCCATTAGCAGTAAGGCTGTTAGTCCAAGTTAATGGTTAAAACTGGTTAGTCCAAGTTAATGGTTAAAACTTCCTCCTGAGCTCTGGAAGAGGTTGTTTAAAACTTGACTGCATGTGAAAGCAGAATAAGAGACATCACACAGCTTGTCTTCTCATTTTTATAGCTTCAGAGACTGTTCCTGCCCAGGACTCATACAGCTGTGGCATTAACCAAGCTCCTTTTCCCAACAGTATTCTTAGCACACTGAATGTCAAATAATACAGAATGACATTCAGAGTACCCATTTCCATGCAACATAAGAAACCATTTTTCCATGGTAAACAGAAATAAGACACACAGGTAGCCTACATTTCCCCATGCTCACACACAGTCAGCCTCCTAGGAGCTGAACATTTCATTCTGCCTTTAAACATATCATTCTGCAACCTGGGAATGAAAGGTTTATTGTAATCTCTGCTATTATATACCTGGGACCAAATGTATCTGTATGCCAACAAAACAGAACTGAAAGGGGGAATAACAAAGAGATATTTCCAATTCACAATGTGGAAAAGTGGTAAAATACAGTAATAATGAAAGTTGGGATCAGAGAGAGTGCTTTAAACTAGTTCCAAAGCAAAATGGAAATGTGTACCTGAAATGACTACACCTTCCCTGTCAACAACGATAGGAGGGCCTGGGGGACCGATGTCACCTAATTCACCCTGTAGAAGAAAACAGATTCACACCATTATTAGAGATGGGTGGTAGAGGGGAAGACTGCTTGTCATGAAACAGACTGTATTGTAGCAGGGTCTGGTCATTCACTGACTAAACATCACTCTTTTCCTTGATGAAGAATTCACTTGTTCACTTTGATATTCTGCTATTCACAATTATCTGCAGTCCTCATTTATCTGCTCTTCCTGTCTGATGGAACTAATGGCTGCTTAAGACAAAGTGCTTGCTAGTATCCAGCTATCCTCTGAAGGCATTCTGTTACCTCAACAGAAAGTACAGACATGTATACACCATGTGTACTGAAGACCAGTAACCATGTTTGCATATTGACCAATACCACATAGACCACTTTTTTCAACTTGTGGTATGAATATGAATTCATAGCTGCTACAAATATAAACATTTTTAAAAGTATTTATCACTGCAGATATCTGTTGCCTTGGAACCCTGAATTTAAATAACAGGAAAATTGATTCCTCCATAAAATCACATAAAGAGAACAAGCAAGTTGTGACAAACAGTGGTATCACTCCTTCTTCTCACTCTAACACAGTATTAAATCCTATTTAAAACAGGAAGTACAAAATCTGACTGTTGTCCAAATCACCATCATATGTAATACATAATAAACACAATTCAGCGTGCCAAGGCAGTGCAACACTTTGATGCTTCTTCCAGTATTACTGCTCTGTACATAAACTTCTACTATTCTTCCGCGTGCTCTTCACAAAAAAAACCTTCAGCACTTGCATTTCTCATGCCTGCCAACCATATACCAATTTTGGTGGCAAAAAAAAGTTGTTTTCACAGCAAACTACTATCCCACCATTTTCCACTCAGTTTTCAGATGTCTGAAAGCCTTGACAGCTATCTTAAACATCCACTTACTTCCATCTAATCTTGCCTCAATTGCCCAGTACATGTGGCATTGGTGTAAGAATGAAGGAGACAGGAGACACTATATATACAACTGTAAGTCATGAAATTACGTGAATAAATGTTGCAAAGGTATTAAAATATCTGAGTGTTCACAGTTCAGCAACTGTTCAATTTTATTCTCGTCGATAAAGTAAATGAGGAAGTGAAAAATACTGAAAATCACAGTCATACAAAGGTAAAGAGGGGGGGTCTGACTGGGGCAAAGACATTTATTCATGCAAGTATCTTTACAAAAGCAGTGCTTCCGTGTTTTCGTGTGAGAATTTACCTTTGTGCCTTCAACTCCATCCAGTCCTGGATAGCCTGGAATACCTGGATGACCCTGTACAGTCACACAGGAGAACATTTTTACACAGTGAGACAATAAGCCAGTGGCTAGCTGAGACACCTGCAGTGCTTGGACTTGAACCACAAACCCAATTCATAGTATTACAAACACTGTCAAGCATCTGCAGAAGTAATAAAGAGAAAACCGACGGCATCAATTTCTCAGCACTCACAAAATACCTGAGCCTTTAGGCCTCCTTGTGCTGGAAAAATTCTGAGAACTTGTGAACAGGCATGGTGGTGTCTCAATGAGGAGACACTTTGGAGCTCTCACAGAACTCCAGAAATGCTTGAAGAGTCTCAAATGCTATTTTCCTTGCACCCCACACTTTCTCTTCACTTTGTTCCAACTCCGTCAACCCATTGGTCCTAAAACTTTTTCAGTGCCACTGGGAGATCCGGCTTTCTGCTATCCATTTGCTAGTAGCATTCTCTCAGACACCAAAGCTCCCCTTCTGGATGCATGACATGGAAATCTACACTGAAGTGATCTATTTTTCTCTATTATGTAGTGTATCAAACCGAGCCCAGTATGGATCCCAAATCCTACTGCAACTGCAGAAAAAATGGAATATTCCAAGAGCTCTGGAGCAGGGAACCTTAATTTTAAACTCCTGAAGTTGTGGACAGCTGTCTTTGACAGCAGCTCATGTTGCTTTCTTGAGCAATTTCCACTGGTGCATCTGAAATTAGAAGTGCTTTAGCATGCTTTCAGCCCCTTGATCACCTGGCCATTTCCACTTGGTACACTACAAAAAGGTAGCTGCAAAAAAGAAAAAAGTGAGAGAGTTTGGCTGTTCCATAAGGAAATGGAATTTCCAGTCTCTGGAGGTGGTCCACTGAACACGTAGGGATAACTACAGAAACAGTTGAAGAGATCTAGAGATGGACTTTCCAGTTAGTGCTCACTAGTTTTATAGGGCAGATGCATTCATGCATTGGAGGTGAGCTTGGAGCCAATAAAGAGATCAGAAGATCGTAAGCAGGTAGATGGCTTCTGCAATTGTAAGTACAGTAAAAAATAAAAGAACATTTCACCTTTCTCCCTGGAATCCCGTCAGATCCATCCAGTCCCGGAAGACCCTAAAACAGCAAAACACATTACGTAACTTCCAAAGGCTCCATGTCAGTCTGGTCTTATTATATCAGGCTCCAAGATCTCAGTACCAAAGAATGAAAAGGTAAACTTTCAAAAGGAGAAGGTACCACTAATATTCCATGTCTTCCACATATTAACAATCATCACTGAAAGAATTCAGCAGAATGATTGATAAAGGACCTCTTATCTTCTTTAGTCATTGTCTTGCTAATCAGTAGTTCAAGTTGAGTAAGTCACAGTGTCTCAAATTAGTAGAAAGTTAGGTAGGTAGTTTGTAATTACAAAGCCATGAAACAATACAGACAAATGCTTTCTATCTTGATGATTTGTTCTTCACACGCAGAACAGAATGTCTTGGTCTTTCTGTTGTGTATGAGCACCACGTGTCTGCAAAATCACAGTGATTTGAAGAATTTATGGCTGGCTTTCAAAAAAAAAGCTTTCAAAAAATTGGAAAAGCACAGGCCTGGCAGTGTCAAGACCTCCATTAAATATTTCTGTATGATTTTCTTGGACTGCCATGCTTGTATTCATCTTTAATCTCACCTTTAGTCTGAGACTTTAATGAGAGAAGAACTATCTGTTGGATCTGTTGTTGTATGATGCTGACTACTATGGGTCCCAGTCCTATGACTGGGACTTCTACATGCTTTGAGAATGCTTGGTGAAAAGTCCACTTCATGAGACTAGCTTGAGAACAGAAATTTAGGGACTTTGTAAGGTTACCTACCCTGCCACCTGGCAAGCCAGGCACACCTTTTTCTCCTTTTTCTCCAACACCTCCAAAGCCCTGAGGAAAAACATCAACATTAAATCCATGATCTGTCTGCAACTTAACAGCACAGCCTAAGACAGAACAAGCACAAATGCAACTATTACTGTAAACTGTACAACAGAGACACATAGGAAACTGACTTTTTCTTCTGAGCTTCTTCTGCCCCAGAAAAAAATCCTGTATCAAGCAGTGCAATATGTGCAGTGCATTATCTTCT
Source organism: Cygnus olor (assembly GCF_009769625.2). Classification (NCBI taxonomy): domain Eukaryota; kingdom Metazoa; phylum Chordata; class Aves; order Anseriformes; family Anatidae; genus Cygnus; species Cygnus olor. The sequence continues at coordinate 18,867,171 of NC_049181.1, read as the reverse complement.
TCATTCAATGCAAGTAACACCCGGCTATAAACACTCTGCAAGTCCTGCTAACTCCATATCATATTCTACATTTTAAAGTGCTTTGAAATCTTATTTCTTAACAGCAGTAGCTCAAGGCAGTGCTCAGAGCATACTTTTTCACTTCTAAAGCCTCCGAATGACATAAAATAGCATTTTCACGCTCAACATTTGGAACTGTTCGGTGGCTTTCCCCACTCAGCAAGAAGTATCAAATCCAGAGATGGAACACCAGGATTTAATTTCAGCAAGTTACAGTAGTTAGGCAATTTTCAGGCTTCAATCATGAAATATCTAATGCTTGTGGTTAAGTTCACACATATGTTCAACCCCATCAGCTTCAATGGGCCTCTTGTGATGCATTAAGCTAAACATGCACATAATGGAACATGTCCAGAAAGGCTAGTAACAAACTGTGCTTCATGAACTTTTTTTTTTTTTTTTTTTTTTGCACACCATTATACCGAGAACAGCTGTGGGTTGGAAAAACTGGCAAACAATTTATCTTTTTGGTCAGAACTTCCATAAAATATTTATTCCCCAAACTTATCTAAAGAACCTGTGTTTACAGTAGGTTATAAGCTGGGAAATAGCTCTCTGGAATCCAGAGATAAATTGTTGTTGTTAATTCATACAGGGAAGATGCTACACATTCCTGAGTTTATGAGCACTAATGCTTAACAGGCCATTTAAAAACTGGATATACATACATATAGAGAGAGAGAGAGAGAGAGAGAGAGAGACAAACGACTGTTTGACATAAAGATATGCATATGTGCTTTACAACTTTAAAGTAACAAAAAGTATGTTTAAACGTAATTAAACAAAAATAAATAGGATTTTAAAAATATATCTAGCTCTGTGGGACATCAAGGAACATTGCCATCAAGCGGCCATGTAAAGATTATGTCTACTTGCAAATTTCCTCTTGCAAATGAAATGAAAATTTATTCAATCTCTAGCAGGACAACACTGTCTTCTTCATATTTCCAGGACAAAGACTGATCAGATTACAGTTACACTCTTCAAAAATCCTGTGGACATTTGTATCAGATTTTCAAAGTTCTCTGGTGCCTTAAAACTCCTGTAGAGATTTTATGAGCTATGCAGAGGCTTCTGAACCATCTAACCCATATTAGGCAAAAATTAAAAACTCTCTTCTGCTCTTACCGGCAGGCCAGGCAATCCTTTTTCTCCAGGCAATCCTTGAAGGCCTGGCTCACCCTGAAACAGGGAAGAGGTAAACATAATAAACCACTGAACCCATGAAAGCAAGACTTACCCCAACCCACCCATCATACTCCTGACTCCTAAAGCGAGGCTTTGTAACTTATTTGGCAGCAAGGAGGCTTGATTTGTGTCATCATTTGCCAAATATAGTCTCTCAGCAGTGTGCTGATGCATGCAGCAGATTGTCTGTGACCACTTCCCATGGCTTCACAGACCACTGCTTTGGAACTATTGTTCTCCTTCCCTCCACTGCTAGAAGGCAAACCAGAAGCATCTCAGATCGTCGTCTAGGGACTTCAAACATTCATAGTACTTCATAGAAAGCAGTAAAATAGCACATAATGAGACAGAATAATGTCTTCACAATCCTGCTTACAAATTCAAGAGCAAGCCAAATAAACTGCACTTGTCTGAGCAACACCTCATGCTAATGCAATGCCACCAAGTAAGACAGTGTGCACCATGACTTATGCAGAGACTCGGCAAACTCAGGCTTGGCTCCCAAACCAGCCTGTGTATGTCCTACACTAATTCAGCATATGTAAATTCCACGTGTGAACAGAATCTTTAACTCAAGATCCATAGAGTTTTTATAGATACACTGATGATCTAAATATGCATCTTAGTAAATGCCTGGATAACAAAATATATGTGATTATTTCAAAGTATTGTGCATCACAGGGAAAGCAAGAGACCTGGAGCTTTTTATTTCTTTTCCCAAAAGAATTTTTTTTTCCACTTGTGTTGACAGTTTCACATTTCACAGGTCCAACACAAAGAAAGTACAGTTCATTCATTTAGGATTAATGATGGAAATCTTTAAATAGCTTTAAGATTTTTCTTTCTGAGAGGTATGGATTCTCCAGTGCTCCACACTGCTCTGAGCTAACAACATTTTTATTCAATAGCCATCTGACAGATTAAACTAGTGCATAAAATGAGTATGATTTGGCAATATAACAGCCCTCACTGTCTGGTATTTTTTTTCAGCTTTCATAGCATGGGCAGGAATAGCAAATTGTATTTACAGACCTTTTCTCCTTGCTTCCCTTTGGGGAATCCCATGAATTCTAGTATTCCAGTGGATGGTGGGGGACCTGGAGGGCCAGGCAGTCCTACGTCGCCCTGTAAGCAAAAGAGGAAGCTATTAACATAAGCAGAGCTTGTTTAATTTCCAGTGAAAGTTGTTTCTGAAAAAAAAGGCCACTCCAATTTTATCCCTCATACATAACAACCGTGTGCCTGAATGCTGGTACAGGAGTTTGGTCATGGAAGCCAAAAGTCAGACTGAAAATTAAGATGAACAAAACATTAAACTTGTTTCACAGGAGCTGTGGAGATAAAACACTGAAAGATTAAAAAAGAAAAAAAAAAGGCTCAGCTTTAAAATCAACAGAAAAATAAAAAGGCCCCAGAAACACTTTGAAGAGCAATATGAGAGGAAGGCAAGAAACAACTAGAAATGTACCATGCTGAGAACTCATTTTAACAGTAGCAGAATCAAGCCCCAGACCGAGAACTCCGAGAAGCTGCATTATGCCAGCATAAATTCTCACACAGACTGCAGGATGCCCATTTAGGATAGTAAGACTACAAATTATACATCGGTTGACCTAATGAATGTTATGCAATCCAAAGAGAATAAAGTCTGTAGAAAAATTCAATACAAGAGGTAAGGGTCCATATAAACTGAAGGACAGATTTGGAAGTTGTCTAAGGAAGACCTCATATCTTGACAGCCATGAAAACTCTGCACTGAAATGAGATTTTCTTTCCCCCCTTCACCAAGGCAAAGCTCTCATCCTTTCTTTCCATGTAAAAACAGATCAGCAACCAGCAAGGTTCTTCAGTATTTGGACTGTCACTCAGTCCAAAAGAAGAAAAAGGAAAAGAAGAAATTGCTGTAATCTAGCCACCTTCTAGAGATTAAAGCTATGATGGAACACTGGAGTATTGCTTCACACTCTTTCCATAACTGAAAAAATTTCTCTTACCTTTTCTCCTTTCTCTCCTTGAAAGCCTAATCCCATATTACCCTATGGCAGAAAAAAAAACAATAATGAGTGAAAAGCAAAACAGCAGCAAAAGAGCATTACTACCATCTAGGCCCACAGGAGTGACAAATAAGCTAACAATCAGGTGTGAAAAGACAACAGAAAGAGCAGGTACTTACTTTTGGACCTGGTGGCCCGGGGGGACCCACCGGACCCTAAATGTGAAAAAGATTAAGATTTTATTTTTTTGACTTAAGTAGGATGCACACAATGAGACCAGTGTTGTAATCTTCTAGTCTTCACGTCTATGATAGACAGCATAGCCCCTTGGCACTACGGTTAATTAAAAACAAATCTTAATTTAAAAGCAACAAACTTTTAGTTTGCTTTTACCTCTGCCCAAATAAAACTCTCTTCTAGTATCTTGAAAAAGTGACTTTTCAGCACATTTCACGATGATAAAGGCTCCAAACATGCAGAGGTCAGCATATTCCCTCAAGTCCTGAGACGAGAAAGCGCTCAGAATAGTATCGAGTACTGTTTGTAGATGGTGCTCTAGGGCTTTGTTGGAGCTCTCATTCATGACTGTTGCTCTGAACACTGCTCCAGAGGAGAACTTGTGACTGGTTTAAACAGTTTAAGTATTCCACACCTGAAAAATGTGCTTCGTACTTCTAGATGCACAAATGCTTTCGCTCATTGTCATGAGACAAATATAGGTAAGGATGAAAAACTGCCAACATCTTGAACTGTTCTGTCAAGAAGTGCAACAGTCAGGATCTCTTACTTGCAAACCTGGTAATCCTATAGGGCCTGCAGAACCTGTTGGACCTGGAAAACCTTTCGGGCCCTATAAGAAGAACACAGGAGAAATACAGAATGTGTAGTAATTATCCCATCAAACCCCAACCAAACACTGTCTCTGAAAACATGAAGTAATATCCCCTAATTATGTAGGTTCATTTAATTTCTATAATAACCTATTTCATATTAGTATATTTTTTGGAAGTCAAAGTTAAGAGTTAAAGGGAAAAATAGAACAAATAATAGCAAAAATCTGACTTCCTCTAACGTAATGTGGACCGATGCATACCATTAGAAAACTGTAGTTATTCATGCTATTGGTATCATGCAAATACATGCCCCATTAATTTGAAAAGTGTCCTTGAGAATCAATTCAAGAAGAAATACTTGCTTACTATAATATTTTTTAAAATAATTATTCTCCAAATTAAATAACTTACAGAAATTCCATCCAATCCAGGAAGACCATTTTCTCCCTAAAAATAACAAATGCATTAATAAAAATGCCACTATATTATTGCAACAAACTAGTCAGGGCATTAAGTTTTGTATAAATAGAAGTATTTGCTTTTCGTTAATATTAGATCAAGTGCACATGGGAAAACATTTTGACACCTGTGCTTCCATATTTAAATTGGGCAATGGAGAGGTTCCAAATCTCTGGAGAAATGACAACCATTTTATTTACGGGTAGTGAGAGAAGCTAAAGTGGCATTAAAAACTTGTATTCATCATAAAAACACTGGAAAACACACATACAAAATCTTTCCTTACAAAAACAGTATAAAATGTATTATTATTTCGAATTATCTGTATTTTCCACAAACAAAGGTTAATAAATAAGGATGTATTTAACTTTTACAAATAGACAGTGTATATGCGTGGATAGAATTTTAGAAAAGTTGATAATTTCGACCAAAAAAATCAGTGTGAGGGGCTAGGCCTTACATGACAGAAAAAAAAAATCTTAATATTTTCAACATTTAATGAATCATGAGGCTGCTGAATGTACCACAAGAGGCACAGAATCCTTTATAGTGTTTTCCAAGCCTAGTCCTTCCAGCAAAAATCAAAACCACTGTAAGTCAGTGAGTATATGTTTCAAGGCAACAAAGAACTAAATTTTTTATGTGAGTATAGTCAAAGAACCTATTACTGTTTTGAATAATAAACCGATATCATCTATCCATAGTTTGTATTCTCTGCATAGGAAATAAAATTACAGACATGATACAGACATTTTAGGGAGAGGTCTTTATTAAACGGAAAGAATAAAATCCTGACTTCATAGTGGTAAATGATGGACTACAAGTGGGATATGATATCCATGTATTTAAACTCAGAGTATAACTGGTTACTTACTACTATCTCCCAGTAAAAAACACTGGGAGTCAACGGGGATTTTATGGTAGAAATCTTAACATGCACCCATGAATCTCCTGGGTTGTTTTTTCAACAGACCTGGCACATGTGAGGATACTAGTTACAGGAAAGTTTGGCATCTAAAAAAAATATGCTCTCTCACATAAGTCAGGATAAGCTTACAAGAAATTCCTCATATCTTCGGTTTGAGGCCAGCAAGGAATAGTGATAGCTGTCCAGAGACAGCTGAAGGACCAGCAACTGCTCTGAACACTAACAGTATGTGCAATGTCCCAGCACCCCCACATGGGATGAACAAGATATGTTTGTGTTGCAAAGACCAAGCAATTCCAAGTTCTGAGAGCATTCAGTGCTGTCATTAAGTAATTAGAGGCCTTTTTCACAGCTCTGCCTCCAGACATACCTAGGATACCCACGTCTAACATCATGAGCAATATAAGCTGCACCATCAGCCCTGCAAACTCTAGGACATCAAAGTGTTTCTCATATTGCATCTTCTGCCATGACAAATCTTACCTTCATTCCTTTAAGGCTGCCTTGAGCAAAAACAGGTTCTCCTTTAAGACCTTTTGGGCCAGGACGACCCTGTTAAAAAATGAATGTCAAAAGTAAATTTCTGGGAAAAAAAAAAGATACAGTTTTGGTTTTGAAAGAAATTATATTCAGTATTCTGAGCAGGGCAAACTCCTGGCTCCAGTGAACTGCAAAAGTAGCACTGCAGTTGTGTCAAAGAAGCTGTGGTATTAGGAGAACTTAAGACTTCCTGGGGCTTTAGAAAAACAATGTTCTGCAAACATTTTCTCTGCTATTTTCCTGTTTATATTAGATTTTCCTTTTATTTTAGGCCTTTGACAACTTTTAATATTCTACTTGAATTTGTTTGACATACTGTAACCCTCCTGTTCATATACATGTCTCTTGTGTAGCACTGTAAATCACCATATTTATTTAGAAACAATAAGAAAAAAATGGTAGATCTCATGAATCTCTGCAGAAGTGACTGTTTTAATTCTAGATTTACCCAATTTATTTTAATCTTGATCATCACATTCAACTTATCTGAGATGATTTCATTTAATTGCCACTTTAATTTGAGAGGGTGAGCTGATCCAAGCAGCTTTCTTTGCCAAAAATATAATCCTACAAGCATTACAAAAGAGAATTTTGAGCAGTAGGTATGAGTAAATCAGTTACTTTAGAAAACCATACTTTAACTTGTTCTTGTTGCTTTGTGTATTTTCAACATTATATGCACTCTACGTCTGGATGACATGTAAAGATTTTTTTAGCATAGCTCAGAAAAACTGAAATAAATGGCAATACTTATTTCTGGCAGATGTATTTTCTTCCTCTTCTTCCTGTGTAAATGCAAAGGAGCTCCACTGCTGGTAAGATTAGTCACATAACTTGGGCTTCTAAGATTAGGCTTTGAATGTGAACAAATATTCAAATATTCGTCAAATACTTGAATATCACACCAAATAGTTTCTGGTTACATTTCGAAACTAACCCCATATGTTTGTATGTATATATAAACAGTATAATTCCCCCTAAATATGTAAGAGTGGAGTTCTTAGAACTAATCCTACACACTTAAACAGGGTGTAGAATGTGAACCAGCTACCTCCACTTCCACATAGGTATTTCTCCAAAGACAATTCATCCGGTGAGGCAAATGGGAAGATGTTGCCCTTACAAGCGTCACTATGTGTAAGATGGGAGTCCAGATAAATAGCTTGTCCAGTGCAGACTAGATCAAACTCAAAATTGGTAGGGAAGTGTTTTCAAAAGTAAAACACATACCTTAGGAAAGTAAATCCTACAGACACTCAGTGACACCAAAGCTTTTAGCTGTCTTAACACCTGAAGGAAGGTATCCAATATTTGATGCATAGACCTGAACACGTGATATCTTCCTTTTCTGAATCAGCATCCACTAACTTGAAACTTGCCAAGTGCAAGATATTTGCCACTTTATGGTTCTTAGAAGCTTTATCATGGTCTCTTATGAGTCAGCTTGAACGTTGCCAGTTGCAACGGTATAACTTGTGTGAACACATTGTCACAGGATCTTTATTTTATCTTCAGAAGTTAACATTTAGACAGTCAATCAGAGTGGAATTCCGATAAGAAAATGACACTGAGCTCCAGCAATGCTAATGAAATGAGGGTTCTTCCTAAGAAATTGGGAGTCACTTTTCCACCAATGGCAAGAAAAGCAAACCCTAGCTTAGTGACTACAAATGCTATAGTTGCCTTGGGACGTACCGGCAGCCCAGGAATGCCAGGAAATCCATCTGTTCCAGAAACACCAGGACTCCCAATGGTACCATTGCAGCCATCAAGGCCAGGCAGACCTCTGGGTCCAGACTGGCCAGGATGACCCTGTGTAAAAGGGAAAAAGAGAAAATGACTGACGGGAGGCATTTTATTAGTAATACTGTCCCCCAGAAAACTGATATCTTCCACATGGCAACATAAAACAAAGGAAACAGACAACTCCCACTCAAGTTCAGTGTACGGTAGACTGCAGTTGAAATAGCTTATTCAGCCAGCATTGTTTATCCTCCCCAAAGCTTAAATCCTAGAACACTGGCTGGTTTCATTTAATTATCTTTTCCTCCAAGGTATAATTTTCTGAAGTACATAACGTGTGCATGAGTAGGTCCTGAAAGTGCAATACTGGTCCCCTAGCAGTCTGAAATACATGATGTGACACAGCTCAGCACAGCACACAAGGGCGCACCTGACACCAGGAGTGGGAGTTGCTCATGTAAAAACAAGGGGAAAAGGCAGGTTCAACAATACTGAGCATTTATAGTTCTAATCCGCTTAAAGTTTCAGTGGCTTCTCTTCCTCTGCACTGTGGATTCTTTCTTTTAATAGTTCAACAGATGTTCCAGCTCTAGCATCACACCATTCAAGCACAACAGCTTTTCTCGTTATATTACACTTAAAACCTTAGGCAAAGCAACCGGGACAAAAACCTAATAAAACTAGCAGTCTTTAAAAGAAAGTATATGTGATGGTCAATTAATAAGAAAGAATTGTACCTAATTCTGATTTCACACAATTTTGCCGTGCTATGGCTCTATTAATTTGACTCAACACTATACTGCTGCAAAGGAGATAAAAATTAGAGCCTTTAACTACCTTTTCTTCAGTATTCTGTGGGTTTGCATAGGCATAATAAAGAAAGGCAAAACTGTCAGTCTTACTGCTCAGGTATCGACTATCTCTTTATTCTATCCATCTTTTCACAGAAATGAGCTCTGTGGCACTCAAAGACAATGTTTTGTGGCAAGAGGAAAATGAAACTTAGGGAGAGAGTACCAGTAACCAACAGTTCTCTCCCTCCCCTTTGTACACCCTGATCTTAAATCACCCCCAAAGTACTTGTGTTTGATCCCAAAGGTTCATCCCTAAGACACGGCGTTAAACAAGTTATGACTCATACTAGGAAAGTAAAAAATAAACATGGATAAAATGGGGATAAAACAGAACATTAATAATCTTTCATGCCAGACACTTAAAACAAATCAGATTTGTGTTACTAAAGGTCTTCCAGTTCAAGCCAATAGCATATCCTCTCACCAAACTCAATGAGAACTTTGGAGTAATGTAAAGCCTTTTGTCTAAGGATTTTAAAATGCCTTGCAAAAATGAATGCTGTAATCTTCATTTTACGGATGAGAAGCTGGGAGCACACAGTAGCCAAGTGCCATTCCCAAGGATGCAGAGCCACTTGGACTGTATTTATGTAAATGCTCAAACTGCTCACCAGTCTCAGCTGCTGCTAGAAGGGCCATTGCCCACTCCTGGCTGCTCACACCTACCCTTTCCTTGTGCCAGCATAAGCACAGGCACAGAAGGTAAGTCAGAGCAAGAAAACAACACAGAAGAAAAATAACTGTTCTGTTTCTTAAGTGTTAATTTTCAGCCAGATGAGTTCCTTGGTCCAGTGCATCTGGCAACTGCATGGTGATTTGTGCCAACAAAACGGAGAGAAGAGGAGAGAGTCCAGATCTGCACTCTGTCAGCCCACAAGGTGCGAGCTGAACCACTGCAATGTGTATCTCCACTGCAGGATCAAGGCAGTTCACCGAGACAAGTACAAATGTGAGATTAAACACAGCCTCAGGACATGGAATGAAGTCGTCCCAAAACATGAGCATCAGGCATCACTGGGTATATAGTACCAAGAGCCCTGATGATTAAAGTCTGTTCTTGAAAGCACCCACTTGTGGTGTGCAAGCAGAGGACTTGCCAGGCTCCAGTCTAGCTACAGGAGAAGGCTGAAGCACCAATTTTGGTTCCCAAAACTGGATAAATCAATGGCAAACCACCCTCCCCTCCATCCATACAGCCCGTCATAGCCAAGAGCAGCAAGCCTCTGATGGGACAGGCTGTGACTGCAGAGGAAGGCCAGTGGTCAATTTTGATGAGGTCTTTCTCATTGTTTACAGCATCAACAACACAAAAGCTGTGTGAGAAGAGCACATGTATCTGCTTACAACATAAGGTGGCCAGCTGCTGGGTTTAGCAAAGCTGAACCCCCAACATCTGTCCCTCAGACAGATGAAGAACCAAGCTGCAGAGGCTCCAGGGTGGGCCAGGAGCCACCTGTGGCAGGCAGCTGGCTTCACGTCTTGGGAACGATCTCTTAAATCTTGGCACAACACAGTCTCTTAGGGCCCAAAGGGTTTTGGTATCCCCTTAGTATGTGAGGAGGGCTCACAAAGGGGATATAAACTGTACTGACAGTGATTGCTTATGTGTATTAAATACATCTGTGGCTCTGCCACTTAATCCCATAGCATCTGTGTCTCTGGTCCTGAGCCAAAGCATCTCCCCCCCCCCCCCCCCAGAGTCTCTCCTGCTTTAGAAAAATAATATACAATTTCCTACCTTCTGGCTAAAGTGCAATCAGAATTCACGATGGTTTGTTTTAAGTCTTACCTGAGCACTCACGACCAGCTTCCTTGAGAATCATAGGAATCTGGCTTAAATGAAGCTTTTCGACGGGAATTTAAAACTCTGATTAAAAGAGCTGTTTTGGTCTGAAAACCAGTGGTTAATAGTTTCACTCTATTAGTTCTAACAGTTTCACTCTATTCACTTGTTCTCAGTTCCTCTTATTCCTGTGTCAGACGCGTTAATTCAGCTCAAGCACTTCAACTGACTACAGCAGAAGACTTTCACAGTTGTACTTATGACATGGCAGGGTGACTAGCTTACAAACCTGAGCTAAAAAACAGGATGGAGAGATCACTTGTGCTCTCTGTTCTCACAAAAGGAGACATTCCCTGGGAGCCAGATAAGGAAACTTGAATTGTTCATCTAGGCTCTTGCTTTATCTGACTCCTTCACATACACTACCGCTGTGATCCCAAGCAGCCTCTTTTCTAAATCAAACAGGCTTAGCACAAAGGACATCCCAACAGGAGAGCTCAACAAATATTTAAAAACAGGGAAACAAATGCAATCAAGGGTGAACACAAAACTAATTGAATAAGCGGGTTCATAGATTGCTACGGCAAAGTGGCCTCTTACTGCCATTGCCAAGTGCTTGCACTTCCTCTAGGAGGGACACAAAATAAAGAGCTTTGCCTTTTCACGTAGCTCTAACTTTCATTGTGCAGACAAGAGCTCTTTCCTCATAGAAATATTTCCTTCTAGAAACCTCTGGGTAGCTCATGAAAAGCTATGTGCACCTCCCAGCTCCAGTTTCAGCCCTTGCTAGAGGTTGTCCTTGAATCCTATCCTATGGGAAAAAATAAACTTCCCAAGCAGGGCCAAAGATTTGAGGGTTTCCTCTGCAGTGTGACACAGAAGGGCTAGCGATAAACACATGCTGCTGCTGTATTTACTAAGTTAAAGGGATTAGTCAGTCCAGCTGCAACAACAGGATTTACTTGCCACCAGCACGGCCCAAGGGAACTCTGTGGAACACCACTTCCCCTAAGGTCAGCAGCGGGATTCCCCTCTGAATCACAGCCTTGCAGCCTTTTGGCCTTGACTAAAACATACCTGCCCACACTAACATATCTGCATACTCCAAAGACATTCTCTTCATGTTGGGAGGTTAATTCTTGTGCAAAGATAGTGACTTATTTTCAATTCTCTCTTAAATATATCAGCACACCTATGCTCTCTGTCCCTTTGCATTTCACACAACTATATAAGGTGCATATGTTCATATTCATTTCACAACAAACCTAAGCTACTCCCTATCCTGAAGTGCAACTATATATGTAAATATTTTGTCAAGCAGTGGTATTTGCTACTTTTGCCCTGAATGGAAATATCTGTCTCAATGGCTAGAAGGTAAACAATATGCATTAGTTTCCCTTCACCCTTTTTCTGTCCTGCAGTTGTGACACAGAAGAGCCGTAGGGAGAGCATTTGCAGCAAAACGTACCTCTTTCCCATTCACCCACCTGCAGAAGATTGTATATCAGACAATGGAGATTGGGATATGCTGGAGGCTTTGAATCCTCTCATCTACCTCCCTTTCTCTCTTCTTGGAATGCCTGCTGCTGCCAACTACCTGGCAATGGCTGTTGCCCTATTTCTCTCCTCCCCTCATTGTTGGGAATCCCCTTTCTCCAGAGCCTCATCTGAAAAAATACCCAGAGAACAGCATGTTCCCACATTGTGTTCAATTAAATTAAGTATTATGGGAACAGCTTGTTCTCTTCAGAGCTAGAAAGTTAGTTGGCTGGTGGGAAAAGAAAAAATAGCAGCAAGGGAGTGGAGCAGGAGAGAAAACAGGCAAGGATGAGCAGAGGGGGAGAGAAGGACAGAGGCCAGGAAGGAACTGGAATCGAGCAAGCTCATTTACAGGGCCAAGTGTGCATTTTCAGCCAATCTATCAAAACAATTCAGTTTTTGATAGGAAGTCAGGAAACACAGCTCCACTCTGTTGAAGCTCTTGGCCAGCTGAGGAAGTAAGGAAGATGGGAACGAAAAACATGAGTGTAGTCAGAAGGCACAAGTATATGGAACATGGAAAAATGTCATCAAAAAAGGAAAAATAATTCAATACCAGAAGGAGAAAAATGAACTAAATAGTACTGAGAAAGCAATGAAGTTTGGGGCAACTTCTAAAGCTGGCCCAGCTAAAACTTCCCTGAGGCAAAGTGTCTCTAAAACACATCTTTGCAAGAATCACCAGGGAAAAACAAAGCAAAAGACAGCTGGTCAAGATACCCTAGGCACCTAATTTTGGTATGAAGTAGGAAGCAATTGTCATTATAATGTTCAAGTTCAAAACAAACAAACAAAACATTCCTGATGGTCAGGGAAAAGAGTTACCTACTCCTATCACATGCCAAATACAGTAAATTACCTCTTTTCTGTCTTAGGTTTCTGAGAGAGAACTAGCACCTAGTCAGGAAGCAAGGATTCTCTGGAGGGCCTCAGCTCTAATCATTGTTTTGGTCCACATGATAGGAAAGGAAGATCAAGGGAGACATGATAACACTTACCACATACAAGAAGACTATTAGAGAGAAAAATGGAACAATCTGCCCCCTGTGACCATGATGAGTAAGATAAGAACTATCAGGTTTAAACTATGGTAAGAAATATTGAAGTTAGGCTGTAGGATTACTTTTTTTTTTTTTTTTTTTCCCAACAGAGAAGCTAGAGCCTCCAACATTACAATGTTTGAAGAATTGGTATTTCCTTCCAGAGAGAGGCAAGACCTTTGCAAGATACATTGTGCATGTGCTAAGACACTACCATTGTGCTTTTGGTTGTGACTAACATTCTGGTGACTTATATTTACATACGAAAACTCACTGGGATCCCGTTGATTCCTTGAAATCCTGGAACTCCCATTGAGCCCTGAAGAAAAAAAAGAATACATGTTATTTTTCTCTTTTTCAATTTCTGGTTACTGGACTATATATTTCAGTATATCTCATTTACTGACAAGATACTTTTCACTCCAACATTTTCAATCATGGACTTCAGCTATCAACACCAAGAGGAACAAACCATCTCATATAGATTCTCTCTGACCGCATGGGTCACTGAAGACACTAACTGAGCATCTGAGCTTGACTGGATGCCAAATGAGTGTTTCAGGAATGTCTTAATCAGGCAATTTAAAGGAAAAATATAATCTCCTACTGCACATCTGGGGAAAATAAGATGCCAGAAAAATAAACAACCCAGTATAAATTTAACTCCCAGTGTAACGCTTGATCTTCCAAGAGTTTTAACAGGTCTTACCGTTTTTTTTCGTTTTTTTTTTTTTTTTTTTTTTTTTTTTTTTTTGGTCTATATTTTGGTACCACCACCTAGAGATATGCAGATCATTGTATTACTTTTAGACCACCCCATCTAAGTTGTAAGTGAATTCCACTTCGTTGGTTCTACTGCTCTGCTCCAAATCCTAGCAGAACAAGCTATGTGAGCACAATATCCAGCCTAAACTATTCTTGGTTTGGAAAGGTAAAGTACATTGCTTCCATGAAGAAGAGGGAGGTAGAATCCTACTACATGTTGGTACTGCACATGCATCCATTTCAATGGATAGAAACAGAAGTTCTGGAGTAGTTAAGGGATTACTTCAGTGCAAGGTAATTGGTTCCAACTGTTAGAGGCTAGTTCCAGTTCTGGGTTTCTGTCTTTTCCAAAAAGTGGGTTTATTGATTTCAGTGTTACCCGCTAGAATTGTGAAAATGCTCACTCATATCAGCACCCCTTGTTTTGAATCCTCCTTTGCCTTTCAGATCAATGCAACACTGAGGCAATGACTTTCATTGTCGTCATTTTCAGTTTACTTGGTTCTTTGTCTGATGAGAAAGGGTGACTAGAACTACAACATGCTGACTAATATTAAGGAAAAGGAGAGTGTAACTGCAGCACGTTGAAGCACAAGCGATCTAGTTTTCATCTAGCTATCTCACCTACCAGTAGCTGGCAAAACAAGCTCTGCTCTGCTGGTCCTGGTTCCTAAACTATCTAACTTCTTATTTGCACACATAACTTGAGCACCTTGCATCAGTAGACTGGTAAGATGTTCTGGACAGTCCAAGAACACAAGCCCTTGTCCTGATGTCCCAGACTTCCTTCAGATTTTAGAAAAAAGGAACAGCATACAGAACTTCTGTCTTAAGTTTTCAAACTATTGTCCTTGAAACATGTCTTTTGTCCAATCACATAGGCATGAGAATAGAAATCTCATCCCAGCCCTCACATCAGACAATATCAGACATCCCCATCATACAATCCACTGCATACCCTCTGTTAGGCTATGGGCTATGTGGTGGGAGCACATGCTTTGCACTGGCCTTTGTGGTGAGATAAAATGAATCCTTAGCATGCAACCCCAAACTTATGATGCAAACACGTCTAGAGCATAATGTAAACTTCCCTTAAGGTAAACTACCTACATGTATCCACTTTTTATTACTGAAAGTATTTGTTCGTATTTCCATTGACTCTTCTGCCTAGCTCTGAGCTCCTCCTTTGATACTTCCTAAGAAGAAACAGCAGAACAAACCCTCAGGGCTTTAAAACATTCTACATTTGCTATTGTGCCCATTCTTGGGCACTGCATTCATTGACACCTACACCTTATGCTGGGTTATTGTATTTAATATGACATAGTTTATCATATTATTTCTGTTACAAATAGCTTTTCATCTGCAAAACTGAGTTACAGGTTCCATTCAGTAGCCATCTCCTTTGCTTTTCTAGACACCAGCTCAGGATCATCTACGTGGGAATCAGCTCCAGGTCTCTCTGAATGTAGTGTGATTACATTTATCCTGGGCAGGTGAAGTGAACAGAACAACAGAACTCCCAACAGAATATTTATTTAGCTATGGTTCGTCTCCCAGGATGGCTACAACATTCAGCAGCTTTGGAAGCTGTGTTCTCACTTTAAAATATAAGCAGGACATTCTCTAAATATAATAATGAAATACTCTTGTATTCTTATCCTCTGCACAAATAGTCCAAGACTATCTTCATACATTCAAAAATGTATTCATGGCCATAAATCTATTGAAGGTGAAAAAAAATGAAAATTCACTGTTGAAACTACCTTGATGCCTTTGTGTCCAGGTGGTCCAGGGGGGCCCACTGCTCCTCTCTCACCTTTTGCTCCTGGCAAACCTTCTGGGCCAGTAAATCCAGGAGCGCCTATCGGTCCTTGAATCCCAATCGGTCCTGGTCGACCCTAACAAAAAACAAAAAGTAAGTCAATGCATCATGTTCACTAACACTTTTTTTTTTATTCCTTCATCCAGCTCGATCTATAACTTAATTTGATACCTCTCAGGGTAGTTAGGGCCTTCTGAAGTTTTCGCTGCACATTTTCAGACAAAGGTTGTTTATAGAGGTATTTCAGGTAAGTCATGAGAAATTTCCTTTTTTTCCTTTTTTCCCCCTGGAAGATTTATTAATACCCATATTGTTGTAGGAACATGGGAAAACAACAGTGTTTTGAGATGAAGCTGACTACTACTTACTAAGTTTGCAACCTCTATTTCCAAGCTGCAAGACAAAAAGATTTTTTGCTTATGCTTTAGTTCAACAGAGTATAACAGAAAGTCAAAACAAGATGCAAGAACTGCATCACATGCAATTAGAAAGCACACTTTAGATAACTTGAGACTAGTACCATAGTTGGCCCAATACTGGGATTAATTCTACTGTGAATTACTTTATATTCCGCTCTGATTACCTTATCAGAGTCGGTGTGGATTTTGATTTCTTAGGCTCAAAAAGAAGAGTGCATTGACTAAGCATTGCCTGAAGATGGCAACCTTTTCTAAAACTGCAGACTCATACGTGACTGATGAACTTTTATTGTTCTATTACTACGTAGATGTACAGAGTAGCCTGGTACTTGTTTATTTAACAAGCCAACGCTAAAGAAATTTCACTGTAGGTGCTCCAGCATCTTCTTAGCCACTTGGCAGCTGAATACTTGCCACAGTTTTGTGTCAACATTTTTACACTTCTCATTTCAAGAGTATCTGAAATAGATCAATAGTGTCTAAGATCCCAAAGTATGGGCAGAAATTAGCAGTTTAGGTTCATGTTTTCTAGTGGCAAGACACTCAGTGGATTACATGATGTTATCCATGCAAAGAATGAAGCCTTAATTAAAAGATATAGAATGGAGGAAGAAGTTTTAAATGAAAATAAATCCTCCTTCCTTCACTCCTTTTCTAGTGCTCACATCCATGGTAGTGTATTTCTCTTCTGTTTCCCTAACTCCTTAAAACAGCAGAAGGAATGCAGCTCCCTGCTGCAAGGGGTTTAGTCATCTCAGCTGGAGACATACAAAGTCCTGACTCTGCCTTGGCAGGTAGAAGACTTTGCAGTTAACTTAAAAATGCATTTTTACACGTTAATAATCAAGCGAACTGAAACAGTCAGAAATTAATTTTAAAATCCTTCTTCCAGGATCATTTTTTGTACCTATTTAGGTTGAAACATTTCATCACTTATTCCATATTCCTTCACTACTGGAGCAGGTTTCTTTTAAACTTCAGCAGTTCCCCCATTCAGCCCTGCTGTTGACAGAGGTCAAGTGCACCTGTTTTACATTTCATACCTTTCCTACCTAGACACTATGCACACTGTGCACTTCCAGGGGAGGAGGCTCCCATCTCAAAAGGCTTTTCTGTCGATTATTTTTAACTTTTTTTCACTCTTGGATAATCATCACTGAAATTCTTTATATTGGGAAGCACACAATCATAACATTAATCCCCAAATCTTCAGTGGCCCTTGGCAACCACACCAAACAAGGAACATGTTGTGAAAATCACATGCTTTGCTCTCGCTTACAGTCTCAGCCTTAACTTTGTAAGTTCCCATGGTCACAAGCTATTTAGACTCTTGCAGGCAGTGTTTCGCTTCCAAGACATGGGGTGAGGACTGTTCACCTCCAGGCTAGACAGTAAGGGAGAGAGAGAGACACTAAAATGGGCACATTAATGTTCTAGACAGACACCACCCTCAAAAGCTCCAGCACCCAAGCATCCACCAAGATTTCTAAGGAAAACACACTCAATTCCCCACTTGTTTGAACTGTTAACACTTCTATATTCAATTAGTTTGTCCACTGAATGATACTGCTTCACAAGGACTGAAACTAATAGCAATTAACATTTTAGGAGGCTTTTCTTTTGCATGGCTGCAGATTACTTTGCCAAATATATGTAGATGAGAGAGTAAGGACCAGTGACTAGAGGTCCTGCCTGTGTTCAGTCCTGGAGGGGACAGAAAAATTAAATATGTTTTCTACAATGTCAGTGTCCACAGGTGAAAACCTTCCTTTTGTCTTATTGAATAAATATTTTAACAGAATCTGAGGATTTTGTCCAGTGCCTTAGTCACAAACTATAAAGACACAGTGAAGTGCTTCTAATCTCTCTGATAATGGGATTATGCCATGATAATCAGGCTCTCAAGAATTTCTACTGGTTCTTTTGAAGTCTTTGTGGATGGAAATCATATTTTCTATGCTGAAACAAAGGACTTTCCTTCACTGCTAAAAAAGCTGCATTTTTCATCACTCAGTAGCACTCCCATGAACTGTCCCGAGATAAAAGCATTTTCAAGAGCAGGCGCTGTGGTGCTCAGGCACAAATCCAGGATTAAAGTACGGCAAAGACTCAGGTTTTACCACAAGGTAAACTCTAGGGTTCAATGCCAGGTAGAACTACTGTTTGACCCCACTGAGTTTACCTTGCGGTAAAGCCTAAGTACCTAGTCTGTACTGTACTTTGGCATCAGGTTCAGCTCTTATACTTCTTACTTATCCCAAGGATAAAGAGAACAAACATCTCTTAACAGCGAGGACAAGATTAAACATAAAATGTGAATTATATCAAATGGAGACTTCAGTGAATTAACAGAGCCCTCTATTTTTAATCTGTTTGTTATATATATATATATATATACACACATATAGCCTGGTAGACTGTAGAAGAACCGTTAGGAACTGAAGAAAATGGTATCATTTTGGTTTCTTGGCTGCATGACAACTTAAAAAAAAAAGTATAGAATTTCAGTAACATCAAGCAAGGACAAAGTCTATGAAATTATTGCAACTTGCAGATGTTTTCACGGATGCCCACTAGAATTCCATATATTTGAAACCCATGACCTTTATCCTCAAACACATTTGTGTATCAAGCTTTTACTACCCAAGCAGCACAAAGTTAGGATGCCTGACTCTCTGTAATGAATATCTCGTTGGTAAATAACAAGAAAAATGGCACTGTATACCTGTCACCTTTCCATAGATTAATTTCAGAATTTCATGCCACAAGTTGTGTGTTATATGCATCCCTGTAATGTGCTTAGCCATTGCAACCATTAAAAATACAGAGATGCTTCCCAGGAAACCCAGGTTTCCATTCTTGATGTAACCAACAGGAAAAAACGACAGAAGTAGGAACCACACGTAGCTTCTGAATCTATACCCACTACAGAAGGTAGTAAAATCAAATGGCCCCAGAACATGCTTTGATCAGAAGGTCTTTCAAGATGGAAAAAGTTCTGTAACACGCGCCTTCTTCCCTTCACCCCTGTAATCCATCTGCAGCTCTGGGTGTCATGAGGAAAAGCCAGTAATGATGGGGCCTCTCTAAGCAATTCGCTGCTACGCAATCAAATACATCGGTTTCTCTATTGTCCCTACCCCTTTTGCCAACTCTAATATCCCACATAAATTTTTGCCCACTGCAGCAGAGCTGCTACACGTAGCACTGCGAATTCCAAACATTCCTGTTTCCTTTTTTTTTTTTTTTTCCCCATTGCCTCTGCTAGCTTGGAGGATAAAGTGCAAATCGATTTGATTTTTTCACTGTGCAATGGAATACATGGTAGTGGTATGGAACCACTGGACATGCCCCTAATTTCAGGGACAAAAGCTAATACAAGTGCCTTCGTACCCGGGGGGCAGTTCGACTCTTCTCGCTCACTACCAGATATTAACTCAGTGGTTCATCAGCAAAAATGGATGCTGAAACTCATGAAACGAGAAAAGTTTAAGAATATTGCTAACCAAGCAGAATGCTGCTGGTCAAGTAGGGCAGAACCAATTTCTCCTTTGCTAAGTTTTTAGATCTCCCTATTTCAAAGAGCAAAGCATTACTATTATTACTTTAAACAAACTAAAGATCCAGTGCATGTAAAGAGCCATTGGATTTAAAGATGTTCATGTTTTCTCAAACTAAAGCATAAATCTCTCAAACAGATTAAGGGCTGTTTTCTCTAGCATGGCTTTTGATCTCTGTTCTGTACAATATTAAGTTGTGCAGAATCCCAGGCTCCTTCTCTTCAAGAAGAATTCAGTAGCCACATTTTTTAGAAGTGTTTAATTCACTCTATTTTTCTTCATCCATCATTTCCCCCATAAACACCGCTTTATCAACACAAAAAAAAGACATTAGAGACAATGATTTACTTCACAGTACATGGTTTGTAGTCTGAAGCATCTTATACTCAGTTGATTACACTAAGGCAAACCAAAGAGTCATCCATTAAATCATTGTTGCCCTAGAAATGTATGTTCTCATATCCTGTATACGCTAAGCAGAATCTAGCCTGAAACTTTCAAGGAAGATCTACACACCCTGATTCCCACGTTGTGCAGGGTGACCTGTCAAGGGACTGATCCTTTTGCAGAGGTCAATGGCAGGACAAAGCATTTCCTCCTTACTCACTTAACTCACAGCCACTCTCTCCGATCAGGGGTGCCACGTTACAAAAGCCAACACATGACGGACACACCGAACTCAGAAGAAGTGCCTACAGACCTTAGCACTGGCAGGCAGCAGTGCTCATCAGCGTGTAGGAGCCCATTAGTTGCACGACCCTTTGGTTAACCACTTCTGCTTTCTGCGCCTCCATTTCCTCTCCTCTTCTACAGGTTTCCTGCAGCGATGATTATCTCCCGCCTGATATACAGTGCCTAGCACAAGAGAGCCCTGGCCTCACAGTTCTACCTTGATAATAATAATTACTGATGAAAAACCCTTTGCTATTTTCCTAAATTACAGGTCAGGTATCCCATGCTCTGCTCACATTCCAGCACAAGTAATTATTTTCCGTGCTGAAAAATGCTTTGTACTTTTAAAGGAAAATATTCTTCCATTCTTCTCCTAAAGACTTAGGGAACCTCTTGTTCAAAATGGCCTCTTTATTTCTATCAGACAACCTGTTGTTCCTCTGCACAGCTCCTTTTAAGTCTTATTTTTTCTTTCATGCTTACTGCTTATTTTCAAGGTAGGGTGTCAGGGTGATCATTTCTTGATTTCATTTTTGAGAGACCTTATTCCTGTACCGTGTGGCACTCTTTAATTTCACCATTCATTTCAGAAGCGTTCAGCTGATGTGCAGCCGCAGTTGGCACGCTCACACTGCAGCCTGTCAAGACTGCTCTGGTCATCCCAGGAGCAATCTCCTAACGAAGTAATGAGCAACTGAAGGCTGCTTCTCATGAGAATTTCCAATTCTAGTTCATGGGATAAGCTCCATTTTCAAAAATACATCTGTTATTTCCACTCAGCCTGACTAGCCAGCCTGCAAGTAGAAAATCCATGTGGTAAAAAGTATGTATACATATGGTTTTACACACTATTTTTAATATGCTAAAAAAAAAAAAAAAGATTCCCGTAAATGATTTCCTTCATGAATCCTGTACTTCAGTAACAAATAAGGCTGCAGTTGAAGGTTTACCACAGAAATATAGAATTGCTTACTAATCCTAGACATTTTAAAATCTGTATTTTTAAACTAGATATTTAAATCTCTGAAAAGTTTTTTTCTGTAGAATACTCAACTTCCAGTTGAAAACTTTTATGGAACATCCTGATCCAATCAATTCCACATATTTGCTATTTCTGTTTGTAACACACACAGAGACCACATACTGTCCTCTTCTTCCCCACCACTGACAATGCCACGAGTGACTCAGTGTTACATTTAAGCAATTGTTCCATTTTATACTTTGCAACCTTTAAAGAAATTACTTTAATAAGTCAAAAATTACTTAAAAAAAAAAAAGTCAAACAACTTGCTGTTTTAACTCAGATTGCTTTTCTGCATTGATGTACCAAAATCTCCAAGGTGGAAAAGAAAGGACGAGCATGTGGAAAGGCTCTGGGCCACAGAGAACACAAACAACTGGAAAGCAAGTGCAGGTCACTCTTCTTTAAAATAAAGAGCAAGTAGTGGGATTTATGAAGTGTACTGGTGTCATATTGTATTTCAACTAAGCAAATAATGGTTGTATGAAAATTATAAGTTGAAGCTTATTTTAAGGGGCTGTACTATATAAGTTGACAGGCATTTACTGGCCCCTCTGGCAAAGATATAAATCTGAGCGATGACTGTATTTCAGAAGAAACAATGTGTAACAGTTATTGTGCACTAGGTGCTGGTGCATTACATCCCAGAGTATCACATCAGAGGTGATCACCACTGAACCCTCTGACTTACCTACTGCTTGTTTAAACTAATTGGCCACGAGGCCCCAGACAGCCTTGCTCAGGTGATATACCCATCTTTTCACTACTTGCCATGGCAAAAGAGTTTTTTGGCTAGCTTGACTGATCCCTTTAGTGCCTTTTCTGTTTTAAGCTCCAAGGGCAAGGCTGGGTTCATACACAAATGGAGAGCAACTCATGTAGGCAGCAGATGAGAAGTGACAACTGGCACTACTCTGAAATCATGCATGCAGAAGCCTGATAGAGGCAACTGAGGAAATGAGGCATGAAACAGAAGGTGAGCAACACTGGGCAACAACTGCTCTCCACACCTCTTGCAGCTCTGGCATGATGCTATGCTCATTAATGTTCCAAAAAGCAGGGCTTAGAGTGAGAGGACATATTACACAATTATGAAATCTTAGCAAAAAGTTGCAGCAAGTGGGGCCTGACTTCAATTTATTTAAGAACTAAGCATTTTTTCTTTAACAAAAGAGCACTGTGAAGCCAAAGGTTTGAATGGTTTATGAGATTTTATGGTCTTTGGCAACCTCAGTTCATCTTCTCTCCCTCAAGTCTTCGGTGCCTAATCTCTAAAATATGTTTTAGAAAGCTTTTACAGTTCCCTGACCTGTTTGCTTCAGACAGCAGCTGTCATAACATTTTCCTGCCCTTAACTAGGGGAAGGGCACTTGTGAATACTGCGTACACCTCTTGACAGCAACATAAGCCATGAGCTGGATTTTAATATAAGTGTTACTTTGGAAGAAAACAGGGGGTTGCTGTAGGACTTCTTTCCATCTTCCTGATGGCAGCACAGGCCAGTAAA
Source organism: Cygnus olor (assembly GCF_009769625.2). Taxonomy (NCBI): domain Eukaryota; kingdom Metazoa; phylum Chordata; class Aves; order Anseriformes; family Anatidae; genus Cygnus; species Cygnus olor. Next base: position 18,844,441 of record NC_049181.1, on the reverse strand, counting down.
GCATCAGGTACCTACAAAGGATCAGAAGGATCTAGCAGAGGATCAGCTAACTATCTGTAATTAGTTTATATGTTTATCAAAAACTACGTGAATTTAAAGCATAGTTAAAATTGCTCCATTCATGAGCAATCCAGAGCGATATGCTGCACACAACGGTGACCTGCAGAGAGGAGGTAGTCCATGGTTACTGCCAGCTTCAGTCTGCATCCTCCTTCATTCCTTACTGTCCTTGCTTCTGGCAGTGCTGTCCTCGTCCTCAAACACTTTGCTGTCTGCTTTTAAGTTTTCTGTTTAAAGTTGTCTCTTGCTCAACAACTTATCTGTTTCGATCAGCCAGTTAAATGGGGTCTCTTGGTTTTAACTGGTTCTACCAATTGCTCTTTACGTGACAAACAATACAGACAAACTTCAGAAGCACAGCAGGGTTTAGGAACTGGGCCCACACAATTTGCAACACCTGGCCGCAGGCTTTGCAGTATCTGTCACATAAATACATATTTATATAATCTCTCCAATAAATTTGCTAAGATCAGGCATGCTATTTTTCACAAACCACTTAAAGAGGTTCTGCCTAACTCATTATTGAGAAAGATACCACACTAATTATAACTATTAGACAAGTCCCTTGGGGAAAGCTGGTTTGTAGTCACAGTGCCTTGGTGGGCTGCTACAGAACAATCAACAATAATTACATTTCTCTGGTTAGCAAGTCCTATCAGGACTGCTGCCCACGAAACCACAGCTTCTGACCCTCCGGGTTTACCTACACCCTTACACGGTTTCTTCAGGGATCAAGAACAACATGAAGTTTTGTGTTTTCTTCCCTTCCACTTGTCCCTAGCACCCTACAGACCAAACCCCAAAGTCCAGCGTGTTTCTAAAGAGCTGTTCACCCGACCAACTACAATGAACTTTTTGCTACCTCCCTGTCTGGCTGGCATTTCCAAGCTGCCTTCTTCATTGACTCAAGTGACAGAAGATGCATTGTTGCAAAAAATGTTGTCAGTAGAAAATTAGCTGTACTGAGCAGTGTACTGAACAAGTGAAATCTTGCCAGTGTCAGGCCTGTGAAGACTATTAAAGGGACATTGTATCTAGAAAGGCAGGACGGGTTCAGCCACATGCTGAAGCCGAACAGACTCCAAACCTCCTGAGGGTCTCCTGGGTCCAGATCTGTTAATTTGCTTTGGGCTCCTCTCCAGCTCTTGCTTTTGCAACAAAACCAATTTTTAAATTTCTAATTGCCCTTGTAAGCACAAGCTTTAAAAAGTTGGTGTTTCCTCATAGACAGGACACAGACTTGGGCAGGGAGTAGATCTAGCAGCAAGACTGCCAGCGCCAGCATTTTCCAAGTCCCGTGGGTCCTCAGCAGAGAGGAGGGTTCAAGTCTTCTCTATTGCAAATGAAGAGTCAGCAAATGAGGAGGAAGAGCTGCACAGCCCAGAGAACGCCCATCAGCCTTACAGTGCTCTTCAGGAGCTGTGGGACTCTTTTAAAAAAAGGAAAGACTGAGACAGCAAGGAAGGAAAAAGGGAATTGGTGGTAAATAGGCAATAAAAAGCACGTCTCCAGTGGCCCACAGTTTCTAATAACATCTTGTAGCTTCCTGCTTTTCTCTTTCTGCCTGGGAACTGAAAGCCCAGCACAGGCAGGACATGTCCTGCTCCCCCAGTGACACAGAGATAAGGAGATAACAGGGATGAGGAACAGACCCAGCAGCGTGAGACTATACAGTGGGATGATGGAAAAGGGATTACGGAAGCCCCTTCTGCTCTGTGGATGATACAAAGAGCTCTCTATTTCCCTCATGCTGTGGGAACAGAGCGTGTCCTCTTGCATTGGAACATCCCCAAACATGACTTCCCATGAGTAGAGAAAGGGACAAGTATGAAGAAACTGGTAATGAAAACCAAGAAACTTTAAGGTTCTCATGCATGGAAACAGTGACAGAGCTCTAGTGAGTACTTACCTTACATGATGCCTTTTTGCATCTAAAGGGCCTCATGCTAGAGGCAAGAAAATAGTTCATGAACCTTTTAGGGGAACTTCACTCACTGGTGCTCTTCCGTGCAACCTCAGCTGCAGATAAGCTATTCCCAGATTTAGTTTTTATCAGCAGCTGAACTGAATTCCCAGTCTATTTAAATCCTGGCAATTATCCTGGGTAACTAATTTCCACAAGATGCATCCAAGACCAGCTATTTAGGACTGTTTTTACAGGAGCAACCACACAGAGAAGATGCAGATATACAAGAACAACTGAAAAAATGGCAGTTAAAGATTTCTAGCAAAGATTTAATGCCTCACGCACTCCCAAAGAGGAATCAGCCCCTAATCAACAGGAGCTAGGAAGTAGTTAAGGGTACCAACCTTTAGGACGCTTATTTCATGCTCATCATCTGCTAAACGCTGGATAGGCAAGAGGCTACCCTAGTTTGTTCTGGGCTAGCAAAGCAACGTCCCCCTCTTTGGGCAATTTTAGACCTCGCTCTGGTGTGTGCACCCTGGGTCAGACCCATCCATTTCCAGACTGTGGCAATGCCAGATCAAACCCATTTTACAATTACATTTGAGGTTTTGATCATTCTAAGAAACTTCAAAGTATTGCTTTACTTTGCATAGATTCAAAAACCTGCAAAATGTTTTCTGCCAGGCAAAAACTTTCAATCTGTAAGTGGTATCTGAATAGCTCAGAAACACTCACTTCATCACAGCTGCAAAAAGAGTCTTGTCCTTGACTCCAAAGACTTAGTAGTTCCCGCTTGATTTGACACTTCTACTTTGAAAGTGGCTATCAATGAATCATATCAGCGGGCTGATATGTGGAAATGTCACTGGACTGCAGTTTATCTGAAGAGATAAAGGTAAAAAAAAATGGTTAGCTATAATCCAAGCAAAGGACGATAATGTAGTGTATGACACATTTTGAGGGAGCCAGATCATTTATTTTCCATGGTAGTTACTACTCTAGGGCAACAATGTCTCTCCAAGGATACTGAGGACTATGGTAATGGAGATGCCATAATATCCCAATTATTTGTTAACTAGTAGCTGTAGCTCTAGTAAGGCTATTCCTCTCCTACTTTCTGTGCTTTTCATGGAAGTTTCATGTGATGCTGTAAACCTTCTCACCAATTCAGCTGAAGCAGAACAACATATCTTGGTTTAAATGCTGCAAAATTATCAATAAACTAATCTTCATATTTAACTCCTTGACTTTGAATCTTTATAAAAGTTGTTCAGTCCTTTCTTTGTCTATTAGCAGGTATTCTGGATAGTAATGTGGCTGTATTAAATTGATATTAGTTTTTCTTGGCGTATCTTGTAACAATTAACATATTGAGGTGAGCCGGATGCAAAAATGACTTAGTACTAAAATAGCACAAATTTATATGGAATTAAATATAGCTGTGGTTTCTTTTTTTCAGGTGGCAACTAATAGAGTAATTAAATGAAAGATGACTTTGTTATTACATGTTCTCTATTTCTCAGAATGTAAAGTGAATCATTAGAATAGGAATAATAGAGACTTGGAACACAAACGTAACACTGGTTTTCTAAAAGCAGATTTAAATGCCTGTACCCAATCTTGCCTTCAGGAGCTTCTCTCTATCTCAAGTTCCTGAGAGATCAACCTTGTAAGATGCTGAGATAGCTGAATTTAAAATCTGAACCTTTCCTCTAACTTAGCTTGCTCTCCAAGTCATAGCTTAACCTACTCTGAACCAGCATCTGAACACTGCTTTTTTGGCTCCCTCTTATCATCCTGGAACATCTAATTATCCTACTAAACACCACTGCTGCCCAAAAGATGTGTGCCTATACATTGGGACAAGTAAAACAACGTGCCAGAAAAAAAATCTTGTCCTTTTTTCCTTTGCTCTTTCTGATGCATTACTTATGCACCTTTCCCTGTCCGATATCCAATCTTTACGCTAATACAACCAAATATTAATATTAAGTACAACGTAACTCCAAAACCAAGTCTGAAACTGGTATGTGATCTATGCTGCGTGGAGTATCTTGTATTATCACTCGAGTATCTTGTATTAACATTATTCATCTGGTGAATAAAGTAGCCTTTTCTTGGGAAAAAAAAAAAAAATCAGTTTTAGTCACCAGACCATGTCGCACATGCATAACATGCTGTTTACAAGAGAGAAACACAGCAAAAATTCTCATTATCCTCTAAGGTCATTCAGCCCCAAAGGATGCTTCCAGTTAGAAGGCAGGCGGTGAAAGTAGGCCATTCACAGATCTGTCCAGTGACGGGTCAGGGGCAGAACAATAGATTCTCTGCAAGCAGTTTCCCCTACATTTTGCCTCTCAGAGCCTTCCCAGCATGTTCCTGGCACTTCAGAAAGGTACGCACGGCTTTCCTTGCATAGACCTCTCTGCTGCAAACAAAATTATCTGTTTGAACAGATAATATTAGTTAAGATTTAAAGCTCAGATGGGAACCATTTGCTTATTCATGACAGAGAATTAAGAAGAAAAACTCTTCCCAGAGACCTGTTAGGCAGCAGAGCCAAGGGGAGTTTTGCAAACACATAAACAATTCACTTTAAAGGGGAAAAAACGGAGTCTGTGAATTTTCGTCTACACGTTGCTTGGAAATGCCCAGCCCAAAGCAGGAGTGGAAGGTAACAGGGGCCTGAAAACCTACAAACACACTGCCTGGCGAGGTTCCAGTTATCTCTAGAGGCTTAAGCAAAGCAGGTCCAGGCAAAAATTTCCCTGTGGTACCTGATAACGAGAAGCGCCAGGCAGCGACAGAGAATCACTGCAATCAGTACAAATAACTTCAAACCAACATCGGGGAGAGGAAAAAGAGAAGATTTTTCATTTGTCCTAATAAGTATTCCATATTGATCAAGATAAGGGCAGAAATGAACTCTTCACCTACTTGAATTCCCACTGGCTAAGGTATATAGAATAACTGATTAATACCAAAGTTGCTCGTCATCACTTAAATTGTATGTTTAAGTCCTTGGACATTTACTACATGGCTGTATTAACACTCCAAAAAGCTTCATTCATTTGTTGGTATAAACTACACTTCCAGTCTGCTTAATCTTTGACGGACAGGTCTCATTGTCCCTGAAATCCCTCACCACACAATACAACAAAGACTTAAATGACTGGGTAGGCCTGGCCTGCTACCCACAGTGCCCCACGCTTCCTGCCCCTCTATCCCTGGAATTCATGACCACGCAGATTACTAAATTACACACTAGGCCGGGGATTAAGCAGGGCTCTTTGTATGGGAGCATCTGAGGTCTGGAAGAAGATTTTACCTGTCACGGTCTGTGCTCATTAGGCCTTGATGAGAGACAGAAGGAAGCAGTGCTGCAGAAGATCACAAACGCTGGTGTGTGCTAATCAGTGAGCTGGATATGATGACAGGGTAGCCTGCCTGGTGCTGCCCTGCACACAGGTCTAGGAGCTTTGCACAGACAATAACCAGCCCACTACTTCCAGAGCAGCCTCAGCAGCTACTTCCCTCTTAAAATAAAAGGAGAAAATATTCCCTGTTCTGACAGACTGTGAGCCAGATAATGGCCTTCAGCCTACCGAGTAGAACCGAAACATCTAAGGGTTAGGAATTTATCCTGCAGTTAAGCAAACATACCAACAAGCCAAAGGGAGGGGTATGCTAGCTCATCAGTTGTTTTAAATTAGCTGCTAATCAAGGCTGGAGTTGCTTCTGATTGCTTTCAGAATGGTTATGAGTTACATATCTGAAAAAAAAAAAAAGGCTTGAATTAACAGCTTATCTTTGAAATGTTCATCAGGTATCTCAAATATCTTTTACCTATTTGCACATGCTAAAGTCACACTGCTTCTCACTTGAAAAATCATAAGCTTTTAGCTTCTCACTTGAAAAATCATAAGCTTTTAGTTGGTCTTAATTCTGATGTCCAGAAATGACAGAGGAGAGTGGTCTTTATCCAGTTGCAACTTACAGATGGCTGGCAACTCCCACCTTTGGCTACAGCTGCCTGGAAGTTCAGTAGTGAGAGTTAGTTATGGCAGCCAAGAAGGTGTAATAATGGAAATCAGGAGAAATCTATAGAGTAGCAGAGCTCATTTAACAAAAACAAGACTTTATTTTCTTTTGGGAGTAGGTGTCACTTGTCTTGTGTTCCTTCTCTTTCCTTGCATATTCTTCATTTCAAACAGCAAACGTTGTTTTAGTTATGTTGATGTCATCCATACTAGTCTGAAGGAGGATATTGCGTTTCTCACTGTAATTTGCACTCACTTGGAGCTCAGCGGATAATAGAAATTATCCGATGCCTCAGAGATACAAAGTTTACAGCATAATCGGGCTTATAGGTTTGTTTTAGAAGACAAACTCTACATTCAATATATTTAGTTAGTAGACTAGTACACTGCAATACTGTGATGCTTTGGTTCAGCACCATCCTATTACATCAAAGAGCAGCGTTATTACATGCCAACATGACGACACATCATTTTAGAGGAACCACAACAGCCTCAGATCTGCAAAGAGCCTCCTAGCAGCTCATAAAGAAATGCAAAACCCCAGAAGCCCTGGGAGGACAGGCACTGGAAGTGGATGCTGCTCTGCACAGACTCAGCAGGACTCTTTGGAAGTTGCTGCCAGTGTTACTTTTGCAGCCAGAACAGCCACTGTTGAGCTACGCAAACTACCCTGAGCTCTTTCCCTAGAGCCATTAGCTAGGGAGCAAGCATTTGACTGCTGTTTGAGAAAAATAAGCAAAGCATACTTTAAATGAGTAGAGAAAAAAGAATCCGCTATTGATCACTGCAGCAAAATGACTTTGGACTTCCCTCATTCATGAAATGATTCCAATTTCAGTTAAATCACTGTTAACTACAGCAATGTTTTTCTGTAGGACATTCTTTTAAGCCTCATGACATGGTGTATTTGCATAGTGTGCAATAAACTATGCCCTCAGCCACACGCACACACACACCATGCCCCTCTGGACACCGGATTAAGTTGTTCATAAACCTTGTAGGCATTCATGATGGCCTTTTAGCCAGCAAGAAGAGCAAAACAGTGGCTATGAGTTAATGCACTCTCTCATTTCAGATCTCTGAATAAACATTCACTTCTATGGAGTTTCACATCACCTGAAGACTCCAGCATCTTGTCGTTGACATCAATGCAGACAAGTGAAGCACAACACTGAAGTCAGAGGCAGAAGAATCCAGCCCAGTATGCATCACTCCTTCACTGCCACTGCTGCTACCAGTCCAGCTGAGCTTTGTCTGGCAGAATCAGCAGAAATGTTGTCTTCTATCTGTCACTGCCTGGAAATGCCAGCACTGCTAGCGTCTGCAGACCAAAGCCTAAGAGGAATCAATCATGCCCCTGAGGAAGGATAAAGGTTCAAGCCTTAGAAGCAGAATAAAGGAAAAGGAAGAGAAAGGAGATATGAGATGAAAGAAATAGAGAAGAGGCACAGCTCTACTGTCCACCTTCAGTTTGCAACAGACTGAAAGTGAACGGTACACTTGAGTTAAGCCCCCAGGAGTCAACAAACAGCCCTCTGAAGTGTCTCACCTTGCAGCAAGGGAACGAACTGTCTTCTGCTCCCACCATGCAACTGAGCACTGAGAATGAGCACGGGAGACACTTGCTAGAGGTTCTGACACAAATCTGGTGGCTACTTCCCTGTTTTTGTTATTTTTCCAAACACTAAAGCTAAGAAACAGTCACAAACACTGAGTGCCAGTCTCACCACCACTCTCTGGGATAAGCAGGCTGCAGAGTCTGGGTTTCATTGCCCCACTTCTCATGGAGGACATGCCCGAGCACAGGACTTAAATCCCAAACACTAGGAATTTACTTGAATCTCAGAAGTTGCATCATCTTCTCTTTTCATTTCAGAAACAATTTTTTTCTGCTGATACAAGTAATGTTGTAGCATCAAAGCTTCTACCTGTCAACTAAAATCCCAGCTATTTTCTCGTGGGGAAGAAAAATTAAACTGTCCACGGGCTGTGTCTTTGCTGAACAAACGAAGGAAAAGAAAAATGTTTTCCATTTCCTCATGTTACTGGATGCAAGAGAATCTGGGACTTCTTCAATTCTTCAGATATTGATTTACCATTAGTATCAAATCACTGCTAAGTTTGATAGCAGTTTCTTTCTATCACTGCACTACTACACAGCTCATATTGTATGTGATAAAGAAAGATCTCACAATTAAGACTGAATATTTTATTTTCCTTTCCATTGAAGCAATGTGAAGTGCATATCCTTTTCAAAATATCAGCAGCTTCAAAGGCTTTATCATACCTTTTTTCAGTACCTCCATGTCCAACAGCCTTCCACGAAGGCAAAATAGATCAGATCCTCCCGTGTTTAGCACTTGGAGAGACAATACTATCTTGAAGATATCTTATGCCACTGAATAAAAGTCCAAGTTATGCAATCTACATGCCTTCAGCCATCAAACAATAGTCAAATTAGTGATTTTTTTAATTAAACAAAAGAAGGCTGAAGCTTAATCCATGCTCTAATGACTAAGCATAGGACATTCCACAGCTTCTTGTAGTGTTTTCATTGCTCCTTAACTCTGTTGAGAGTGTGCGTACTCTGAGAACACACTCAGGTGCTCGAGTACAGACATCTGTACGTTCCCTGTCCCCCCTCTGAGCCCACATCAACTCCAGGGTAGGCTGCAAACACACCAGCATGTGCTTGCCTCAATTTCTCCATACCAACATACTCTCAGACTCTTCCTCTGGTTCACTTTCCTCGATTGTCTCATCCCTCAACACTGCTCGCATGCACACTGGGGATCATTTTAAATACGCTGTGGATCCACTAAATCCCTATTGTGCCTGCAGTGAACATCAAGTCCAAATGCTCCACAGTTTAAAGCAGATGGATGAAAATCCAGCTTGGTCGTTGTGTCCAGCTACAGTTTGGGATAATTCCATGGTTTTGTCCCAGCTGTGTTTTTCTCCACAAAAAAAAAAAAAAAAAAAAGTAAATTTAATGCTTCGAAGAAAAGTTTTTTGGTGCAAGGCTTTTTCTGTTGTTTATACAAAGCACAGTTGATCCTGATGCGTAACTGAGGTCCCAGGGCCTGCTGTAATGTATCGGAAACACTCATCAGACCAAAGAAACCAGAATCTTTGCACAAATGTTCCTTGTAAAATATGGACCATTTGGATGGTGTCTTCCAATCCTGCTGGAAATAGTGTTTTACCTCCTAAATTAATATAGATATTTCTAACTCACTGGAATCATTTGATTTTTCTACAAAGATTGTACAAGAAATCTCTCTAGTACTTGTAGTGGTATACAAGTTCGATGCAAGGAAAAAGTAATTAATTAATGAATAAGTAAAAAGTAATTAATTTAGAGAAAAACTCATTCATGATTATTTTTTTAATTAGGTTTAAACACATAGGTATCAGGAAATACTAGTATTTTTGCACTGACATACTAACAGAATAGTATCTCATACTGTGCTGTGTGGCAAGAACCATGTAAATTAAACTAACCAGTCAATTTGTAAATATGCTTTTTGTTTAGACTGGAATGCAAATTTTATACAACACATACAACTCTTAAATCCTATCCATACAAATTCAGAGACAAAGCAGACTTGAAGAGTATGCACCTAGAACTGTAGGTTTTGTTTGCTTTCAGAACTTGTGCAAAATATTTGGAAATTAATTTAAACATGGGAAGTATTAGCTCAGAAAGACTCACCAGAAAAAAAGCAAAGCACATTAGTCATAACTCCACGTCACCAGTTCTTCGTCTTGCAAGAATAAGCCTCCTTTACTCATGGAATACAGTGGTTAAAACAGTTAACTCTGCAAAGCTAAAATCAGATCAAATGCTATCTATTTACCGAAAAAAGAGTGAACACTACTAGTTCTGACAAGCAAGTGGTGTTTGCTATGGTTTTGGAAACCTTCCAAAGTTTGTAACTTGAATAGCTAGTTGTGCTTAGAAAGAATTAGGGTAGGGACTTTATGATACCCAGTGGCATTTAGGAGCAAGCAAAGGGCACTAGATCTTAGAAATGAGAATAGATTTGTTCAGAGGGCATTTATATTAAAAGCTGCCCAAGACCCCGAGGCCACTACACTTGAGAGAAGTAGTTGATCTTCAGAGTAGTAGTTCACATCTGTTCATGGCTCATGGTGAAGAGAGCAGATACTTAGCAAGTAACCTAGCAAGACTAGAGTTAAATAACTAGCTTTCACTTTGAATGGCTACAGCTTTTGCTCTCCAAATCAGTAAAGCTTTTCACTCACACTTTTGTATTTTAAATATTGTTAAGGCTTTGACATGTTTCTTCAGGTGGTAAAACTGTTGAACACACAAGCAATCAGTGTTTCAAGACCAATAAATTGGATTATCCACTGCAAATTAAGTTTAGCTTTCTGCCCAGGCAGTGAAACTGTTTTTGTACTGGTTTTAATTCTGGATATCAGAGTGTATGTACAGTTACACCCAAAGGATAGAAAGGAAGGATAACTGTACAGCCTCTCAAGGAAAGAACACTTTATATAGCCAGAGCACCCGTAACACTGGTTCAGGATCCCATTCATTCACTTTTTACATAAATCATGAGTAGCATCACTAAAGTCAGCCAAGTGACTTTGCAATGCTAGCAACTGTTTTTCACTAGCGTAAAACCAGACCTCCAGCAAGCTAGACTAGGGGAAACTCCAGAATTTCTCTCATATTTCTAATACTTCTCTGTAGGAGAAGAGTAGGAATGCAGCAGAACCAGATTGAAATCAAGACCTAGTATTCACCAATATTTTGTTAATCGCATGCCTGAATTTTAGAAATGTACTTCTGGAATTGATGTTTCACTTCAAACTCTTCCATCACATACTCAGTCACTCAGTGAGCTCAATCTTTAATTTGGAACATGGAAGCAAACTTAAGACCTCACTAAAGCCCAGGTGTTCTGGATCTTCCCAGTGCAACTCTCCTATGAGGTGCAAAGTAAACAGTCTAGCCCAACTATAAATATTTAATAAGATGCTTGCATCTGGAGCAAAATGGAGCTAAATTAGTGTTCCCTACTTATAATGTAAACAGATTAGTTGCATGACAGTGTTAGTACAAACTTCCCTTGACTATAAACATTTGCTGATGTATTTCACCAATAACGTAATGTATAGGAGCAGAGGAAGGATTTATTCTGAAGAGGGGATGTGGCTATGCTCCAGTTTTGCAGCCTCACCCCACCTGACAGCGCCTGTTCCTGAGAACCTTTAAAGGGACAAGTATCCTGTGCAACACACTCCTTTCTACTGGCAAAGAGGAAAATGAACCCAGTTAAAAGCCAATGGCAGACACCATGAGAAGGTGCTCATGAACCTCCATTCAAAAGAGATACTACCGTGCTCGTGATAGTCTGCTTGCCGAAGGACTGGCTCACCATTTACCCCAAATGAGGACCTGCAAGTCAGATTTCTTAAAACTAAACAACTGTAAATATGTTCACGGACTTCCTTAAGGAAAATTGGTTCTGAAGACATAGTCCTGCAATGTCCTGATTGTCCTCAGCTTTTGTTTATGTCTTCATTGAGGATGTCAGTTGTATTACTGAGTTTGGGCCTGGCAATGACAACTAACTAATGCTGAAGACAACAGAAGCAATGGCAAGAAAACCAGTCCCATTTTAGTTTCCTTCTCCCACAGCCTCCCTTCTTTTCTTTTGGTATTTATGTTGCAAGCGTGAATGTCTCCCTAGAGCTCTGGCTATCGTTTACAATGCTACAAGTTTCCCATACCTACAGAGTCTCATTTCAATATCAGAGTGCAGGATACCTTAGTACCAGCATTTTTGGAAAGCCTTCTCTGTGCAAGCTGGTTGTGTTCTACTATCAGCACGGACTCGCGGTGCTATCTAGCTGCGCCAGTTCCTCACTTTGCACAAGGGATAACAATAGAGTATGTTGTCCTTAATGCTGGAGGGAAGGAAATAAAAAGAAAAGGCAATAGCAGGGAAAGTGACATCATAAGCACGTGCTGAGTTGGCAGGTAGATCCCATCAGAAGCGATGAGGCATTCCCAGAAGATGACTGGTACAACAGGCACTCTGTAGTCACTGTTGTGTCAGAAGAAACTGAATAACCACACCTCCTTCAGCAGCTCATTAGAAAAACAATGATATTAGGAGGTCCAAATACCATTAAATAGCAGGAACAAGGAATTCAGTTCAATTTCAGAACTCCTCTTAGAGGGTACTTGAAAAACTCAAGCCTCAACTCACAAGTATCTGTTAAAGAAAATTCAGCTAGGAACAAGAACAACCAAAAAAAAACCACACCAGATACAACAAATGTACTGTTTTCCTCCAGAAGGAAATTCTCATTTCTGCTTTACTCTTCCTTCAGCAAGAAACCACTGAAAGGTGGGTGGCAATATATTTTCTCCTCCATCCCTTGTATTAATTCTATTTGTACTCTATAAAATCAGACCATTTTCATGAGGCCTTGAGACAGGATGACAAGAGAATAATTCCGTGAGTGCTTTTTCTCATGCAAGTTTCATATGCCAGAACCTTAGTTCTTAGTTTTACCATAGCAAAACCACACTGTCTTCAGGGCTCTTTAACCAATCTAACTTTGATGAAAAACAGCGCCTTTACAGGGGATATTTCTATTGCTGAACTCTTGAGGGGATGGAAAAGCAGCTATGAATCTTGTAGAAGCATGCAAGTCTCTTCTAACCCTCATGTTCACAGTTTAGTTTACATCTATTCCCAGACCAACATCTCCACACAGAACAGGCACATGAGAAATGAACTCTTTCTTGAAGTGAATTGATGTACATTTAATATCTCAGAGAGGATTACTTTAAGAAATAACCAGATGGACAGGCAGAAAGTAAACTATTTATACTGACACTTATCTTGACCAGGGCTAGTCAGCCTCCAGGGGATGGACATTTGCAACTCACAGAGACTTTTTTTCACTCTATGTGCCCACGATTGGCTGTAGTTTCCAAAGCCAGAAGCAAATTACAGACTTACGAGGAACTGCAGCTACCTTTTCATTAACAAGCCTTCCATCCTCAAACAAGGCAAGACTTTGGAAGGGACAGGTCCAGGTCTGAGCCATGTAACTCGACTTTCCTTGCAGTTACATACCGTACAGCCTGCGTTGGTCAGTTGAATTGGCCACAGACCCCCTCTAAAAGACAAGACGTGCACTGATGAGACGGGTGAGCTGCTGGAGCTCATGACAACGTATGATAGGCGTGCCAAGTCACTTGCTGCTGCCTTAGGTAACACCTGACCTGAGCTCATGAAGACAGTACAGACACAGCCCTAGGATAAACAGCTGAGCCCAGCAAAGAATGGAAATGCAAACAGTCGCAAACATGAAATGACTTTTCCGAGGTAATTTCTGCCAGGTTCTCTAAGAATTTTATGGCTGTAGTCTGAAGCACTCAAAGCAATTCAGATTAACATAGTTGGCTACTAAGATAATAACTGCAGCTGTACCGTTAACAGTGTGGAGACTTGCCATTGTTTTTTGCCATTTTTTCCAGTACCTTCCCAATTATCAAATAGGGAACTTATGATACTTGTTTGTCCTCACGTACTTACAAGACAGAAGCCAGTTGTACCATCTGCTTTCAAATACATAACCAAAACAGTTATAAAAAATACTACAGATGGAGCTTTAGGCTTCAAGTCAAATATTTTTAATCTATTAGGCTTTACTTGTACGTAACCCCAAAGTACAAAGAGGAAATGTGAAACAAATGCTGAACTTGTTAGTAAGTGAAAACAAAATTAATTATGTATATGCCAGACGGATCTTATCAGAGCTAAATCAGTATTCCTCAAGAATCTTTATTTTTGTTTGTCACAGTTATTTGTTATTATGTCCAGTTAAAACAGAGGAAATTTAATTAAGTGTAGGATTATTTAATGAGGATGTTATTTTTGTTTTAAATGAAACACACTCCCACTTCAATTTCCCTTGTACCAAGACAGGCATTTACTGAAAAAGTGTAAGATAGAAGAAAAGTCAAAGGCTGCCTTTTCTAAAAGACCTTTGCAGGTCTTTATAAGTGATTTGGTGTATCATTGAAAGACACAACAAGCACCACGACTGCTCAGAACTCATTAAGCCATGCTACAAATGAACAATAAAAACCCCAAATTCATTTTGCAAGGGTAAGGAAACCACTCTTCTGATGTGGCACAGCAAGTCCCAGCTTGGGAACACAGCAAAACTGTGCTGCTCAGAGAGGAGGCCTGGAAAGGATCACGGATCTGGAGGTTTCTAAGAAGCTTATTACACAAGATGGAAAAACCATGTAAGCTTGACCATCCTTCAGGGACACATAGCTTGTTTCCTTCTCCAGGGCAAACTACACGGTGATGCTGTAGGACACGAAAAAACCACAACCACGTTCCTACCTTTTCCCGGCCCATTCCTGTATGTCCATCTCCTGAAGAGAAAATCTTCACCTCTTGTAAGTACTCAAAATCCTTTGTGAAGTCAGGAGTGAAATCAAGAAGTGTAAGGTTTTGCTGTCAGAGATGGAGGCTGAGAGGGTAGGCTAATAAGCAGATGATACTTTCCTGTTTTCCTGTGGCCATGTCAAGCATCATGCCATATTGATATTTTGAAAGAGATTGAGAGTTTTATTCTTCCACACAATTTGAGTGATGAAAACAAGTGACTACTGAGAGGCCGTGTCAATGTTACAGAAAGATGTCATGCCCTAGCGATGGAATAAGCAGAGTAAGTTGTTTACACTTCTCAGCACACTCATGTCATGACCCCTCAAAGACATGGGGATGAACCCCAGGAATGGGAAGATGCCAGGGATAACCTCAAAAGGGCATTCTAGTTGCAAGTGGTCTCTCTTCCACCAGCTTAGTGGAAAATCATTATCACAGAAGATTTTTACACATTTGCTTTAACAGCAAAGAAACCATAACCTCATTAGAGGGCCAGCACACTTTCTGCTAGCCTGGCTGAAAATAAGTAGATTGTCCATATACAACACCACGTAACACACTGCTTTAAGCGTCCCATATGTACCCACAGACATGCACCTGTATTTCATTTATTTCTACTTTGTGAATTATTATTCATGCACTGAACGGATTCACGAAAAATATTAAATAACACAGGGGCAGAAAGGAGGGTAGAGTATGTCTACACAGTCTCTTCATAGGGAGAAAAGTGTCCCATGTGTATGCATGCATGTGCTGATGAGAAGTTCAACCCTGGGAACCTGTGTGTGTTTCTAGCAGGCAGCTCACAGAACGGTTCCTGAGACCTCCTCCAAGGGCGGTGCCCTGGACTGGAGCTCTGTGAAAGCTGATGGACACTGCTCTCAAGTGCCACATCTACCCAGCATGGCCACAATCATCACTTCCAAAACAAAGTCTTTATTTTGCAAAGGAGACTGGGTTTACAGAAGTGCACTTCCTTCAGCTGTAACATCCTGCCAACATCACATGTAGCATGTGCACAGCTTCTGTTAAGCACGTGTGAAAAAAATATACCAGGCCATGTTTCTCTTATCTGAAATTCACATAAAATGGCCCACATAAATAGCTGCGTGAGCAGACTTTCTTAGAAGCCTGAAAGCAATTTGCTTTAAAGGCTTGAAAATGAAGATCCTGGCCTCCTTCAGTATAGCGAAGGGTTCCTGACATCGGTAACAATAAAAACATGCAGAAAGCCAAGGCACTGCATAAGGCAGATACGATGTTATCAGATGAAGTAAGTCTAAAGACACCTAAATGTGATACACCTGACATGAGCGAGGAGGGAAAAAATGCAGAATACATCAGCTACATTAACACTGTGAAGAAAACCCTGCCTGCTTTCTGTCAGGCAGTGCACAAATAAAGCCACTGTAAGCAGAACTGTGATTTAGCCAAATGTTCTCAGGAGTTAACACACATTCCGGCTGATAAAGAGAAGGGGATGGTTAGAATAGATTAGTTCAGGTTTTAGTCTCTTATGTTAGAAAAACAAGGAAGTTTAGTTAGTTCACCGCTCTGGAAAAAGTCTGGAGATAACACTTGTGTCATTTATTGTTTCAAGAGAAAACGTTAAATCTTAGGAAAATTTCCTTTAATGTCCCAGGAACACTGATCGAAGCCTACAAGGAACCAACGGGTATCCTGTTGCTGGTTTTGTAATGCTTTTGGATTTACAGCTCAAGTGCAGCTGGAGTTATACAGGGAATGACCACCTGCTGCTTCAATTTTGCATGCAGACTTTATTTATTTCTTTTGAATTTGCTGTGAGCCAGGCTGGATTATACTTCAACTGCTAGGGATATTCCAGAGGCTGATAGCCTCCAAAAACATTTTGTACTGTTAGGAAGACATGCCCTAATTAAAATGAGGCAAGAACAATGACTTTTGCTATTTTGTCTTTCACATGGCTCCAAATTGGGAGAGTAAATATATTTCAGAGGAATACATAAACTATTTCTTAAGATGAGACCTGTGAAAACAGAGTGGCAAGCTTCTGGTAGTTGATGTCAAAAGGTTTTCTATAAAGACACCTGCTTTCCTGAAAATACAGTTGGGTAAGTAAAGATTCTTGACTGAAACTCGAGAAAACACAACTACGTAAGTCTCAGAATGAAAGGCCTCTGGAGCACCAACCGTCTCCTACTGTATGTCTGCAATTGCCCTGCCCTGCAGGACTTCCCCGTCTCAGCTGGGATCCTCAGTCATTAGGCAACAGAATAAAAGAAAGGGCACAACAACATCGTGTCAGTATTCAAAATGGCCAGCGCAATCAGTAAGTATCAAAGGAAATCAAGCTTCACACAGAAAAAAAAAAAAATCTGTTTAAAGATTTGCTAGCAAATACCTATTACCTATACTTCTCACGTACAAATACCCTGTTTTATATCCCAGCTATTCACAAAGCATGATTCACAATGACGAGGCAAGCTGTCCTCGATGTACTTGTGGAAGTACAGTAAACTGTGTTTCCAATGAAAAAAACTTATTGATAAGCCTGCGCCGTGATACACAGGAAGGGCTGAGACTGAGCATTACTGCGCTGCTCCCAACAACCGGGACCTGTTACACTGTGCATCTACCAGAAGTGTAACTTCTGCATTTCTGACAGTGATTTCTTTCATTGTTCATCAGTCCAAACAAGCCATCGCTTCAGTTACAAGTTCAAGTTAAAAAAAAACAAAACAAAAACATATTTATGATAAACAAAGAAAACGACGTTACTGAACAGGACTGTTGATGAAGCTTGCAAACACAGGGGACAGGACTCTTGGATCCAAGACACCTCCTTGGCTCTGTAACCTACATCTAACATGTCTAACACACAGGTACAACCTGAAAATATGCGATAAAAAGTGACTGCCTTGCAGAACTCAGGCTCTGCATATATAGAAACTGCTTACAGTTCTTTTTTCACCAAAATCTATTTCCTTAACTGTAGCAGTTTACATTAAACATACCTACGGTAAGAATACCCTGGCTGATGCCTCTGTTATTTCTTTTTTCCACATTTAGAACTTCTGCTTGTATTTTTGGAATCTGCCAGGAGAATGAAATGCTGAGCTGCACAGGCAGACATATGCTGCTGGTCTGGTAATAGAGATGTGAGCAGAATTCATGTGGTGTTGAAGCAGAATTGCTGCTGTGCTAACACGTACTCCAGCTTCAGGAGCAGGCGGAAAGGACACAGCTCAGCTAAAAAGCAGAACAAGTTCAGTTAGACTGTTCCAGCACAGTATTGCATATACATGGACGTGTACACAAATTTGCGAGATCTCAAAAGATAACAGCATTACAGAACATTGGAAGACAAAACTAAGCACAGTTGCATCACCCACGGCTCTGTAACTGGATGCTAAGAAATTCATTTACTGTTCACTGAGGATTCAGCACATGTTGAGTGATTTTATTTGGGATCTTTCTTTGATCATTCAAAAAATTACAAGAAGCTTTAAAAGACAACTATAGATTTCTTTTTAATAGTCCTTCAAAGTTGTGCATTGTTTGTACTGTATTTAACATGGATTAAAACCAGATATTTTTAAAATTACTTGGACTTTTTGTTTATTACTTTTGGCAATGCTCTACTGATTAAAAAAATATATATATTTTCAAAATCACCCACTATTAAAAAGGACAAGTACATCTAGGCTGCTCTTCAGACCACTAAAATGGTACGACCCTGACATCCCCTTCTTGTTATAGTCCTGGCCTTACCTCCAAGTTTTCTGTGTTGGCAATCCCACAGGAGGTCAGTGTGAAATGTCACCCATAAAGGGAGCTTAACATCAGATAGAACAAGCACATTTTCACAACTACCTTATGGATTTACGACATATTAGACAGCAACAGCTTAAACGCCCCTAAAGAACAGCCTAAAAGGAGGAGAGTAGCAAACACTTGAATTTTTCCTCTTACTTTTAGAGAATAAGGTGGAGGGAAAATTGATGCTCCTCTTTCTTTATCTTGTTATACTGGTTTCTCAGTTTTATCATACTTAAACTCTGAAGTCTTTCATACAGCATCTTTTAGAAACCGCCATTTTTCCCCTCCATCGTGCTACATCTCATTCCTACATCCAAGCTCAGAACACACCATCCTGCCCACTGCTCTCTCATCTTTCCTAAGGGTTACGTGCTCCATCATTTTCTAGATGTTTTTATACAACTTATATCCAGATTCACAGCCAGATCATTCTGTATCCTGTACACTCTTTATTATCTCCTACTCCCACTGTGTTCGGTTATTTGAATGCCCCCTTTTTAGCCCAAAATAAAGCCACTAATCCCTTTTCTTTTTGGTTAGATCTCCTATGTGAAATGTCTGCTGCAATAACAATCCCTGCTTTTCTCCTTTGTTTCATTTTCTTCACCATCAAATATTTAGAAAGTCAGTCCCTGACTTCTTCCTGGACATCCCCAAGCATTCACATTCTTGGTACACAAGGAAATACCTTCTCCCCTTTCTCCTTGCCTACCAAATGCAAGATCTATACCAATCTTGCATTTGTTCTAAGAATACTTTGTAATGTCGATGAAGATCAATCATAGACAAAATTTTAAGTTCTTCCTATTCATTTCCCCAAATCACTGACTTTTCACTTCTCAGATGACTCGCAAATGGTTCCCTTGCATTTTTCCATGATCTTAGAATAATTCCTTCCTACTCCCAGATGAAATTCCTTTTTGAGGAAGTCATCTTTTGTTTGAAACCTACCAGACAGATTGTGTCATCAGCAGGATCAGGTAATAATCAGAACCCAGACAATTCTAAGCAATAAAAACTCATGTTTGAAATAAACTCTTTTCCACCAATAAAGCATAAACAGGGTTGTGATTCAGACTTCCGTTCCTTTTGTTGTTGCTTTTTCTTCTTCTTTTATTACCTTTTCCAAGCTCGGAGAATGTCTGTCGATCTCCATTAAAGACACACGAGGTATTATATACCAGAGTTAAAAAGAAGCGTTAACCTACAGTTATTTCACAGGTACTATCCATTTATTTATTTATTTTTAAACCATAGATACACGTCCTTTTCTCTTCAGAAGCAAAGAAACTACCTCTGAACAGTTTTCCAGCCTCAGTCACCATGGAAAGCTGAGATGCATCAGGATGTTCTACCAATTTTATGAGATGTGTGGTTTCCCATTCAGGAAAGGCTGTGATTCACACCAAAAACACTGCACATTTTTCCCCCCAGAAAAGGGGACAGCTAGCCTGGGGGACCCATGGATTTGGCTTTACTTCCAACTAATTGGCACTATAGCCTCTTTTACCACTACAAACACAGTTTTGCCTGGTTAACCATCTTCATTGTTTGCTCTATCTGGCTGCAGGCTCCACGACTGGCGTACTTCCTGCCTATCTATTGCTTAATTAAGTTTGCTTTGTAGTAATCCCTGCTGTCGGCTGTTTTCCTGGCTCATGAATCGACTCCTACCCTGACTGTCGGCCAAATCTCCTAGAACTAGGCCTTGCTCACAGATTGGTTCTGTGATAACTCCGTTCCTGATAGGCTAACTTACTCAAGTGAACACGATGAAAATCTGTCCTACCTTTCATTTCCTGCCAACGGAAACTCTTTAACAAAGGCTCTTGGTTCTGCAGAGGGTACCTCTTCTTGTTTTAAGGAGCTTAAAAATAATTAGTACCATGTATAGGACCAAATATACAGAAACAATCAGAGTTAGAAGATGGGCAATTTTGGGATGGGGTGAGAGAAGTAGGAAGAAAATGGGGTCATAAAGAGAAGTTAACCTGGAGGAAGACTGCTGGGACACAGTCTCGGTGGCAAATCCTATACACGAATGACATAGAATGGGATGGAAGACAATGCCAACTGGGTAATTTTGAGGCAGGATAATGGCTCTTCTTGCCTGTTAACTGCTTAGAGAGGAAAGGCAAAGTCCTGTGTGACTTCACAGATCTAAGAGAGCACTAATCGTCTCTTTTCAACCAAGACATTGTTGCAGGAAACATCAGACAAAATTCTACAGCCTTACTTAAGCAAAGGCCCAACTAGAGTTCCTAAGTTTTTGAGGCTCACGTTAACATTTGCTTTTCCTGTCTTTGGCAGGATATTGGAGAGTTTCTCTTTCTACAGGAATTATTATTTGTTTTCTGACTGCTAGGTGAAGTGGCTGATAGAAAACTTTAGGAACATTTACAGCTCTTCATGTGAAAATACCAGTGAACGAGAGAAACTGAAGCATCAATGTTCACCCTGTTCTAAGAAGTTATATGCAAACTAAAACATCACAGATTCATCAAACACTTCGTTTCATAGCCATGGAAGACTTGATAATTTTTACAAAGGAAAACAATTGGGTGTGTGGATGTTTTTTTGCTCCAATACCTAAGAAGCAGAGGTGCTTACTAGGGCAACTGTTGTTGAACTCTCTGGTTTGTCCATCTGGGGCAAATCTGTAGTACAAATAACTGTTATCATTATTGGGCTTAGAGAAAGGGGTCTTAGAGGAAGATACAACACTGGAACAGAAGTCCAGCCAAGGCAAGGCTCCACGGAGAGAGGGAGAAGGCTCATCTGGTTCTGTCTTCTGATCTGACTGTATACATGAAATGAAATCAGAGGGAGAGACGGCACTGACCTCAAGGGGAACAAGACTCTACCCATCCAGATCACCAATGGTAGCCATGGCAGATGGTATAACAAAAAAGAAATTACAAAGCATTTATTCCCAGGGTAACATGCCTGCACCCTCAGCTCACAGCACCTGCATCAGAACAGAGATAATCGGTTTCCTATTTCTTCCGAGGAGGAGGACACACCACAGTACATGGCAGAGCAGTCTGACCCAGCCAGCAGCTGACTACGTACCTTTCAGTAGTCAAGAACAGCTCAAGCTTAAATCCATAGCAGTAACACCTCACTTTTGAGAAGCTCTGAGAAAAGCAGAGATTTTTTTTAGACTAGAAAGGAGAAATAGAAAACTCATTCACCCAGTGGAATGAGACTCCATATCTTCTCAAGCTAGGACATCTCACAGCACTGTAGGATGCAGCAGCAAAGTTTTTAAATGCTCCAAAACCAAAGGAAAGTGGAAGAAAAAAAAAAAAGAATCCTGGGTTACAACTATTGCTTGAACAGTGACAGATCCCTCTTTGCTGGGGTTTTCCAAGCCATCTGGAAGTACTCTATGGAGCACAGTTTGAGGACCCATGTTCTGGTTGACTTCATAAGTAAACACAGGCGCCCAGCACAATTACAAAATACGCTACCCTTGCAGACAGATTTAGAAACAGTTTCAGGTCACAGAGTCACCTCAGCCACCCTGGTGACACTGCAATGCCATGGTTTCTGGTTAGCTTCCAAAGCTGTGGAAAGCTTCTTAATGGGATATGTTTCCTAGAATATATTTTGCCTCATTTAGCACACAAATCCTTTCAGCCCAACTGCAAAACAAATCATCGAAGTGGCTACCTGTACGTACAAGCAGTTTTAGTCTTGATACCCATTGCACAAGGGATACTTTCAGATGCAATGAGACCTGCTTTATCCATGTTGGTTTAGTATATGATGTGGTTCTCATCAGAGGACTAGGCTCAGTGTGTTTAGGTTGGGTCAGGAGGATATGTACAATAATTGCTTAATGCCGCACTTGGCAAAGTTAGTTTTATTACTTCAAAAAAAAGTTCTTGGCAGTTGTTAAAAAAGCAGCTGGTACATAAGTTGTTTGACTTAACTGTTACCTCATTTTCTCTCAAAATATTGCCAAAATTTAACAACAGAGAACAGATGGCCAACATTTTTTAACTTTATAGATAATCCTTTTCCCAAATCTAATGACGGTGCTTTAGTTGCTTACCCAGAAGGGGATTTGAACAGCAATTTGACATCATTTGCATACATTCCATGACCCATATTTACTAGGGGTGAAAGTACTGCAATATTGTCAAGCACATCGAGACAATTTAAAACAAAGTCCAGCTCTGTATTCACATCTGGAGGTAAAGGGTCTGCCTTCTGGATGACTGCTGGTGCTCAGAAGCCTTGGTAGACAGCAGCCTTGCACCCTAAGCTGCTGTGCACATTCTGTCCACCTTAGAGTTCAATCTAAGGCTTTACACAGTCAACTGGTATAGAAAGGATGTGGAATGGAGAGAAATTGGAAAGGCATGGTGGAGACTCTTATATGAAGCAGACATATGCAAAAGTCCAAGATCTTTCCTCTTCAGATGCAAGTAAAGGACAATAAAATGACACAAACAGATGAAACAGAGAGAAGCAGGCCAGAACTACATTATAGGCAGTACTTCCAGGCATCCGTCAGAAAGGGGATTATAGTTTGAGTATTGAGACCTAGCACAGTCTACCAGATCCAAACTCCTGAGGTCTGGACACAGGATTTTAACAAAGTTGGAGTGCAAGGTTATCTACAATGCAACTGGAAAGAAAGAACAGACAATAACAGTTGCGGAAGCCTGGAGACCATTGTCTTTGATTTTTACAAAATGTACACGTAGCCTGGTCCAAACTTTTGGATTCTTTTGCAGCAGGAAATAATAACTGGCTGTACTTATCCTAAAGAGGAATGATCCTGGAGAGAAATACTTGCATGTAGGTAACAAGCAGAGAAATTCAGGCTTCACATATCAGTTTAATCTAGATGACGAAGAACTCAGTCTAGAATAAAGAAGCATTTCCTTTCCACTGGATTGATCTAACCTCCTTTTCTGAGCTCACACTAACTAGAGGACTGACTCCATCATCTTGTATATGAATTCAGTAGCATTTGCCACTGTATATTGTCTTGCTTGACCAAGCTTAAGCATACTGCAATAACTAGCAAGTATGATCACTGTCAAATGGCCAACATTTCTCAAGAACTTCTACTATAGCGCAATAATCCCTCATCTTGAGCGTGAAAAGATCTTCCAAAATAACTATATAGTGATCCCAGCACTAAGCTCTACCATGCTGATTAACTCCAGTTAGTACACTAAGATAAATGTAGAGCTGGACATACGATGTCACTGCTGGTTTGAAGGAAATGTCAACATCTCAAAGCCTGGTTCAATTCTAATTGGTATGGTGAGCCAACCGGCAGCCCACAGATACTGAAATGACATCACTATGTCCTAAAATGTTTGGCAAGCCTGGTAGAAGGAAATCAGACAAAAACAAAGGAGTTGGAACCAATGGCTTAACAGAATTTTATCTCCAGCAAACGTGTTTACATAAAACACTTGTGAAAAAAAAACTCTTGTTGAGCTGACATTTCCGAAGAAATTGTGTTTCATCAGAAAATCCCTAAACTGTTCCAATTAGAGTGTTTAATCAGCCAAAGACGAATTCAGCAAATATTATTCAAAAAATACAAGTTGTAATTATCACAATTTCATAGCAATGAAACGTCAACTAATCTTCAACTAATTATCACGAGAGACACTTTGTGCACCCTGTATTAAGTTGAGGGGATTAGTTCCAGATAAACATTAGTCTAAGATCTCTTGCCAATGCGACATTAGCTTATACTAGACAACAATTAGATTAAATCATCCAGAGATATGACCTCAGGTTATGCTGTTCAGTACCTGAACAGTGGGGAGCTATCATTTTCAGACTATTTGATATGCAATAATTCTATCGGAAACTCTTTGACTGTCCACACAATTTGCACTACACTTACTATCAATTTTTTAACTTCAGAGAAAACCTGTGGACTCGCATATATCTCTGGGTATACTAGCCTTTAATTCACATTATGACTGCATTTTCTGAGAAAAATCTCTCCATCTTATTCAGTTTTTCCTACTTACTGTGCAGGAATCCATGAACAGGATTTCTTTTGAGTGAGGCTAGGCCAGGAGATGAGCTCCAAGGCATGATGCACAGCAGCGGTCCTTTACTTCATATGACCAGACAAGATTTAGTGTAAAGTGTCAGTCATGTTCTCAGTACCATCTCATCCTAAAGACACACTCCTTTTCCACCACATCAATAGCTAGAAATAGGTTCTGTGTGGATTTTTTCCTGTGTGGACATGAAAGAGGTTGCAGATACCATGAATATTTTTGTAATTGATCGTATTACATTTTATGGGCTTTAAAGAACACACGATGTGTAAGAAATGAATTATTTGACATGACAACATATGACACCAAAAATAATTTATACAAAATATATAAAATAATATAAATATAAAAAATAATATAATTGGAAACACCAAGCTCTCCCGTTGTACAGTGATTCCAAGCTATAAAAGCTGCCTGGGATGCCATCTCTGCTGATTAATTTGGGAAGCTTTTGAAATAATTTCCAAATATTTTTTTTCTTGAAATTCTTCTTCTGGAGGGAGAGGTGAGGACAGGACTTTGAATGAAAAAATGAAAGATTAGTATCAGCTGAAGAGCTCCAGCACATGTTGAATACAGTTTAAAACAAATCCTAATACTGTTTTAAATTCCATGATAAGTGAATGGGCAACAAGAGAAGGTCTACTTGCAATGAGGACTGTGGCTGCTACTTTATCTTTGCAAGTGTTTGAAAGTAGATGACAGCATATAAAAACAAAAAAGCCAGCACTATCATAAACTAATGCAAAATGAGCTGCAGAGATGAAATGGTGCAGGCTGTCTACCATTCCTGAAATTGCAAACTGGGAAAAACATCCTCCTGTTACTGCTGACTTATCTGTAGAGCACTGCTTACCAAGATAGTTATCAATACAGAACGAAGTTTTCAAAGGGCATCGTCCCTACCTGTAAACTATGGATCAAACAGTGAGAAAGGGGAATGAAATTTTTTTTTTTGTTTTTTAACATTAATTTCTCCTGACAGTCCCACAAGTGTTCTAGCTGTAGGTTACTCACCTGCAATAGGACTATATATTTTAGAAATCCAGCCTTTCATTATAAGCAAGCATAGAATGGCTTGTGTTGGAAGGGACCTTAAAGATCACCCAGTTCCAGCTCCCTGCCATGGGCAGGGACACGCAGGGACACCTCCCACCAGCCCAGGCTGCCCAAAGCCCCATCCTGCCTGGCCTTGGCACTCTCAGCCTGTCTTGGAGGGTTCCAGCCCTCTGAGCATCAGGATTTACACTCCCTCACTTCCATTATAATTTAATACAGTTGCTTTTTCCACCTTTCCTTTTGTACCCATCAACTATTGCTCTGAAACAGAAGGATTGCATGTAAAAATGTATGCAGAAATGGGTTTAATAAATGTAAGTTTGTGTTCAGACTGCCTCCCTTTCCAAAAGACTGCATGCACACACATTTGGGTACCTCCACTGTCAAAGTGGCCTTCCTTTTAAAATTGCCAGGTTGTACTAGTTGATAGCTGGCATCTCAGCTGGCCAGAAAAATGAGAATAGGGACACAGATTTAGAAACCCCACACTTTCATCTAGAGACTCCAGCTGTAGCGCGGGCTTCTCAATCTCTGCGATGCTACTTGGTACTTTTTACAACATTATGTTAGATTTCATATTAAAAGTCAGCCTAAGTTCTAATAATGCAGTTTAAAGGAACTGAAACAACCACATCTTAAGTTCTTAGATTTATAACCAGCCAAAATCAGTTTGGTGGGCTTCTCCTGCTCTTACATTTACTCTTAAAACTGTTATGTCACATGCAAGCTAGCTTCTCTCACTGCCTCAAATGAACATGCTAAGGGGAATCAACTGGATATCTTCTTGTGAACTTAAATGGTGAGAGCCACAAACTCAGTTTAATCTTTTCATTTGACCTCCAAGAGAACTTCCAGAGGAGGTCCTAGATGGGACCTTTCAGAGAAGTTGACATCTCTTCACCAAGAAGTAGATTCCTGTACAATCACTGTACTGTTACCCATGAATCTTTACCTAACAGGAACTGATAAAAAAAGGCCACAACGTGGCCCAGGAGTTTTCCCATTAAATTACACAGAGCCAGGCTTTTCATCAGCTTGTCGTTGGATACAAGGACCAATTCTGAATCACTGGCTAAGATGAAGGATGGTTCAATAACTGATTTATTCTCATGTGGGCTTTGAAATACTACATGAAACATTATTAAACAGCCTAAAATGCGTATCAGCTACCATTATGGCTTTTCCAAGATTAATGCAAGCCACAGGGACAACTAACACAAATGAAATTTTGCTCTTGCAGGTGTACCTTATCTCTCCGATAGCAGAACTCCCCAATAGGGTGCTAGGCAAACACTGAGCCACCGTCCCTTCTAAAAGGAATCCCATCCCATTTCACAGAGAGACGACTCCCTTTATAGAGATTAGTTGTCTTCCAAGCTCTATCTTAAAGATGAGGGGGTTAGAAAAATGAAAACAAGTATCTTGTACTTGCATTAACAGTCTACAGCAAAAACAAGAACACGGAGATGAGAGGTTTCTACATGCCTATGTCCCATCTCATGAGAAGTACCTAACTCATCTGACAGCAGGACTTGGGCACTTCTGTCATTTTTCTTGCCTAATTTTTTTTTTTAAAGTATCTGTTCAGAAACAAGTTCATCACAGCCTGATCTGATCAGCAGTACTTCCAAGGAAGAGGACATTTAAGGACATTGCCAATATTGTTTCCATTGAGGTGTCAGCTTATTGTCATTTTTATTGTGCATTTTAGTTATTCTTTCCTTTTAAAAATAAAGCTTAGCTTTACTCTGGTCTAGATAGTTGTGTAAATTGACAGCTTGACAGCTGAAACTTTTTTTTTTTTTTTTAAACTAAAAAAGGATTCAGGGCATTGGCAGAGTCCCGTCTCCTACTTGCCTGTCCTGAACTCAGAGGTCTTGCAGCAGTGGAGGAGAAGCTAGGCAGGAAGCCAAGGAATTAGCCTCCGGCTGTATGGTCTCCTCCAAGAAACAAGCAGTGCTGTAGGATAGATAATCACATCAACCCCTTTCCCAGTTCAGCCAGTCACCTCCCTGTCCTCTGGCATGGCAGGACTCCAGCAGCTGTCTGCAGATGTCCAAGAAGGTGTCAGCAGGGCTTGGTATGGCTTGATGGAAGCAGTGTTGTAAAAGGGACCGATTACCACTTCTAGCAGACAATTTACTCCACAGACAGGCCTCAGTAGGATGAAACATATGTTTAAAGGACTGAAAATGCCTATCGATACAGGTCATGTAAGAAACAAGCTAAAAGCCAAATGAGTTCTCAGGTCAGCAATGAAAACAGACTGAAATCTTTGTGACATCTTAACAAAAGAGATACCAAGAGCTCAAACAGCAAGGTCAACAGCATTGTGGCCAGTTCAAACAATCACGTTGAACCCCAGCAATATAAAGAGACAGAAGGATGATGCCCATTGCTATCCAGAGGTCAAAGCATTTAGAGGATATTCTGTTCCAGAACCAAACCAGGCTTGTGCCTTACTGCACCTAATCACGTAAGGTGTTGAGTAATTGGCTTTAGCCCATATTTTAGGTTGAGAATTTCCTTGCAAAGTTCTTTCACTTATTTGTTTAGGCATGTTTGCACCACATGATGATTTGAAAGAATTTTTATCCTTCCAGAGCAAACATATCATCAGTTATCAATTAAGAATTCACACTCAAGTCTGTCTGCAATTAGTGAAGCATTTAAGCACCTGCTTAGGTTCATTTCTATATAACTACATTTTCCTAAGCTCAGTCCTAGAAAGTGATGTCTGGAGTTTACCCATACTGTGTCACTGAAATACACATGAAAAAAAAAAAAAGAGGATTGCTAATGTTTAAGACTTAATTTCTTTTCTTTTTTTTTTTTTTTTTGGTCTCAGAGGACAACTTTTCAATAAAGAAATAAATTATTTCCAACCTGCTAGCATCATATTATTTTAGGAGAGCTAATGATTTTATTAAGTTCTCAAGTGGGATAACAGTCAGCTGCAAAATACATCATTTTCACATTATAAGCTTTGCTTCAGAAATGAAATGGAGGAAATGAGAGTTGAAGAAATACCTTTAAAATGAACAGAAAACCCATTGTATTATGGTATGAATCTGACATACATTCATCTGAAATAAATAGCTAGGAATTATTACTGAAATATTAATGACATATTGAACAATGAATTGAAATACTGGAAAGTTGATCACTTCAGTGAACTGATAATATTGTTCCTCCTATTTTTACCTTATTCCTGTTCTATAAATAAACAATAAACACAAGGATTTTTTTCTTACATGACAGACTGAACACATCATATGTTTTCAGTAAGAATAACAAAAATAATTTTATTACCATTGACCAAGACAAATGGTATTTCCCCCCAACTTAAACCCTTCCAAATTAATTCTTCAGGTACCTGCAATGCAGATCTTTCCTCTTCTCATCTCTGTAAGCAAAATCTATCAGATTCATTTTGATATACGCTAAAACATTTCAGAGAGCTTACGAGAAATTAAGTAGATAGTGTATGGATAAAAATTAACATTGTAATTTAAGGTAAAGTGAAGTCAGCAGCTCTGCATTACCCTAAGCCTGGAAGTAGCCAGCTGCATTAACATAAAGGTTATGACCCTTTCACAGGAACAAAAGAAATTAAGCAGTCTTAGAGAAATCTTGCTTAAACATTTGATCACTTCAAATGCAGACCTCAAAGAGAGGGTCTTCCCTTCAAGAGAAGGGAAGCCCTTACATTCAGAGTTACTGTTTCTTCATAAGCAACTACTGAAGTCAAAAACACTTCAACAAACTAACAGAAGCTATTACAGTTAAAAAAAAAAAAAAAAAGTAAAATCTGTACTGGAAACTCACAGTACTTACGTTTTCCTTTTCAATTGTTGTAATCTGCTTTAAAAGGTCTGACTTTTTTTTAAACTAAGGCTCAGATCACATAAAGAAATGAGATCCCATTAAAGAGCTGTTGCAAAGCTAACAATTTGTAAAGCCTTCAGAAGAGATTTTGAAATCTTGGCCAGGAACATTAGAAATGCAGCTGGTCTTCTTCACTTCTCTTGTTTTATGAGGTCATTAGATTGAGAATTAGATGTATTAACTTGGTTCTCGTTCACGCTCCCCTTCTCCCTCCCCCCCCGAAATTGGTGAGGGACACAAGGAATTGCTGTATTAACGAAAACAAACTTACCCTTGTGCCCTTCTCTGGAAAACATTTGCATCCAGCGCTGCAGTCACGGCCCCCACATGGCCCATTGTAAGACTTCTTTCCACCCTGTTAAACAAAAAAAGGCAATTTGATGTTATAACTATTTGTCTGTTGAAGACCTTTAATTAATTTGCTCAAGTTTCAAGCCTTTCTACCCATGTTGCGTTTGTCATGTGAATTTATTGGGAAATAAATGGCAAACATTTTAACTTCGCTGTAATTGGTTCATTTTCAGAATTAGCAAATCTCTGTGATTGGATCATTTTCAGAATCACCAAATACACCAAAAAAAATTTTTTGGTAATACTTAGAGGACAAGTAAATTGACAGGAGCTGGTGCTATTTTGCAGGGTGATGTGTGTTTTCTAGGGCTACCAAAATCCAAAAAACTACATGTGTTGGCAATATTCAGCACGCTAATTAGATTATGATCATACTCATTAATTAGAACTTGCGCCTCAGCCATCCTGCATTCCTAAATACCTCTACATCATGAGAAATACCAAGACAAACAACACTGTGACCCTTACACGTTTCTGTCAGTAAGCAGCTGCAGCCTGAACCACAGGTATAGAGAAACCAGCGGGTGAGAGAAGATGGTGTTTGTAATAACGGGTCTAGAAGAAGAGCTAGGTCTGCTCTTATTTCCTCCCTTGTTAACACAGAGACGCGCTTTGTGACCTTGATCCTAAATGCATATTCTGCTGTGGAGGTGGATTTACATGAAGGTTGTGGAAAGACTAACCAAAGAACAAGAAAGGATAATAACAAGTGTCATCTCTCCAGTGATGAGCTTACACCGGAGGGACACCATGCCTACTGCACTTTCAAACCACCACGGATCTGGATTTTATCTTAAATTATATTCTGAGCTAGCCACACTGGCGCTAGTTATTTCAAAAATAATTACAATATTTATATAGAGTTGAGGTTCCTATATCAGTAGCTAACATTAGGCCAGAGATGAAAGCCAACTACATCAGCTTAGAGTTTGACCTACTCCCTGCCATGCTCAACAGGCTTGAAATACGGGGCTACCAGAAGCCCTGCAATGCAGGAGTATGCCCGTACAACTCCGTCACAGTCCTGGGACACAAATGCAAGCAGGAAGAACATCCTTCTCTAAGGGAAGTGTCTTTCAGCATCAAATGAAATCAGGTACAGTCACTGGGTTTGGAAAGTCTGAATGAAATTGGGATTTAACTTCCCAAGGTGACCAAGCTAAGTGCTGAAACAAGTTTTGACTGGAATTGAACATTTCCTTCCTGAAAGCATTCACAGAAAATATTTTTAAAGCTTTTAAGGTTTCCTGACATCTGTCGAGTGAGAAACGTGAAAAATGAAAGGCAAGTCATACAACTTTCTTGTGCACCTTTGAACTTCTTTATGTCAGCTTTCTCAAAGAAAGTGACTAGTCTGATAATTTTCCTGCTAGAAGTAAATGTTATTAGTTTACACACCGATGTTCACATCATTTTGTTAAACTAAAACCCTCTGTTCTTAAGGCAGTGTAGAATGAACAGAGATCAAACAAAACCTTAAATCCAACCTCCCATATTTCCCTAGCCTGAAGGGAGCTTTACCTCTTGCTGCAAAGCAGTCATAACCACCTTCAAGCTATTCTAAAACGGCATCAGGTGGGCAAAAAACAAAAACCCAAGCAAACAGTATTTTCACAGACTTGTTCAGATGAAGCCCCACTAGATATAGGGCTTTTGGACTATTCATCAATACCATATGGTAGCACCTAAAGCAATACTTGAGCTGAGAGTGATAAATTGCGAGAGTCACCATAACACAGTGCACTGCAGACAGTTCTGACCCTTGGCGGCAGGAAATAAAAGTAAGCTTAATGTAGTAATGGTTACCAAAAAATAAAAAAATATTGCATCTAGAGGATAGGCAGTGAGAGCATCTCCAAGCTGCCTGCACAGACAAGGAATGAACAGCATGAATTTGAGTCTGCAATGTCCATAAAAACTGGTCCCTGTTGTAACAGACACACCTCTGAGAGGTCACTTACAACAACAAGCATTACCAAGAGTTTAGGATTTGATTCTAAGACCCAAGAGGGAAGTGCACCAGGACAACTTTGGGCATGATTATGTGCATACTTTGCCGTGGAAATCTGGACTCATTGCACACCAATGTATACCTCTTCTCCTGACACTTAACCTTACATTCACTCAGTCCACAGATAGCTTCGTGCCTCCGGGGAATTAGATTATGCCTTTCCAGATGCTTATTCAACTCAGCCTTAATTTCTTCAAAGATTTTGGCTTCCAATTATTTTTTCTCCCCAGATTGTTCTTTGTTCCAACAGCCATTTCCACAAGCCTTCAGGCCCTAGGGTTCTGTTAATTGTACTTTCCTCCCAGGAGCATGGAAGTATGGAAGAGAAACACTACTTCAGTGCAGGTCTGGATTCCTCCACGGTCACTGCCACGTGACAGTTGTCCTCTTCGAGCACTGAAGCTCATGTTGGCAGAAGTCAGAAATCTCTCATCTCTGGTGGCAATCAGGTCCTTCCCACTGGCAGAGGACTGGACAAAATTCACAGACTCTTTCCATGCCCGCTGCTCGCTCCACTCCCCATTGCTGTGGTTAGCCCACACGGTCCAAGACAAATGCCCGCTGAAGTCAGAAGAAATCGTTCCATTGATTTTATTGGGAGCTGGATCAAAGTCTCACTGAGGTTTATTAAAGAAAAATGAAAATATGGCCATACTTTTTATAAAATTGTGTTCACAATGAGTTCCTAGATTCCTTTTCATCACACGAGGAGTCATTTTGCTCATTTATGAATGAAAGCATTTGGGAAGGAAGCAAACCAAAGCCAGTTGGCTCTAACCCAGGTGTTACATGTCCCAAGGATTTTATTTAAGGGAAGGAGCTGACATCAGACACTCCAGGAGTACTTAAATAGCAAACAGCCATGTGCATAATAGTTATGTATACAAGGCTAAAGGCTGCTTATAACATCCTGGAGTACAGTGATGTCTTCTGAAAAGCTTCAATACATTTTTCCATTCAAATGTACAAATGCATAGGTTATGCAAACATTTACAGATAGGAATCTGAATGTGTAAGCACGCGCCCTTCATACTTGTTCAGGGGGAACTCGTATTGACAGCATGTATTCGGAAATGTATTTCAGAAGTAAAGAAACGAAGATGTTTGTTAACAGTGGTAAGCACCACCAGTTATAACAAATTAATTAAATCGTTAATTTCATTGGCTAGAAGTAGATCAAGGATTTTTAAACAGAAAACCTACAAAAAAACATAAAACATGATAACAAAAAGCAGTTTCTGAGATGTAAATAGCTGCAATATAAATGGAGTAACACACATACTGATTTTCATTGAGTTCTTTCAGGCTCATGTAAGTACCACTAGTGCTTCAATGTAGGAAAAAACACTAAGAAACATTGATAGGAGCAAAAAGATATTTTTAAAAGGCCATCAGAAACAGGAGTCAGTATGCAAACCACCTTCCTCTCCCACCTCTGGTGTCCCTCCGCCAGGCATTTCTGTGCTGTTGGTTCATTCAGATGGAGTGCCGTCTGAATCTTTCCATGGGCTTCAGCACGTCCTGGAGCCGAGCCAAAGCCAGTAAAGAAATCTAACAGCTGTGATGCCCTCGGAGGTGCCCCAGGCTCCCGTTCATTCCAGCTCTTCTCTAGCAACCCACGAGACCACAGAATAACTGCAAATGGTACCGAAGGCCTTGTTTGCAGCTCCAAAGCAAGCTGTACCTGCAGCACAGGTGGGAGGAAACCACTAACACAGGACCTCAGTGAGAGGCTTCCACGAGGCACAGCTCAGATGCGGGAGCTGGGTGCTATTCGGCCTTAAAACTTCTTTCCCCTTCTTTCTTGCTTATTTCCAGTGACTTCCAAGCGCCAGTTAAGGACTACTCTGGTCAAGATCAAAATCCTGACAAACTTCACAATCACAATCTGGAAATGAAGCACAACGAAAGCTTCTGGAACCTGCAAATAAATATTTTTTCACAAAGTTCAGGACCCTCTTATCTGTTGATGACTAATAAGGAAATTATATTTACAGGACCAGACATTCAGACACCCTGGTAAAATGTCAGAGTGAAAAAACTACCGAAACATAATATCTCTGTTTACTTCATGCACTAAGTAACACCGCTCTGTTAACCTTACCCTTTTTAGCTTCCATGGCTTTAAAGAACTAAATCCTTTATAACATTTTTTTTCTATTATTATTCTTGTTATATTACAGAATTTAGAGCCCAGCTCTGAAAACACTTATCCACATGGTTAACTCCTTTCTTGGAAATCAGTCAGGTTCCACTTTGCTCTGTGTGTGTTAAAGAGAAGTTGCCTTAGCGATTTGAAACAAATTATTCAAAACTAAAAACCGTTGGCAAAATAAAATGATAAACTAGGAACTGCAGCAACATCTGCAGTCAGAAATGGCAGTGTGACCCAGCAAAGAGTGTAACGTCATGCAGCAAACAGATTCAGTAATTCTTCCTAACACACGAGGTGTCATAGAGCAGAAATAAACCAACAGGCTTGCCAGTTAGATTGTAGGAGAACAGTTGCTGGGATTTGTTTGGTACTGAAGCACTGAACAGGTGAAAATACTATTAATCATGTCAGCAAAACATCAGATAAATACAGACACATTTTTCCCATTAAGAATATCAAGTGTTTGAACTCATTTCAACTTTTTTCTTAGCGAGATGCCCCAAACCTTGACTTGCCTGTCTGCTCACGTTGTTTTGTGATTTATTTATTTTTAATAGTACAAAGAGCCAGGTCAAGCCTAGGAACTGCTGACAGGAGTTTTGGTCAGATTGAGGGGTATGTAATCAATGGGAAGCAGCAGACAAAGATAAAATCCTGAGTAACTACCAAAGGACAGAAGGATACAAGCCTCTGAGCAAAAAACCTCATCTGACACATCCCTGGAACTCATCTTTTTCAGGCCACGCATCACAGCACTGCCCCAGAGCTGTACACACACAGAGAAAAAGTGACTACAGAGGTATTAATGATGCTGTAGGCATACGAGTAGAATTTTAGCTGGAATACAACGCACAGTTGTGTCACTTACTTTCAAGAAGGATGAACTCAGTACAGGCACAAAGCTTGAAAATCCTTCAGATGATAAACGTGTGGTCTAAGATCTGTTCCTTCCTGCTACAGAGTATGGTTCGTTTGGACCAGCAAAACAAAGACGTGGAGGTAATGCAAGTGCCATCTATACATTCATCGGAAAGGTGAGCGTCAGAAGTGAGCGAACCTTACCTAACAATGTTCTGGATACCACCCTGCTGCTTTGGAGCATTTTACACCTCTGCCTGCCAGTAACTAAAAAGGTATGTCAGCAGAAAGCTCCTTGTGCTAGGAGTATGTAAAATGGCACCATGGTGACTGTCAGGGGCTGAACGCTGGGTTAGGTTATACCCACCAGTTAGAGGAAGGGACAGGAGAGGCACAAGAGCAAGTATGTATATGCTTCCAGGAATATATGTAGGAGAAAAATATGTAAGCAGGGAGCAGCAGCCTTCCAGCTACAAAGGCAAGAGACAGATCTATGAGCTGGTAATCCCTTCCAATGGAGGTTGTAAAATCGTGTAAAACATTTTTCATCCACTAACAAGATTAAAAATATATGAAAAACCACATTGAAAAGTAAGAATTCGTACAGTTTCAATACTAACACACAAACCACACGTAAAGCCAGACAGCAAGCCCTTCTCTCACCCGGGTACCACTCTTCTTGCAGTCCCACATAAGTGAATGGCCCCCAAATATCACAGCAGTAGGAATGTCACTTCGTGTTTTTTTTTTTATGTAAACTGATTCAGACCTGGTTCTGTACTGCTCTGTCCTCAGGTTTTCCAGCTTTGTTGATAGGATTACGCAAAGCAGTACGTACTTTTTTTCTGACTACCCTACCAGTCAATGAGCATGTAGTTAAAACCAGACAGTTCATTTACAGCCTACATGAGCAAGGACACAAGCACAAAGCCACAAGCTTATCTCTTACTGCACAAAAGGCCTTTCAAACGCAGCTATTAAATGTGAATTTGTAGCTAAGATACTAATTCACTTCAGGGTTCACCGATTTCTTCAGTAAACCAATTTCCTCAAACATTTTGATTCATTTCATAGAGCTGGCAAACATCTAAACTGGCAGCTGAGACTAACCGATAGTTTCTAATAGAAACCAACCCTCCTCCAATTCAAGTGGCACATGAGGTTACAAAACTTGGAGGAAATCCTGGCCTAGAGAAACCAGCAATAAATTCAGACTCAATTGAATTCCATCCCATATCCACTCCCTGCTTCTAGCCCTGCCAGTGAGACAGGAGTGCTGCCACACTGAAAATGAGATTGAAAATGTAATAAAATGAGTGTTCAAGATCAATTCCTCAGTTTTATACAGACAGCAAAAATGACCTGATGCCTTTTGAACAACGTGAGGGTCGACTGACCCACTTTTTTTTTGAGGAAACGTGAATTTTTCATCAGTTGGCTGTAGTCTGAGGATAGAACTCGCAGATTTTTTTATTCACTAAAGTCATTTAGTGGCACTGGCAGCTGTTTGGCTCTGAGCATCCCCCAGATATTCCAGCAGCCACCTGAGTGCTCAGAACACTGGCCCAGCCACTTTGTATTCAAGAGCAGTGAGCATCACTCATGATGAAAGCGCTGATTTCCAAATCCTCAATATTATGACAAGTACCATAACACATTGTACACTACCCTAATTTCTTTAACAACTTCATCCACACTGAGAACATTTCCTGATCTGTCAGAGATCCTTGAAAAAGAAAGGCACAGCCAGCTTGTTGTTTCCATTTAAATAGAAACTATCCGTTGATATTGTTTATGCATCCCCAAATTCAACCATTTGCATGGAGTCGATGAGGAACTTGCATGAAAGTGGATTTTAGAAGTACATTCATATATTGCTGCAGCACAAAGCCTAAGAAATTCTACTGGCAAAGAATTTGCTTTCTTTATATTACTTCCTATCAAAGCTGGGCACAAGCCAAATGAAGAAAGAAAACCCATTGCTCTGGTTCTGGAACTACACAGAGCTGTAAGCTATGGAGCCTAAAGATTCCAAAATCAGAGAGAACTCTGTTATTGATAGTATTTAGCACAGCTGTTTACCAAGTTTGTACCTGCCCAACAGCTTCATTAGCCTCACACAACCCTCTGCCACAACCCCCAGCTAAACCCAACACACATTGCCATCAGTGAAGATGCTTATTGTACTAAAGTTGCTAAACAGGTCAATGTTTAGGATACTGAAACCCTTGCTAGCATATAGTTGGATATTAAAAGAAATATCAATGTAGCTGAAGGAGGTGGGCCTTATGATTAATACATGTTGTGCAGTGTACATGTATGACAGACACCACCAGGAACTAAATAAGCCTTTATAAGCAACACTAACAAGTTGGCTAAAAGCAGTTCTTAGAAAAAACACACACACAACCTCCCAGCAGAGGAATGTGCACTCTCCCATCAAACAACCTGCTTTTAGACAACTCACTTTATCCTTAAATGTTCCTGTGATACGGAAAGGATTGCACACAACTTTAGAGGTCTGCATGTGGCTTAGAAACAAACCTTCACAAGCAGCTGCATTCCTCCATCCATGGACTGAAGGTACCGGATGATTCAACCAACCCTTCTACTTGTGATTTCATTATAACTTACAGAAAGCAGTGTGGTGGAAAAAATGTGATCCCCCCCCTCCCCGAACCACTCAGTTTTATCTCTAAGTAGCTGAAGCTTCCAGAGTTGTAGCTGAAAAAGTCCCAGTGTAGACAGCACCCTCTCAAATTACCTCGTATCTTGTAGAGCCTTCTTTAAAACGATTTCTTCTTACCACTTTCCAAAATGGTAGCACAAATTTCAACAACTGTAGAGCACTTGCAAGCAATATAACGTTTCACTTTGAAAAAGAAATCCCAGACAGTTATAAGCCCATAGAGTTTTCTGCAAAGTCTCTACGAACCTAACCATTCCCCTGTCAATCCCCTTTCTTTGAAGGGGAGGAAAAGTCTTGCACCCAGTATATTTTGTAAGGGCATTGCTTGACCTATGCACCAACAACTGAGATTTTCAAGCCTGCTTTTCTGTACTCAACACCTACGTAGTTCTGTTGCATGAGAAGTCAGTCACTGAAGACATTTTTTTTTCCAAATGATATTCAGTGAGGTTTTGAACACAAAAAACTTTTCATTTGACCACAACAGAAATAAGGAAAATAATGAGCAACTCCAACCATTTCATCTAAAATGTTTGTCCATAGGTTTACATAACTGAGGTGAACTCCTTACGCAGAATTATACATTGCCTTACCTTTGCCTTCATTCCAGATACAGTTGGTCAGTGGATGAGCACATCCTGCATCTGACTCAGCTCCTTCATCTTGTAAATATCTAACAATTAAAATACTACAGAAGGAAAATTTGCACCAAAATGTCAAGGAAGGGCACATAATGCTTAGCAGCAAAACATGTACCAGAAGGTAAGCTGGAACTTGTCCACTGTGATTCATCTTCCACTTTTATAGTCAACACAGCCCACCAACTGCGAAAATATTGCAGTAATTTATTATTTGCATTTTATTTCAAAATGCATCATTCCCCAAAGCTATCAGCTACAAAAATGTTTCTTTTTGTTTGTTTGCTTGTTTTTATTTTTAAATCAAAGTTCGAGAGCTGACAACCAAATAATGATCACATTTTAAAAGTAAAATCCAAGGACAACATTGGTAGAAACTGGCTGCACTTTCGGTGATGCTCTTGGCAAAATGTTGATGAATTAACAGAAGAGGGAGGAAACTGCACCTGACTTTCCACTCCAAAGCTAACTACTAATCTCTCTCTCTCTCTCCATCTTTTGGATTTGAGTCAGAGAAAAATCTCTCTGGTGTAACTGCTTACAGCGATGCAGTTACACTAGGGGTCAACACAGCCTTATGTGTGGGAGCCAGCTGGTACAAGGATGCTTGATTCATCTCCTGGGGACCCAGTGAAGAGTGGAAAGAGCACAAGGAAATACAAAGCTGTGAACATGAGTCCAGCCTCTTAGCAGAAGTGACCTTTGAGCCTCTTCTGCACTCAGACAAGTTGGTGTGCAGGCTCAGCTAACTCAGCCAGCATCAGAACACTGTCTGAAACAAATGGAAATTGTAAAATGGGAGCTACAGCCATTTAACCATTGCTGCACTTGCAAAAAAACACCAAAACCTCTCACCAATTCTAGTCAGGCTCCGTTTCCTTTGCTATTCTGTTTGCGTCCTTCAAGATTGTGTAAAAAAAAAAAAAAAAAAAACAATTTGTGTAATCATCACTTCCTGAAGACACCTTGTGCAAAAGGACACTATTGGTTTCAGTAACTTTCTTGCAGTATCTTCAAGTAGATTCTCATTTTTCTCTTGTAAACAAAGTAAATCAACTAGTAGTGAATGAAATAGCCAAACTTTACCTAGTTCTGCTTTGTTTCAACTTTGTGCACATACGATGCACATATCAGCAGTTCTCTGAATCTCCTTCTTACCTACTACCTTAATTTATTTCCCCAATGAACACACTACCTTCCACATTACTATACACTGTTAAACATTTTTAGTGAAGAAACATTAAAAGACCCAACTCCTCAATGCATCGAGATCCATGCTTAATTCTGACGACCTCCATGAGACCCATCACCACAGTGGCATGCCTTACTAAACAGAAACCAACTCAGGCATGTGCTTTTTTTTGCTCACTAAAGGCCTGGGGAAAACGCAATTTGTTCTGTTCTCTCTTGAGGAATAATCAAGTTCTTAAAGTTTAAACAGATGAAAATACCTTTAACAGCATAGCAGAAGCAGTGTTATTCCAAAAAAACAGTGAGGGAAGCGTGCAAAACTCACTCTTATCTGACACTTACTTGAAATAAATATGCCATGTAGGTTTTAGCTGGAATGTGGCATACGTTTTGTGTGATTAGCCCAAAGGACAAAATAAGTTGTTTAGAATATTTCAGATTCCTTCCTTGTCAGGATTAGGAAAAGGTTGCCCTCAGCACAGTATACTCAAGTATGCACACTTCTAAAGATACTGAAAATACCTAGACAGCTAATTTTCTCCACAATGAAGTGACAAAATAATCCTGAAATAGCCATGGCCACGATTATTTCCAGAATAGGTACACAAAAAGCCTCCTGTATCCATGTACGTGATTAAAAAACTACTGAGGACTACTTCAATCACCACGCTACTTTGATACATAATTCTCATTTTAAATAAATGCATTCCCTTCCCCAAAATACGGAAGTCTCGTTAATAAACTACAGTAGATACTCCCAATCTACCCTAGTCTCACACAATGCCTTGCACTCAAATTCCCTGTCACATTATCAATAGACACCGATTAAGAAACTCTGGTATCCCGTCTTAATTATGAGAGAACTACAGTTTTGAAAATGAAAGTGAGCAATTAAGAACTGAATTTACTCCAAAAAAAGGTTCCTGCAGCAAGAAATCAGCGCTAAGAGTCTGTCAAAAATAATGGAAGTTACTGGTTGGTTGGGCACTTTCCATTTTTATCATAAATAACAGAAGTTATATGAGATTGGTGGGGCATGCCCATTTGGTACAAAACCAGTTAGCTCTGCCTGTAACCCAAATTAATGGTTATGGACGTGGCATTTGTCTGTTCAGGTTACTAATATACCCACCCCGGATTAAGTTTCTGAAATAGGATGACACACATCAGCTGCAGACAGGGTGGAACCAACTAAGAGCCACTCCCATGGGCAGGAACTGTTTAGTTAGCAAAGTTTTATGGCCCAAAGGCAAAAGGTTTACCTACCTTTCCCAGTTCACTTATGATTTCTAAATTAAGGTCACTCCTTTTAGGGATGGGACACACAAACAACTCAGCCCATTCATTTCCTCTCACTTAACCTTTCATCTTATTTTTGAAATAGGAGATCTACATCCCAAGTTACAAATGGATCAAAATGACCAAACAGCTGGAAGTCTATGCAAGTATAGTTTATCTAAATAAAAACATATGCAGTCATCTTTGGGAACAGTTGGGAGACTATCTGTTATAGTACCAATATTATTAACTGTTTAACCTCTATCTGTATAGCTTCATCTGTTTGCTTTCTTTCCCCATTTAGTCATTTAATCTCAACTCACCTTGTACTCTGTGATGCTGCAAATATGAGCTGGCTGATGTTTGGATACCTCCTCACTAATATCCCTGGAGGTTTTGTCATTAATTGAAGCAAGAATAGTCTAAATCCATAGCAAATACCACTTCGAGGATTTTCAAGGAGTGGACTTGTCAAGTCAATGTGTGTGCTTCTCCTAGGAATGCACAACTGTTGACTCTTGGCTGTTAACTACCTTGCAATCTTGATCAGTTGTTTTCCAGAAAGGTAAGATGCCACCCAGTCACCTGTGTCACCTACAAAAGTTTTTGCACTAGCATAAATGTCAGTGTAAAATCAGTTCCTTTATGTTAAAACGAAAAAATAATGCATTGTAAATATAGTATAACTTTAAAATTGCATACTCTCCTGTATGCACATTAAACTGACTGAGCAAGCAAACTAGAAAACACAAAAATCAGACATGCTGTTCTTCTGTAGCCCTACAACTCTACAAAAGAAAAATTACATAAAAGGCCCAACCAAGCAGCAAATGCAGTCAAAATGCCCTTTGAAATCCAGGTTTCCCATTTAGACTCTGCA
Organism: Cygnus olor; assembly: GCF_009769625.2. NCBI lineage: Eukaryota > Metazoa > Chordata > Aves > Anseriformes > Anatidae > Cygnus > Cygnus olor. Next base: position 18,803,124 of record NC_049181.1, on the reverse strand, counting down.
AGAGGATAAAACAGTTGGTAATTAAGAACTTTCCAGAACTGTGAAGGTATCAGAAATACAAAGAGTACACAACGGGTGCAAAATCAGGAAAAGCAAATTATATTTAAAAAACAATAGTATGCATCTGAGATTGCCTACACCACCATGCAAGCACGCTTACATAATTAAACGTGGGTTTATTAAGGTAGTTCCCTTTTCTTGCCACAGCTGCTGCCAGTAAAGTGACTTCAGTGAGTCTTCCCATCATAGCGATGACAATAACCATGTGGTTTTAAACATGGCTTATCTGTAAGCACATTTATCTCAAAGTCCTCTACAAACACAGTGGTTGTCCTGCAAAGCATTTCTCAAACAAGCCATCTCTGTTACAGCTGGGAGGAGACAGGGAGGACAAAACTTACTATCTACTGGAAATACTGCATTTTAGTCATTTTTTTCATTCCATGTGGAAGAAAGGTTAAAAAAATAAAAATTCCTGTAAAACGGAAGTCTTTTCAGGATAGAATAAAATTGGTGTTTCTAACACTGGAAAAAGAATCTAGGGCTCACCTTTTTAACTCTGCAGCAAGCCCCAGGAGCTCTGGTTTCAGCAACTTGTGAAATTAGGAGCCCAGAGGCCTAGGCTGCTTAGCAGCTGGGAAGAGAGAAAACTAGAGACTAGGTAGGTTTTCTAGAGACAGAACTTGCCAGCTTCCACCTGCTTCAAGAGATTCCTTGTGGCCTTTCAAGTGCTACCTGAGTGGCATTTCCCAAAGACAGACCATTCTAGGTAGGTTTTTCAAAGCCATCTGGGCAAATAAAACAACTGCCCATTACTTGGAACCAAGGAAAAGCAAACAGCATCCCAAAATACAGATACAAAGGCAAGGATGAAGGAGTGCAGGGAAGAGACAGAACACCTCCAAATCATGCAGAGAAGAACAAGAGATTGGAGAACACAAGACTTGGAATTCAAGACTTTTAAATGACAGAAGCAAAATCCTTTTCCAGTTCCACCCACCGGGAGGGAGCAGAGCAATGACCCACTTCCTACAATGTCCACTTCCTATGCCCCAGCAGGGTACTACTGAGTTGTCTGCAGACAGCCAGCTCCTGCCTTCTTCTGAGGTCCCCTGTTCTAGCTTTGAAGTCATCCATCAGCTCTGTGGGGCCCAATCCTGTGCCTCTGAAATTCAAGAAAGGGGGCAAGCCAAATTTGCAGAGGAACTTGTAAATGAAAGTGTGTTTCTCTGTACTTTTTTCTGCTCAGGAGAGCAGCAATGGCATGGCTGCCCAGCCCACGTTCCTGGACCCTATCTTGGAACCTAGTTGGATCCGAGTACAGAATAAACACAGTACCATGGTCCTGAATTTGGGACTGGCACTCAAGACTTTGAGGACTGTGGTGTGTCTAAGGAATCCAAGACATGAAATCACCAAGTCTCTTACTACAGAACAACTCCTCTTTCATCATACTTACATATAGCGCACCGCATGCACAACAGGATGTTACTTTTGGTATCACAGCTGTTAGTACAGTGATTTTCTGAGCTGCCCTTCTCATTTCACTGAGGCTTTGGCCTTGCAAGAGAAGACAAGACAACTGTCCTTTCATGGTAAAACAACCCTTTCACAGTAATTCAGCCAGCCAAGCCCTTCAGGACAGATTTCTTTAAGGATTCCTCCTCTCCTGTCTACCCAGAGAGTACACTACTACATGGCTAAGCCAGATGCGAACTAGACAACAATGTGAGAAACCAAAAAAGGATGTATCCCACACCTTGGAAAAGGCCATGACTATCGTGCTAGTGCCTCTGCCTCCTGACACGGGTAAAGGCGAAGGGAGAAAATATAAACTGAAGTAAACAACTACAAAACGTCAAAAGAAATTGAAGTGGTTCCATTGTGTACCCATGTATTTAATTTACTGTTGGGACTATTTAATTTCAAGTAACACCTCTAAGCAAAGCAGATGTCTATTCATCATCTGGGGATGTTGCAAGCTTCTGCCAAGACAAAATGTACAATCTCCTTTATGGATAATCTTACCTGTCTGGAACGGGAAAAGACAGAATGCCTTTCTAACATTTATCTAGATTAAACAGAACAGAGAAGGTAAGGCTCGATGCAGTATTTTGACAGGATGAGAATGTGTTTGCTGAGGAATAGGCACTGATTAAATCTGAGACAATGTGTGCCACAAACATTTCTACTAAGAAAACCAAAAAAGGACAAAACATGGAACTGGCAGAATAAATGCATGATTTTATTTGCAAATATCCTATTTTTAGCGTGTATCTAGGCTACTAAGCAAACTATTAACTTTAGAATGATATATTACAAAACAACAAAAAAAACTGTCATAGTTGGAAATTATTTTTAGCAACAGCTAAAAAATACAAAAGGATAGCTCTTTGAGGCATCATTATCAAAGCTCCACAATTTGAGAATACAAAGGATTTGTTTTATCTTTTATTTTTTTCTAGACTTGTAACTTTTTTCTTTTGGAATTTTCATTTCCTGTATTAGTTCAAACGGGAGGGGAGGGGTGGAGAAACAAGGCTTTGTATTACTTTATAGACCAAAAAAAGGGCATGTAGTAAGCATACACAACACCAGCTTTCAGTTGTCTAGTTTGCCACAGAACATAAAATTTTTCCAGTCTTTCCTAAACCATGCAAAGGAAAATCTGTCATCAGAAGGACTAAAACTACAAAATTAGACTGGGGAGTCTGATGCAATTTAGAACTGAAATATCTACTTAATATAATCTCCAGAACTTTTTTTGCCAAAGGCACAGATCTTTATCAATAGGTGTGTGCCCTTGCAAGCAACTGTTTGAAACAGTGACTTGTTAAAATGCTTAACCCTCTAATCCCCATATACCTACTAGATACAGTACTGCCTAACTAAAGACATACTGCCTGGACTAATCCAGCAACTCATATGGGTAGACGAAAACCAAAGCAGCTCAGGAAGTAAAAGCAACTAAAATGAAGCCTTAACCAATTAATCTAAAGAACCAGGCATGGCTAAATACTGATTTGATCCTGGTAGTCCAAGCAAGTAACTATACTTAGAGAAGTTGTAAAAGTTGTTTGTAAAACAACAAAGTTACCTGTAAGAACATATTTAATCTGTTTAAGGCTTTACCATGTCCCATCTTCCATAGAATCATAGAATATCCTGAGTTGGAAGGGACCCATAAGGATCATCAAGTCCAACTCCTGGCACTGCACAGGTCTACCCAAAAGTTTAGACCATGTGACTAAGTGCACAGTCCAAACGCTTCTTAAATTCAGACAGGCTTGGTGCAGTGACTACTTCACTGGGGAGCCTGTTCCAGTGTGCAACCACCCTCACGAAAAGGGTTTTTCATGAAACCCACTAGAGCTGATAATGGACAGATGTCATCTAAGCAGCAAAAATGAAGATGGTGGTGATAAAAATCACAACATTTCACTGAAATCAACATCTTACAGCCTGCTTCTATAAATCCTCTCCTTAAGCAGTCCCTCGGGACTCACTGTGTTATCGTGGTAAGAGCCAGAAATGCTCCAACACAGAGGACTTGGAGGGGAAGGCTTTTAAGAAGCAGTTGCCGCCATATTCAAAACAGCTTCTGCCAAAAAAGAGAGAGAAGTTTAGTACACTACAACACTTTCAATTCTGAGCATTAACTTACGGAATGAGTAACATCAAAAAAAAAAATCTTAAGCTTTCAAAACATCCAAAACTGTTCTCAATTTGAACACATTTATTTCTTCTTAGCTATCAGGCATAGCACAATAATGAGCTGTATTAGACACAGAGCACTGGTGCACCTAGCAATGCAACTGGGAGGCACTGTACATGCAACGCAGGAAGCACACTACTAGGATATTCTTGGTAATTTAATATCCAACCTTACACATTATCACTCAGAACAAACCCAGCAATTCATGAAAAAAACTGAAGAAGGAATAAAGATTAGTGCTATGAGCAAAAAACTTCTTGCCTGGTTGTGCGAAATGCTAGCTAAGCACAGATGTCTGTTCTGAGACAGTAACACCCATGCTATTCCAAACAACTTTTTTCAAGGACATTGCCAACTAAATAAAGGCTCCTTAAAGAGTAATTATTTTAGCTACAAGCATCATAAATAAAAAATAACACCTAGGACAAATATAACTAGAAAGACTAAGAGAAGTACAAACGTTTTTCTCTATTTTGGTTACTAATTTTTACTATGCGTTTCTGTACAATTTGCCTCATTCTCCTCTGTTCTTTTTAGTGTGAATCTTTTATACATAAAGATGTAATAGATTACAGAATTTAAACTGGAAAGTGATATCATAAACAGGTGACTGCAGGCAGAAAAGGATCAAGCTTTCGTTCGAACAATGACTATTTCAAGTTTCACTGTTTTGAGAAAAAGACTACATTTTTTCCTTAATTGGAAACTTCTACTGGCTTCAGCTGAAAAATATCATTGTTTGTACCAAGAAACAACAGATGTATTTAGAATAACAGCCTGATATTTCAGCTGATATCACACACAGAGAAATGCCAAATAACATAGGGCTCACCCAGGTCTCGTCCCACAAAGTGCTGAGCCATCTGGGCAGATTCAATGAGAGGGGAGCGCGCTCAGCAGTTCAGGGACTATCTCAGAGCCGACAGAAATCGTGCCTACCAGTACTGCTGAAAAATCACCACGTTTTTCTAACTGCCAAACTGTGCCTAGGCTTGCACTGCTACACAAGGGAATAAAAAGCAGAGAGTCAAAGCAAGCAGCCCCTGTGGTCCCACAGAGACTGCTGAGCACAAATAGCCTGTGTGTGCTCTGCCTCTGGCTACGATGCCCGAGGGGACAGCGCAATAAAAGTATTTCCTTGTGGAGCGGGTGTGCTAGAGGCTGCATATCTGGCAGCACCAAGCAAATGCATCACTTTTTGACTGACACATTCTTCCCACTGAAACATAGACGATGCCCTGACAAGTGACACAAGAATCCAGTACAAGAAAGTTGCTGAGGCTTCCAGGAGGTGCAGAGGATGCCTCCTTTAGAAACCATTTACAGAGCTTGCATCCTTCTGCAAAACTACAGACATAGTTGGGACTGGGAAAATGCTTGCTTGCTTTCTCTGTGCCACACGCTTGGGAAGATAGAGAGCGCACAGTTCATTTCTGGAAGACCTCGCTTCATGCTGGGGAACGCTGCGCAGCTGTTGGGATTCTCCCGTTAGGAGAGCGATGGATTTTCCCAGTGAACCTTTCCCTGAGTCAGACCTGCATCTTGCAGTGCTACAAACCCAGGACTTCCAGAATCGTCTTGTACCATGTCCCAGTTTAATTCCTGTTCAAACTAGAATGTATCTTTTAGGAAATCATCCAACCTTGATTTGCATATCTAAACATCAAAGTTCTAACGACAGAACTAGATGCAAAATGTTTTGATTTTTATCAAAATGTTTATAATTTCCCGTACAACAGGTCAACAAAAATTGATCCATCATCTCAAATTCCTTGAGTTCATTGAATCAACATATTTCAGCAGAAAAACCATTCCATCTAAACTCTTAAACAGTTTTATTAGACGATGTGTTGGTTCTAACAGACAGTGTGTTGGTAGGTACTGAGTAAAACTCCTTAAATGCACGTGTAGGTTTTATTAAACAATTTAGCATCATCTTTTTAATCGTGCGGGTTACAAATTACCACCAAAAGTACCTCTTCCTTTTTCATCTTGTTAGCTCCGTAGTACTGCTGTGGATTTTAAAATAAAAGTTTTAAAAGTGCTCTGCTTGCTTTACTTGTTAAGTGCATCAGCATGTTAATCCAACATCAACTTTCCTGTGTCACACAGATTACAAAGTGCGAGTTAGTAGCATTTCTGTTTTTCTGCCTGACCTCTTTCAGCCAAGGCTTATCCCAGGATTTTATTTTCACTCCTTATATTTCTTCATCTGGTTAATCAAGTAGGTCCTTCACCAGCCTTTAGTCCAACCAAAGCCACTCACAGATCACCTGTGCTAATTTGCTGAAAAAACTTCTGAGATTACAAGCGAGTATCATTCAGGAAGGAAAACACGCTGGTTCCATGGAAACGTGCAAGTCAATGAGCCCACCTTGAAACCTGGAAACAATGGTCCCTTTCAGAACACGGAGCAGAGGGGAGGGACTGTGTCTTATTGAGATGTTGGATTCTTTCAGATTATTTGAGGATTTTTCCCTTCCTTTTTTTCTTAAAAGAAAAAGAAAAGGCACACCGCAAATTTGCCTTGCACGAGTTGGTAATAGTTTCCAAAAAATCAGATCGATTCACTGTTGAATTTCCTCCTTCTCCATCCACCCACCTCGGTCCTCTCCAAAAAAGCAGCAGCACATAGCACAATGAAAGGCACCGCCACTTGATTCAGGGTACACACATTTATGACATCAAACACACAGAAATGAAATCCTGATCCTAAAATGACTGAGGAAAAGGGATGGCCCCTAGAATGATATGCTATCCTGAAGAAGAAAATCTGTAGAAATCTTGTGGGGAAAAAAAATCAGCAAATTTTGCATGAAAAAAGAAACTCTATCCTCCTGAGTTGATAGAAAATTGACAGAGATCCACTGCACTTCCCAAAGCTAGTTCTGCCTAGCCGTTAGGTATTTCAATCCAGGAGAATATTGCACAACAGTGGCTGGTCATGGCAGCCTGCTTTTCATTTTTGATTTTAGGTTTATACTACTGCTTTCCGTTCCAAAAAGCTTTTCTATATTCTCTTTAGTATTCTTGGGAGACCCAGCCTAAGGATGACCCGAGCATTTGTACGACCACGTCGTTTAACCAGCTCAAAGGCAGTCACCTAATATCTGGTTCAAAACAGTAGATAAGCACAACACCGCACTGCACACTGAATCATCTTGGCTGCTTTTCAACTCCTGTTTCTCCAGCTTCGTCATGCAGCAGAGGCTCAGTGAAGGGGGATGCTGCACTCAGCCAGTCCAATAGGACAGAATCTGTCCCACTGCTTGACACAGGCAGACTCGGTGTTGTATTCAGGAGGGTCACCGGCTGTGCACCACAAGAAACATCCATGGCACTAAGGTCCACAGTGCTGCTTTTTTCACAGCATGGTAGCCTTGCTCCTTCCTTCACCTCCTTGTGGTTTGCCTCCTTGTAGCCTGCTCCAGCACCTCCTTCCCCTCTGGTTGTTCTTCGGCTTCTCAGGTGCCCTGGGGACAGCTGTGCAACAATCTATGTTGCAAAAAGATGGGTAATTTTGTGCTGCACTGTCCCTACCAAAGATAAGGCTTGGTTTTGTTGTTAGTGGTCTGCCCAGCACTAGCCACCGGCAGCCTCCAGGCTGTGCTAGGTTTCCAATCCAGGTGACAGGCAATCTTGCTCCCATTGCCTTTTGAAAGGGTTAAATGAGGAGCAAAACACAGTCTAGACCCTGACAAGAAATATGCTGACATTTAAATAAAAGTTTCTTTTTTCTTAGAACTTCAGAAAAAACAGGAGTTGACAGAATTTATACCTTGTACTGTCCAGTGAGAAAAATACTCCTTGACACAGTTATTTAGGTAACTTCAGATTAAATACATTGGCTTTTTAGAAGATGATTTTACTCATCAGCTCTCAACAGGTGTGCGTCCCAGAGCTGCAAGATTAGAGCCAGCATGTACTTACAGATGGACCTGGCCATTACCTTGCAGCTTATAATTACAGACCACAACTGCCTCACCCACAATTTGAAGAGACCAGGTGTGTTCTGCCATTGAGTGTGTTTTAGTTCAACTCCCCGGCCTCCTTTCTTGCCTAGCTCCTTTTTTATTTCAGCTAGAAAGCCACTACATAAGGATGGCAATGCTTCCTACCTCATGCATCATTCCTGCACTTCGTACAGCATTACTAACACATGCTGAAACTGACCGTACAGATCAGAGGCAGTCAGCACACCAGCCAGACGATTTCAGCAGGACAGCCTACTACAGGACAAGTCTTGGTAAAATCAGGTATATTCGGCTCTATTCGAGAGAATGTCAGTGAAAGGAAAAGCCGATGATTTTCTTTGAAAGGACTGCTCATCTGAGCTCAAAACGCACTGAAGCAGAGAAAAACTTTCAGGAGAACAACCAACAGAATAAAAAACGTATTAAAATATATCGCCACAATTTGCTTTTGAGTTCTTTCATTGATAACCTCCCAAGAAAGAATTCAAAAGAATTCAAATTCTTCACAACAGATTATATACACTATCATATATCTTTAATTACCTGCACACAAATATATTTGATTCCCTACATGTTTACCTGTCTCTCAGTGGCAGAAGAGCACATCAGCCTAGACCAGCACCCCTTCAGATAATTCCCGACAGCCGGTGGCATGAAGGTGGGCTGAGTACAACTATTTATGGAGATCTTCCCCTTTTTGAAGGATCCTCCAAAAATTTTAAGTTCAGAGGCATCCACCACAAACAGAATAGACCTAACTCCGGGGCATAACACAGTAATTGTGAAGAAAATCTTCAAGCAGTTACTATGGGGGGAAAACAAAACAAAAAACAAAACCTCCTCCTCCAGCTGAAACAAGTACTTTTAAATAGCAAAAAAACATCGCTTGGAAACGTATGCTTTTTTCCAGGACACAGTCAAGCATCCTCACGTCAGTGAGCAGTCACATCTTTCGCTGCCATTTACAAATGACAGGAGGAAGAACCTTCACAGCAGCCACACTTGAGGCAACTGGTGCTCCTCTACTTCTAGCCAATACCTGTCTCAGCAGCCAGACCGAGTCCTGGAGTCTCCGAGGTCACCTACAACACAATACAGGCACTGCACTGTGCTCCAGAGGCAGCATATCAAGCAGTGGTGGGAAAGCCGTGCAGTTCTTCATCCCCTCAAAGCATCCTGCTGGAAGCAACCTATTGGGTATCTCTGCCACAGTATCACCTATGAGATAAGGCACACAGCTCTATCTGGTTTCAGTGGCACCAGACAGAGAAAGCATGCTTGTTTGAGAGGCCCTCTTTATTTGTACAGTACTCGAGGTTAAAGTTTTGGCATCTTACTCATTTGCTTTAGGAAAACCACTAATACAGCCTCCATTGAAATCACTGGGTATTTGTCCTGACATGAAGCGACTGGAAAGTTGGTATCATGAAGAGAAGAAAAAAAAAAGGACAAACATATAATCATTTATTCTTTCCACCTTTACCACCCAAAGTACACCAATGTGCATTGCTATAACTCTTCCTTCCTCTACCTGAAATTTAAGTAACAAGGTCAATGAAAAGATTTTGAAAAACAGATTGTTTTTTGGTATATTGCTTGGAACAATGCTTGACCAATTACAAAACCTTCCTTGGAGAAAACAGCATGTACACCTGGGCTTATCTCAGCCTGATGCAACTAGAAATTGGTGCTATGTTAGCCCTTCAATGTAAGGGACAAAAGACAGCTGCTGCAACATTAGGAGCAGCTTCACTGCCACAATTCTGGCAGACTTGGTCCTTTCACTCTGCTCAGTCAGTACAGGTTTGAGTAAGTTTTTGAAGGGTTTTGGCACCTGAATAGACCAGATTGAGGGTTCATTTTGACAACTTTACTCATAAGAGTCTTGTTAGTTTCAGGTTAATTCCACAGGACTGAAGGCTGATGCCCAAAGTCTCATTTTCATTCCTAGATCCAACTCCTCTTCTCCTCTCTGCATTCCCACCTCTTCAGAGGTAGCAGTCATGAGAGTGTAGTGGTAACAGCAGGTCAGATTATCAGCAGGGTCTGACTCCTGTCAGAGCAACAAGACCACCTCACCTTGTCTTCGCCTGATCCAACATGAGGTAGGCAGGGAACCATCATCGGGAAGGAGGGCAGCCCATGTTTAGACTGGATTAACTGCAACACAAGACTGCACTTCAGAGAAGACAGAGAATATGAGGTTTGAAATTAAGTATTCAATTATATTTAGTTCCCCCACATTGATGGGCTCAGCTCTTTGTAGGGTTAGTCCTTTTCTTTGCTGGGTGCACTGGCACAAGGGGCAAAGCATCTGACCTCACTAAAGACTTGCAAATACTTGAGAATCCTGCACTCACTGAAGCCAATGGAAACTTCTGGTTGACTCCAAAAAAGGCAAGATTGGGCTTGTTATCAAAATGTCCTCCTCAGGCACGTCCAAATGCCATTTTATTCAGTGAGTAAGTACAGGCTGCATCCTGCGTGTGCAGATTATACTGTGTGCCCAACCAGAAGTCCATGTTTAGACAAAGCACCTGGTGCAGGCACCAGAAATTTTATTTATATATATACACACACACAGGTGTATATACATAGATATATTAAAAAAAACACAACACAAAAAGTTTCCACGCAGCTCACATTTTAAAGCTATGTATAGGGAACAGCCATGACCAGTATTTAAATGCATTTTGGCAGGTATCTTCACATTTATCAGCAACAAGAGAGGACGTATGGGTTTTAAAACTAGATCTCTATAAACGTACTCCACTATAAGAAAGAACAGGCTTCTATCATCTTCTCTCTCGCTTGCTTGTTCTTGTACTTATGCTGTTGCTCCCTGGCACTTGGGATTTCCCAGTCACCTCCTGCCCAAGCACTGGAAAGGTTCACAGCTACTCAGCTCTCAAGATGAGGTATATTTAACTCTAATCGCAGCTACTTTCTTCCCCTACTGTGAAAAATGACACATTTCATTTCAAACCATACCAACAGCTATATAGAGAAGGGTGGAGTAGGTGGATCTGACACACAAGACAACTGGACAAACACTCCAAGGCTGCTGCTGACCTCGCAGCATACTAGGATGAGCTCAGCAGCATGTCCTGCAGGGCAGCAGCCACCGCATATACCTACCCCAATCTAGTGGTCTCACAGTATAAACTGTGGTGTGGGGGAACTACTGATGCTTCTCCAAGACTGGAACCACTAGACTACATACACCGTGTTCTTTCCTACAAAAAATTTTTAATATAAAGACTACATATGGTGTAGGAGTATTTTTCCCAGCAACTACTAGCCACCAGATCATCAAAATCACCATCATAAAACAGTAAATAATTACATTGAGATTGATAAACTTCCTTGCCTCAGCTGTTGGATGTTAAGTCAAGACTAAACATTGTTGTACAGCACTAGTAAACTTTCACCATTTGAATAGCTTTCCTGTTATTGTCAGACCCATAAGCAAATAATCCTTCTGTCTGAGCATATGGCAGGAGTAAGGCAGCCCTGGGAAGAAGCAGTATGGGAGAGGAATTTAACACATCAGTGCAGTTTTGTAGAGGACTCTCTCAAAGCAAAGATAGCCAGTCCTTGTAATGACAGTTCCAAAAATGTCATTTTAAGAACAAAATGCTCTGGCCTATAGTTCTGCCTGACACCCTGTCTTTACAAGCAGATGTTTTAAAGGTCACTTTAGGTCCTTTTATAAACTAACTCAAAAGAACAGCGATGTTTGTTCATTTCACAGCTAGACTTTAAATCTTACCCTGCTCGTTGCAGTCTGTGAGACCTGCCCTTGGTGGAGGAGGATCAGGACAGGAAACATTTAAACAAGCTACAGATGGGATGTAGAAGATGCAGAAGTCCATGGGATGTGACAAACGCACCCGGGAGCACTGATGTTACTGCAAGGCCACTCTTGATCATCTCTGAATGGCGATCAGGAGAGGTTCTCAAGGTCTAGAGGAAAGCAGATGTTGCTCCTGTCTTCAAGGCCAGCAAGAAGAAGGGAACTACACACTGGTCAGCCTGACCTCAGTCTCTGGGAGGCTAGTGGAGCAAACCTTTCGGGAAACCATTCCCCCACATATAAAGGACAAGAAACATAATCAAGGAAACGATTTTAATTTTCAAGTCTGCACAGATTTATGAAGGGGAAATTGTGTTTAACCTTCCTGATAGCCTTCTAGGATGAGATTACAGGCTTGGGCGATGAGGGGAATGGCTGGTGTTTATCATGAGTTCAGTGAGGCACTCAACACTGCCTGCATTAACACCCTCAGAGACAAACTGATGAAGCACAGTGAGATGCACGGAAAACTGGCTCAACTGCCAGGCTCAAATGGAACTTTAAATAGTAAAACTTTGCACTAGCTTTATGTACATAACAACACAAGTGAAGTCCTCATGATCAACGAAGCTGAACACCATAGAGGATTGGGACCTTTGTTTCCATGCTTACGATTTCAAGAGGACCTGATGCAATCCAGCTGCAGCTGGGATGAAGGCACCCAGTACAAGTGACAGCCACGTCTCAGATGTCCTTATCAGCTAAAGATTCCAGTTCCTTGTCATTTGAAGGCTAGTAAATAATTAGTTTCACTAAACGGAGGAACAATGGAGTAGCAAAGGCCATCACAGGTGACTAACTTTAAAGAAGATAGCAGGGTGAATGAAACACGGGTCCTAATTCTGACTTCACATCACGACAACCACGCCATGCTACCACTAATGCCAGAGGTAGAAGTAGTTCAGTAGAGAACCCATTCTAGACTTCCTGAGAGAATCCACTAGTTTAAGACAAACCATAACAATTTTACTACATTGCTTTATGTTGTAGAAGATAAGCTTTAGCACTACCCAAGTTTTTGGGCTGCGTTAAAAATTTTTCTCTACTTCCTATACAAAAATATTTTAGATAAGTAATTTACCTAGCAAAATTCCTTCCTTTCCCTGCAAAAGCCTTTTCTATTGGTTGATTGGGGATAGCAGAAATAGTTCCTCTGAATTCAGAGAACGCCACTCTAAAAACCAACCTGCAGGCAGAACCTAAGACTTGAGGACAACTGATAAGTCAGTGTCAGCACAGGGACATTCTAGACTTGTTTTCTGGCAAAACGTCTCTCCATACAGAGCATCTGCTGATATTTAGAGCTTGAAGTATTTTGGAAAAGCTATATAATTCATCCAAGTTAGCCAGCAACTTTTCGTCACCTATCTCACAATTCCCATGGACAGCTGCAGAGTGAGATGCAGAGGGGAGCTAGAAAATGACTCACGGTCACACAGCACTTCCACAATCAGAACTCTTGACTTTTTGGACTCCAGCTTGGCACTTTTACTGTGACTCAGAGCTGTTTATCTTGCAGTAGACCATCTTCAAAGACTCCTTTTATGTCAACAATGAGAAGCAAATGAGTTTTCAGAAAACAGGAACCGATCAGATGCAAACAACGATGAGAAAACATCTGGGAGGATATCATCTAAAGACACCACACTACAGTAATTTACGTTCATTCACAGAAAAAGGTTATTCATTTTCCAAGCACCCGCATCTTGATTAGGCCAATTCTGCCTTCATTTGTACATATCCTTTCTGTCTTTAAGCAAAGACGTGGCGTCTCTGTTAAAGCTAAGCAAACAGAACTCTGTCGGCCACAGAGATCTGTTCAAATTGCTTTTTGTTTCTCTGGTGAGGAATTTCAACAGCAGGCTTGAGCTGTTTGAAGGAGACAGCTCAAGGATAGCTTTACAATCTCTGACATTTTAAACAGTGAAGACACTCCAGACCCTCTTAAATCCCCAAATCTCCCCATCCAGTTCAATGGCTGGAATACAAGAACGACTGGATGTTCTGCCACTTCTGCTCAGTTTGAACACAGCAGAAGAAATCAAGCAGTGGAAGCTAGAAGCATAAGAAAATGGTCAGACGTCTGGGCTTCCTGACCCTTAAGGTATCCTTGACCATAGATTGAATGACTGCATACCAGCAGAGGAAATGTGATGACTTTACAACTTTTAAACAGTTCCTTTGAACTGAAAATAGCATCTCTTCTAAGCATAATCAAATTCTTAACAAAAATTTCTGCTAGCCTAGGTAACATACACAGGCTGCCTGTTCCTGCTACTCTTGAAGAGTCTATGCTACTCCCTCGCACGCTTTGTTTTCTTTGCTCAGCACACAAAGCAAAATACAAGGAGTACAATCTGCAAATAACAATCCTATCCATAACTATCGTTGCATTTAGAGCTACTCACCACATATGCACTTAACTCTGGTTTCACTAGGACAGCTGTAGAGTCTTACTGGTAAGTCATTTTCTCCCCAGTATTCAGGGCATTCTTCGTACATTCTTGAAAACGCAAGAGATACAGGGAAGGAGAAGGAGAGAGGAAGGAGAAAGAAGGAGAGGCCACTCCACCTGGCGCCCTTATTCTATCTCTGAGAAAGGTACGTATTTAGATGAAGGCTGGGATCCCAATTCACAACTGGTGCAAGCACAGACATTAAAGACACCACAACCAAGAACACATTCTGCTCATTTTTGCTACTGCTGCCTCATGTTTCTTTTGACTCGTTTTGACACTGACATGCTTAGAATGGAATACATCAAATCGGTGAATCCTTTCATATCGTGGCTCTGTAAATTATAGTACTGACGTTGTCCAGCATATAGTGGAAAATAATGGTGTCCGTGTTTGTTTTTAAAGAAACATGCAAACTTCTTCTGCAAGCTGTGTACCACAACACAGTGGGTCATTTAGACCTATTTGAAGTCAAACAATCTCTCATTACCTTAAAGACTGACCTCTTTTTTTTTCACCTGAGCAACTTCCCAGAGCCATACCTAGCCCCTTTAAATGTAGTAACTACACATAGAGACAAATTTCTCTCTTAGCTGATCTAAGTAACATTGCAAATGTATGAGCTGGCATTAGTGTAGGTCAGCAAAAACCCCAAACAGACAAAGAGGTAGCCACCTCACAGCTCAGATATTGTAAACTGTCCATCCCTGATTTTGTGCTTTATAAAAAACTATTAGAAGGGTACACACACAAAGAGTACGAGCCAGGATACAAAGAACTTTCAACTTTTGTGCTGACATATATATGAGAAAACCTGTTACCTACTCTGCGCAGTAGATATATGCATTAACGCGGGACAAAGGTAAAGTTCGGTTTGAATACTCCTCCCACGTAAACTTAACCCTGGAGCATTCTGAGCATTCGGTAGTAACAAAATCCATCTTTTGGAAGTGCCTCCTACATCAGAAGCTCACACCTTTGCAGGGGATCAGAGTATTTTTCACTTTGAAACACCCAGTTTTGGGCTCAAGCTGCTTTACACACAGTGTGCAATTTCAGTGCCATCATCTCACTGCTATAAACATTTCCACAAGGCAAACAGATTTCAGATTTTGAAGATTTCAGTTACACTGACTGATTTTCAGTTACACTGACTGAAGACCTCTGCTGGGTATAAATTGATGACCAGGAAAAATCAATCTTAGATTCTTTACACCCCGAAGCCTCACAAATCTTTGGAGTTCAAACTCCCATATTAAAAATAAAAAAATAAAAAAGAACCACATTCAATGTGTTGGACACACGGGATCTGTAAAGCTCAAGATTTTCCATGAATAATTTAAAATGGTTAAACAACCACCCATTTCTCATGCAGTTTAAACCAGAACTTTGGATTGAGGAATTACATTTCCTTAGTCATTCT
Source organism: Cygnus olor (assembly GCF_009769625.2). Taxonomy (NCBI): domain Eukaryota; kingdom Metazoa; phylum Chordata; class Aves; order Anseriformes; family Anatidae; genus Cygnus; species Cygnus olor. The sequence continues at coordinate 18,787,700 of NC_049181.1, read as the reverse complement.
TTACCATCTTGACCATCAACCTATGGCTCATACACTGAGCTGGATTCATAAGACCAAACTGAATATATAACCATCAGCTTCAATCATTTCAACTTCAGAAGTATTTTTCAAGAGCAGCAACTCCTAGTCTCCAGACCACCTTTAATGGTCAGGATGAAAAGCAAAAAGAGATCATTCATTTTGAAAAGAAAAATGAAAGTACATGCAGTTTGGAAGAGGGAACAGTAGGTCTTGATCTTGGCAGCTTCCTTTGGAGTATAAATGTAGCCTACACAGACATTTCCATGTCAGATATAAGAGATATAAGAGCTGCATGGATATCTTGACAGCAGCAGTACTGTCTTCTTGACAGAACGGCTGAAAATGAAAGTGTTCAAACCACCTTCTGCTTTTATTGCTCAGGTTCCAAACATGGCAGTGGATGTACCCAGCTACCTGCAGCTGCATTTTAGAAAAACAATTGCGTGGAACTTAAAAACAGCTCAATACCTGAAACGGTATTTTGATGCTAATGTTTTGATAACATCCAAGATTTGCACGTATGCAGGACAAGCCTGAATGTGCAGTTGATTTTCTCATCAGGTTTTGCCCCTGTTCAGGAAGGACCCATTCTTCCTAGAGGGTAAGTAGATGCTTAAGGTAAGGAGTAACGGCAGATGTAGAGTACTCATAAACACAGAATCAGAAAACATTTCCTGAGGTTTATCTGAAAGGTTCCTCCTACTTCTGGTTCGTCTCACTGGGCACATGCAGACCATTCACTACATTTATATTGCACAGGAGCTGGAATGCGGTATCCTACAGCTCAGCAGGCAGTAGGATGACTCTCCACAGGCTCAGTACTGTCCCACAATAATACCTTTAGCTTTTTCTGCATATTTAGTCCCACTCACCACTGAAGAGGAGAGAGATAGCAGACTTTGTTTTTGGGGTGACTCTCCAAGCCTTGTTAACACAGACATGTGACATAACAAGGAATTTAAGGGGTAGTTCAAAATAGTGGACACAGAGAAAATTTCTACTTATTTAACTGGAAGATACGTACATGGCCAGCTCCTATATTTACAGGTCATTGTAATGGCTGAAGAGACAAACCAGCTGCTCACTAAGGGACCTACAGTCACTGTTCATCCTTCTTTTAAATGCCAGCTAGTGTCTAAGATTTTAGCGGACAGAAGACTAACATTTGTTTCTGGTCACACAACATTCAGGAAGGAGAGTTCACAATTTTTCTTTATAGTCAAGGGTAGCTTGGTCCTAGGCAGCACAACATTTCTTCATAAATGTAACACCATAAAGTTCTGTCTTAAACACAGCTGGTTTTGTATTTTACATGTATCTAGATAGCTATAGAAATACAGAAAACAAAAACAATACACAGCGATTCTCTTTCCAAGAAATGACTATTAAAAGGGAAATGTTTCTTGGTTTTCAGTTGAAAAACTTGAACAAGATAGCTTTTATCCTCTTGTTAGAACGTAATAGAATCATTATCAAACCTAAGAGGGGAGAGAAATCAATATATTTACTAATATTAAATACCCTTACTGACTTAAAGTCTGGAAAATTATTCTAGAGCCTGTTTGCCAAGCTCCTGAGTGCAGGTGTCACACATCAACACAGTGGGATAACAGCCTGGAGAAGGAACGTTATTGTTTATGTATTTATGTAGGCCAACAAATACACAGACTACAAAACATTCCAGAATTAGGCCTTCTGAAGAAGGCTTCATCAAACACTTGAATTTTCTTGCACATGGCCAACTATTTGATTTTCTTAAAGGTAAAACAAAAGGCAAAAGAAGGCTCATGAAAATAAGAAAAGATGTAGTGAAAAGTCACCCATGAAATCTCCGTGTGAAATTACTAGCAGCAAGATGATTTCTCACCAATTCTGGCTCAAAAACTCCTAAATTCGTCACTGAGCACAAATCCTCATAGCTTAAAGACTGACCATTAAGTTATTCCTGGGGGAGAAATCAAATATTTTTAAAAGTATTTTAGAGAAATGTGTTTAGATTTATTTTGTCTTTGTTATGAAAATAATCACCACAAGCCTTGCCTTGACATGACGGAATGTATATATCTCACAGGAAAGCTGCAACCTTTTGCACCTAACCCTTCAGAAATCCCAATCTCAGCACAACAGTGTTGTCATAAGAAGCTTCCACAGCAACAAAAAGTGATAGAACAGGCAGGGCTGGGAATTCGCAGGAAGCATTTATCTCAGTCTGTCCTGAGCTATCAGGGGTTCTGATGACTTACCCTTTGTTTCGGAGGAGATAAAAAAACAGAGGCCCTGGCACCTGGTGACCATTAGGAAACTAGATTTATGGGGGTTATTAGACACTGCGTCCTGGTCATATTCCAACACAAACAATTATATTTGGCCTTCTTAAAATTCCTTGCTGTTTCAAGATAAGTCATATATCCTTCTGCCCATCCAGAGATGCTGTGCAATGTTTACTGGTGTGCTACAAAACACTAACACTGCATGAATCTAATATACTGTCCTACATGACACTGCCTTCATCTATTTACTACCTGAAAATGTCAGTATTAGGTTGTGCTACCTGAAAAACTATCAGGAATCCTCATTCCACAGAGCGATGGAATGGGGAGAGGCTGCACGCTCTGTAACGGGACCATGGAAATAGCTCACATGGATGAAATCCTTTAGAGCTACTTGTGTATCACAGCAAGAAAAAAGAACAGAACAGCAGTACCACGTACCAATCTGCACCCTTTTCTGCTGATCTCTCAGATACTGCTGCATCCACATGCCAGCTTACAAGAGGGTTTGTTAGAGCATCTAGGATCTTCATGTCAGAGGAATGCATTTATGTTCCTCTGTCAGTTATCTGGCCTTGCTGCTCCACCTTGACCCTTTCCATTCTTCTTCGGCTATGGAAAGGACACTGGTTGTAAATGGTCATTCCTGGAGTCCCATGTCAGTTAAATGGATAAATTAGCTCAAAACCAGATTGGGTAAATATCCCATTCAACCTTCTTCCAGAGACTTAAAAAGTTAGGAAGGGATATTGGATAATTAATCTGGATATGATGTCAAATGTACCCTGAAAACTATTTTGACCTGCTCTTACTGCCATTTGAGATTTCCAAGAGGTCAAAACTAAGCAATAGCTGTATATAAACATACACCCACATGCATTTTTACTTGATTCAAGTACAATAGTTTGGGATACTTTAATATTAATCTTACCCAAGGATTATGACCCTAATTAATTTCTTTATTTGTAAGAGGCATGTGTATTGTCCCCAGGGTGAACACCGAGATGTATTTTCTGGCTTGAGCAGGTTTCCTGTATATTTTGGCCGCACACAGGAACATTTCTCCTGTTTATATGAAATAATTTGATGTTTTCTGGAAGACCAATACTTGTACTGTTGCAAGAAAGGAAATCAGAACGATCCCTTTGGATCACTGACTCAAAAGATTTATGATCTGAGCTGTCACACCAACAATCAGCTTAACAATAAAATACTGTTGCAGAAAGGTCCTTTATTTACGGTCTCTATTTACATGCCAGCAACATAAAGCACAGCTGTGCTCTGAGCTCACAGGTCCTGCTGCTACTTTGTTGTCAGGCTGAGGAGAAAGAACAGTTTCTCAAGAAGTGACAATTGTTTTCAGGACTTTCCACAGCTAGCTAATTACCAGCACCTTCCTCCTGCAATACGTGATTTTAAATTGAAATCAGGCTTGAACCTCCACATCTATACCCAGGTAAAACGTTTAGCTCAGGTTGTCTCTATGTTTTAAGAGGCAGAGGAGCTGCCCTTAGTGATCAGAAGAAATATCAGGGAAAGCTCTGCATATACAGCATCTTAAACAGCAGCAGTGCAATTCTGCACTTGGTGGGATGAGACTGCCCCTTGCTGAGCAATATTTCCTTTTCTTTTTTCCCTTTTTTTTTTTTGGTTAGGTTTTGCATGCATCTGGTGGGTTGCAAATTTTTGGAGTAGGGATTGTATTTCAATTCTGACTTCTCGTGTTCAAGGGTACAAAAGGGTCATATCTGCTGACCTAAATTGACAAGTGCCAGCATTACAGAGGTAGTAATAAAAACGTGAGGAGGCTCACAACTCTACAAGCTGACATTTCAGAACAAATTATTCCTTGCAGTGATTTTCAAACATCACGCATTTTTAACAAAGTGGACATAAGTGCTATCTGAAGGGTCTCTTCAAAACGTAAAATCTCAATAAAATTACATGCTTGGGACTTCTGATAAGCACAACATTTCCTTCTCTTAACCATGAGAAAACAAAAGTCACAGCTATCTATATTCCCACATTAATCCCACAGACCACGATTGATATAAATTGCAGTGGGAGAAATATAACTAGACCTAAAAGTACAACCTATGAACTGATCCAAGCATTAACTTCCTAAAATCCCTCCCAGGGGCAAATAACAACTAGGAACTGAAGAACAGGGGTTGTACATTGTACATCCTGACACCCTGCAGATTCCTGTGGTACAGAATACATTAAAAAGGGCAAAAGGTTATTTTCCAGCAAAGTTTGTAAATTAAATTCCATAGAAAACCAAACAAAAGGTTACACAAGCATTCACTTATCTATGAGCTGTGAAGGCAAAAGAAAATATTTCATTTCACATTTTGCAAAGGTGCCCTAACAATGGCAGCTTACACACCACAGGTGTAGCAAACAAGGCTAAATTAATTGATATCAAATTTCAGCCAAAGGTGCTGGCCTGAGAAGGGTCTTAAAGAATTTTTTTTTTCCAAATGAATTCAGGCTTTAAGACCTTTGCTAACAAATAGTACAGAAAGCGTAACTGAAAGCACTCACGTTTTAAGTGGATTACTTTTCAAGCACACAGGCTTGCACAATGGCATAAAAGGGAAATAAGAGATGGGCTAGGAAGTTATTTAATTTAGTTAGATAAATTACCTTATACTAAGGTATAAGTTGTCTAACTTATTTAGATTTAAACCAGCTACAGCAATATTCCTTGTCTCACATTGAAGGAAACACCCTGCGTTTGCTGTGTTGGAGGTGTATAAGTTTGCAGCAAAGTCTACATAAAACCACAAAAAGGAACATAACGGGTTTAATGAGGAGTTGCCAATAAATATTGCCCTCCTTTCTCTCAGACACATGCACCCATGACAGGGCACAGCCTCCTGCCTGATACCAGCAGCAGTGAACAGGATTTCTGGCACCTGCATGGCAGGCCTCTCTCGCTCCATTTGACAGCCTTTCTCCTCCCACAAACTTGAGTGCCTCCACAGACACTTCAAAAAAATAAAATAAAAATAAAAAGAACACAATCAGTCAGTGTATCTTTAAAGGCTGAACTTTGTTCTCAACACTTAAGTGTGTCCAGCATGCATCAAATATGATATAAGTGACGCAGCCGGTCCTGCAGGCCAGAAAAGTATGATTATTTGTTTTTTGCTCTTCAGTCCAGCCCTATGTAAACAGAGCTCCCTCCAGCCTGTCAGAGATCCCAGCTCCAGCAGCACACCAGTGCCAACCGTCCCGCACACAGACCCGAGAAATCCCACAGCTGGCAGGTCTGAGATACTCCAGTCAAGGGGAAACCTTCTGATTGCCTCGATGCTGCTCAGGTCAAACATCCAGATGTTGCACAACAATCCCCCACAGTCAAGCACCTGGCTTAAAGGCTAGGAAAGAAAATATGATACTTTTAGGACCATTTTGTTTCCCTCAATTTTTATCCAATATTTAGGGCCAGAAGGTGAGATTTTATTTTAAATAAGAATGGTTGTTCTCATCTTTACATGATTCCAATATCTGTAACAATTAGTTTTCTTAAATCTTGCAATAAAAATGAAAGCTGGAAACTCTGCAGGATTTCTTGAGATAGGCATGATTTTTTTTCAACCCTTCAGGAAAAAAAATGGCATGTACTATTGTTAAAAGCATAGCATTCTAAGGCTAGTACAATTAAGATTCAATAAAACCTTAACAGCACTAATTCCAGCCCTCTTGTAATCCTTTAAAAGGACTGGCATCCCACAAGTCCCTAGATAATATATGTTTTTATTTACAGTTTGCCTTTATAAATTGAAGTAACACCAACTTCGTTCTGTTGCTTTACACTGATGCCACTTGTTTGGTACAGGCTAGGTTTTTATCTAATCCTTATTTCTAACCATCCCCATGGACCTCAGTGGTATATATGTACAGAAAAGTACAAGATTTGGGTAAAACTTTTGGTTTTGTGGAATTAAAACTTTTTTTTTCTCTATTTTTTAAAATGAAATAGCTGTTTTGTTCGTGATTGTCGTGATTCTCCATTCATACGTATTAGAAGCTGGTTGATTATTCATGACAAATCAAGAAAGCAAAGTACTTGTGTCATCTCAGGAAACTTGAGGAAAAAAATAAGCAAGCATACAACCAAAACCCAAAGCACTAAATTTCTTCCAATATTACCAACAGTTACCTGTCCTAAGGTTAAAGCAGACCTTCCCTTAGGCCAGTTCTTTCTACTACAATGACATGAAGGAAAGATTAAGTATATTTTCCCTTTTTCTAACCCCTTTCAGCACAAACCTTGATAAACAGACATACAAAGCACCAGGAGTATGTACAATCATTTTACACATAGCCCTAAACATGCTCCATGATAGGGAGTGGGTAAGAAAGTTGTCTGAAATCATTCATCAAGCAATGTTGAAAACAGAGCCCAGTTTTCCTGATTCCTTATGGCGCAACTGATGCCTCCCGCATTATCTGCGGAATGCCTTCCTGTCCCAGCATAAAATAGCTGGCAGAGATCAGTCCCCTGCTACAGCTTCTTTATACCATCAGGCAGGAATCAGTAATTTCAGGCTTATGGAGAACAGAGGCTGTGGCGTATACAAACCAAGCAGTATAGTGAATTTCACAACTCCACAAAGTATTTGGATGTACTGTAGCAGTTTCACCTTACAGAAAGAATCTGGCTTCCAACAGAATTAGAATTACTTTCCCTTGCCAGTGTTACAATGAACTTGTTTGAGGGCAGGATTTTAATTCTCTTCTGCAATGTTTTCTAGATATAATTTGATACTAGTGTTACTGTGATACAGCACAAGGTAATAACTAAATAACCAAGCATAGGATGCAGCCGACACTCTCTATATTAGAAAATAAGGAACACTCGTGCCAGACCCTAAATAAATTCCAAAACAAACCTGAGTATAATCAGTTCAATGAGGCTCTCGACGAGATACTGCGTAAGGTGTGTGCTGGATCCTCACTGACCTCAGCTAAACACAACAGCATATACATTTACATACTCTCTAACGTAGTCTTTCTTGTTGTCTCTGCCTTTCTCGCCACATCCACAGCTTTTATTGGATTCATATCCTCCTACAATACGCTTTTACCGCCTACCTATAACAAAGGAAAAGAAAAGGAAACAATTCCCATTATCTGAAAAGTAAACTCACAACAGTCTTCGCAAAGATTAACCCCGCCGTCACCTTCTCTTTACATAAACCTGCAGATAAAAAAGCACTGTAAATCTGTGTGCTGCAGGGCTGCGGAAGGGCCCCTCTAAACAAGTAAGTCGTGGAGCTAGCCTGTACCTGCGTCTTGCTGCACATTCCTCTGGCAAAGGAATTCAGGCCCGAAACCCGGTACCCCTCTGCCCTCCTGTGCGTGAGCTCATGATACCGGAATGAAGAGGAGGAAAATTACTTTCTCACAGGAATTTCTTTAATGGAAATTATTAGCGCGCATCTTGATGGATGGGATGCTGGGTTGTATTTTGTCTGGTTATTCTTACCCACGGAACACTTACCATGCAGAGAACATGTATCCAACTACCTCAGCAAAACTAGTGTCTGGTAAATTCAGGGATATATTAACCCAGCAAAATCTGTGACCAGTGTCACCACACAAAAATCACTGGGCTGACAGTCTTCTGTGCAGGAAAAAATATCAAGTCATTCTAGATCTGGACAGCAACTTAAAAATAAAAAAGGCATTTTTCTTCTCCTTTGTTTCACAAGCCAGAAGGTAACAAAAAGGGGAGAAGGATCTGGAGAGCTACAGCCAGCTACAGAATTATTCTATTAAGAGCTCAGCATGAGAATTATTAAATTCTTATTACCGAGCTTTGAAATTAAAAAGTTGCCTGAAATATGCTCAACAGCTATTGTTTTATGAATCAGATTTATGTTTGGGGGAAAAAAACATTCAAAAATACATCACTTTTTTTTTTTTTTTTAATGTAGTCCTAGTTTATTTCTATCTAAAATGCTTGGCAAACATTTCAGTTTGCTGTTTCATAAAGCATCCTTGAATAGAGTTAAAGAGTCATAGTAAGATCTGATCTAAGCATTAACCAACCCTACTGTATCCCTGCCAGACCAGAGCTGAGACCAACTAGCTGGTTGTCAGTCCTTGCCACTCCTCTGAGACGTGCAGAACTTGGCTGGGCAGTGTGAGGCTGAAAGATAAAAACCAGCCAGGCTCTTTGGAAACCTCACAGTATCATGCTAGCACATAGAATAAGATTCAGCTGGACAGAGGATCTTTAAATAGCCACAAACAACTGATTACATTTCTGTGCCTTACTTGTTAGGGGTTCGACCCTTCCACAGCTCCAAAGGCAGACAGTCCAAGACTTCCCATTTACAGGAGACCCTTAGGGCATACAAGGGGCTACCAATTATCCTGGGACAGTTCAAAGCAGCAAAGCTCCATAATAGACCTGGGTTCATTATGCAAAGTGCTGTTTTGCATTTCCTGGCTCTAACATCTGTTCACATCACATGTTCACATCTCATGCTGGAGCAGAGAACAAGGAGCCACAATCCAGCTCCACTACTGACCGGCCATTTGATCTGGGGCAAAGCTTTCTTCGCACTAGGAAAGGAGCAATACCACTATTTAAGCTGCCACAAAACAACATGGCCAGGCACTGTGGAAGGACATCTGCAAAGCACTCAAAACCAGGGGTGAAAGACAATACAGTAACATAAACAGTGGTTATGTATTTAAAAGTTAAAACTGCAACATACTACTTTGTATTTATGTAAGAGAAAGAGTCAAATAGGGTCAAATGAATGTCCATGATGAAAGAACCCTAGAAAAGGTATAAAACTGACTACATAGTTTAACAGGCACGTTCATTTCAGGATTCAGCCTATTCTGCGAGTCTCGTCACTCTGGAGGGTCTGCAAACGCATTTTTACGTTCAATGGAATATGAGCACAGTGACATTAAAAACTCTCCGACCCAGAGCCCAGTTTGTACAGCCTGTGATGAGCAGCCTCTGCAAAGCCTCAGGTGGTTTTCTGCAGCTTACCTGAGGAACAGGAGGCCCTCCGTTCCCAGAGACCCTGCTGAGGGTTCTCAGCACTCCCCATGCTTCAGGGCCAATACATTAACATGGAAATTGCTCCACAGAGAGGTATTAGGTCAAACCACAGTTCAGAGCTCACCCTAATTATCTAGTCGGATTTCAGTTTAATCCTAACAAGATTATAGATTCACAGAGATTAAGGTTGTTAAGAGTACCACAGAGCAAACCATATAATCACTACCTTGAAGAGACCATCCAAAGTATTCTGTTTATGGTCACCAACTCTTTTAACTTCAAAACTCTGTGGAGTTTAAAGAATATTTCCTGTATCTACTTAGAGTAAAAGCAGGCTCAGGAGCTGGTATTTGCTCCAGCAGCTACAATGCTCTACCTCTCCAACAGGAGTGGCTTGAGAGCTTCTTCTCTTCACCATCCTATTAGCATCTTTTCTCTCTTTTTGTTAAGTTTACACCTTACACCTTCCCCAGTGACAGCAAAAAGCTTCATACCATCTGCAAGAGGAGATCTCACGGGCAATTTCCACTTTAAGCCCAAACTACTGTATTAGGTTGAAAAAGCACTGCTACTCCTTATCAAAAATGATCACATAAAGCTTACAAAAAGAGAGAGGTAATAAAACTGCATTTCAGATTAAAATAGATTTAAAAAAAATGCTAAATGGAAAACAACTCATTTTTGTTACACCTATTCCCCTAGTGAATCAAAGTAAAAGCTTGTGTATTTCAGAAGGAAGCTGGAAATAAAGTACCTTACTTTGGGCACTCGTGGCTTACTACAGACCACCAGCCATGACCACAAGCTCGGGACTCAGCACACTTCGATCCTTTCCTGCAGTAGCAAGGAGTCAGTATGTTCTGTACACCACGCAATGCAATGCAGGACTTGCCAACCGGGCTTTCCAGCCAAATCCACGCTTCTACTTAGAAAATATTTACAAATACATTAATTTTACAGATAATGCTCCAACTTTTCAAGCCCTTCGCACACATTTTGTGATAGTCGCGAATCTCACATGGAGGGCTGAGGCTGGAAGCCTACGGGCTCCTTTTATGGAAAAGTCTGAAGACTCCTATAAATTCTTAATTTTACAAGCTTGCTTTTTGCCAAATGTTTTTGCTCCTGCAGGCTATGTTCTTCTAGTGCAGTTACACCCTGCTCTGTGAATAGGTTTAATCATCAAAGTACAGTATAATGATTCACCTTCCTATTGTTTTGATGTGTTCCCACTATAGCAATCACAATAATTCCAAACTGCTTTTAAAATGTGTGTGTTTTACAGAGTAAGTGATTTCTACGTATTCCACAGCAAAATTTCGACCGATATGAGGAGAGCTATTACAACTTCAAGGTCCTGTACCTCTTTGGGACTGTCAAGTAATTACTCATTGTGTCAATGAATCTATTTAACTTCGTTACCGTAATGAGATACGTATCTACACGCATTTCTGGAAAATTGACTTGCCAGGCTATAAATTCTAAGCATTAACTTAAAAGTAAAGTATTAAGAGCAACAGATTCATCATCCCTTTTGTAATCATATCATTTTCTAAAGAAACACTTCTTGGTTTAAACCTCCTTTTTAGAGCTACACATCATTTCACGTCTACAGAGAGACGGTCTTTCTACGTGTGAGAGCAAAACCTTTCTTAATAGGAAATAATACCTTTAATGATTCAAACAACCATTTGGTGCAATGTGAACAGGCAAAGTGCATGCAGTAATTAAAAAAAGTTTGGAAAAGGCAAAGCATAAACTTATCACTATTTAGAGCTTTAAAAATGATGCCAGGAGGAAAAGAAGTAGGACAGTTATTTTCTGTTTCATTGACACACAGCATTTATGGAGTACTTTTAAGAAGCATAGGAACATTTCTAAGTCCATCCTTTTTTTAACTGCACTCTCATTTTCCTCTCCTCTGCTTTCTAGATCAAAACCAGCCCCTTCTAACACTTATAAATGTGTTTATGCAGATGTCTTTCAGCTCACTCTGTACAAACATTTCATCCAATCTGATTACTTTCTAGAAAGTGACAGGTCTTGATCTCTCTGCCAGCCAAAGAAACTTTTAAGGTTGCTGTTGCTACCTTGCCTCCAAGCTCTTTCCCCTTCTATGGAAACGGGAAGATGACACGCAGAGTTGAAGAAAAGGGAAAAACCACATTTAGCTCTTACAGAAACCTCAACTGATGTATTACCTTTTCTGGCTAGTTCATGATTAGTCCAGATGCAATACGTAGATGACTTTACCTGCGGTATATGTCACACTGAAGTCTTGCCAATGTTTCTGTCAGGGATGGGATCGTTTGTTCCTATTACTAATGGGCAAAGCAGCAAAAACTAGGTGCAAGCTTCTGAAGCGAATCTGTGCAGAGATTCCTAGGTAACAGGCACTGACATGTCCTCACCGCTGCAAAGAGCGAGGCATCAGAAAAAGCACAGTAAGATTAGTGCCAGGAGTCATACTGGCAGCTCCCTCGGCTAAGACACAAAGGAGAGCTAGAAAGGCAGAGGAGCTTAAGAGCACGTTGAGGCAAGGGCTGGAAACACAAAGTACAGTAGGTTCCAGCTAAACAGGAGAAAACAGACCGGTAAGTGAATCATAAGGCAAACTCAGAGCACAGCTGCTACTGACATCTCAGTGGACTGAAGCAAGTCCAATTTCACCGCGCTGATCCTCTCAATATCAAGGTAACCAAGTGAGCAGAGACTAAGGGAACAGGATGGGGCTGGTTCAGTCACCTCGAAATACCATGACATCTCACTCTACAAAATAAGAACACCAATTTTTGTTATTTTTTAACAGAAAAAGTACCTTCATTTTATTACTTTCAGGTACATGCCCTAAAGGAATTTATAATTTCATAAAAGGCATTGAAGAAAGCTTAAAATTATCTAGCATCTCTGAAATATACTTGTTTCCTCAGCACCAACACAGAATCACTAGCTTTGTAGCATTTTGAGTTCTCTCTCTTCCAAGTTCATCTTCAAAGAAGCTCAAAAACTAGAACACAGGTCGTATTTCCCTGCACATAGCCAGAACTCCACCTGACAAGAGACTGAGTGGATATAACATAGCAGTCAGCACTCAGCAGCAGCAAAAGTACTTGAACAAATAATGCAGAGCACCTGTATGAATAGTGAGCAGCCTTTGGATCGATCACACCCTTTTCAAAAAGCACAGCAGCTTCCTATGGGTTGAAAACTTGTCTGATTAAATACCAGCAGCTGGTGATAGCTCGGCAGCCCTGCCTGAATAGATGCTGCATCTCTGGGGTTCTGGGGGAAAGTTTTCTCCCTCTACGAGTCAGGGATTCACCAGCTCTCCTCTAGGAGCATCTGTGTGTCTGCAAGTGGAGCATGACTATGAAACACTAAGGTGAGGTGGAGGTGAGATCTTGGGCACTTATGGATTTGCAAGCCACAGCCCTCTTAGTGCCACAACTTTTTGTAATCTGTACGTTCTCGGAACATCTGGAAGCACATTACTGCAATTCCCTCAGGAAGAATTAGGATGGAGTAAGGTACCAGACCTGTACTTACCTTGAGAGCATCCCTGCTGTGAGGCTGGAGACAGGACAGAGACCCCACCATGAATTGTCCCTACCTGAGGGACACCAACACAGCACCGGTCCTTCAGGCAGGGGAACACTATGGCTGGCACTAAAGCTGGCCTGCCCCAGGGGAAAGTCACACGCTGCCTCTCACACCTACACAAAAGGCAGCCACCACCTTAAACGGATAACAACACGAAAAAGATCTCTTCAGAACACAACCACATACCTTACCTCGTTTCTTAACTGCTGTGACCTGATGCAATGTTCGAGTAAGAAATAAAATGCCATGTTTTACACTCAGTTATCTTTAGCACCCAGAAGACATTCAGCAAATAAACCATTCTTTGTTTAGATGGGAGAGAAGGGGATATTCAGCATTAAGTGAAATTTTCCATAAAATTTGACATGTGTTGGCAAAGGCTACACAATTAGCAATTTTGTCTCCCTTGTATATTTTTATGCTTCAGATAAAAATTCTCATTATTTTTCTACAGAACCAAGGATTAGCAGACCTACTGCTATTAAAATTCGACCTTTCCAACATGACCACTCTCAATGCAGTACACATCTTTGCCAAACAAGTGCCTCTGCACCCACACGTCCTTACAAATAAGAAGCTGCCTTGCCTAGTAAGCAAATTGAGAGGTTTACAAGATTAAAATTGCATTTTACATTATTTCTTGAATTTCTAGAATCCTTCCTTACATGAGCAATTTTATCAGACATTACTTCTTTCTTTACAAAGGTCAAAGCTATGTAAAGACATTATAGCTGTAAAAAGTGAGTCTTCAGAAGGGTCACATACCTATAAATAGTGATCAAAACAACAAAGAAATGGGGAAAAAAGAACTTTTAAAACAGATCTTAATGGATAAGATCACATTTCCAGAAACTGAACTGTGGAAAGTGGAATGATGAGAGTGGTAACTCTGTTTTTAAATATCCATAATTAAACAGCTATTCCCCCCCCCCCCCCCCCAAATAGACCTCCAAGACAAAATTTATCTTTGGCATGAGGCCACTGAAAACGAGTTTGGTTCAGTTAAACCCATCCAGTACATATTAAATTAAAAGATATCAAGAAACACTTATACCATAAATAAATGCACAGAAAACCTGGGGTATGTTAAGAGAAGAAAGAAACAAGATCACCTGGACTAGCTTGCCATAAACCAGTGAGCTTCAGTTACTCAAAATAGAGCAGACTGCCCAGAACTGGTTTTATCACGTAGGGTTAGTTTTTCTTTCCTTACTTGTATACCTCCAAATGTGCTAAATGTATTGCTGAAAAAAGACATTAAGCACTTGAAAAGAGAATATCTCTAGTTAATCTGCACATTTATTATCAAGAAGAAAAAAAAAAAAAAAAAGAAAAAGATTTGGAGGAGTAGCAATAGTACACGAAGTCCAGACTCACGAAATAAAAGCCAACTGAGCTCTGTCTGAAAGCTCAACTGCTCCAGAAGAAGCTCTCCAACAATAAGTAGTTACTTAGGACGTCACATCAATACTGGCCCATATTCCAAATGTGCTCAGCTAGCTGAACAGTAAGATAAAGGACATAAACAAGGAGTTATCATCTCACCTGTATACCAGGTATGCTCTCAGGTGGGCACAGAACAATTCCTAGAACTACTGATACCATGAAGCACCTCTGAGAGCCTTGTAAAGAGATGAGAATGTCAAATTTCACTGCAAGAGGCTATCTGTGGTCATTGTAACCATCTTTATCCCATCCTCCACCATGTTTATAGGAGGACATCCCCAAAGCATCACCAAAACACTGATTATCCTCTTTGAAGTCCCTCTTCTAAAAACTGCATTTTGCCCTGAAAAAGCCCCATTAGCAGTCAGTGATTAGCTGAGGTGAACACCTGCCACAAGGATTGTTCCAATGTTTCATCATACTCCCTCCAGCTCTGGACCAATTCTTGCCATTTGCCTCAGAGTGCAATGAAAGTACTGCCTTTCTGGTTTATACTTACGCAATTTCTTGCACTGACACTCCTGATACATGATCAATGTAAAATACTAATAATAAAAGATTGAAAACATGAATGAGGCATAGCTTCTGAGGTGACTTCAACTGACAGCTGTTAAGGGAAATTCTTAGGTCACTCCCAGAAATTAGCCTACAAGAAAGGTAACCCTCTCTTGCAAAGTAACCACACGGATAACAGTCATTTATACTTTCATCATTTGGTTCACGAAAACTTAGATTGCATTATAGGCCTAATTTTGTACTGCCATTCAACACATCATCATTTATACCCAGGAAAAATAAGTACAAGCCGAGAAAATAAATATGATACACTTTTAAATCCCATTCTTAGAAAGGGATGAATAACTTGTAATCGAGACTTCTGAGCCAAAGCTATCTTTGATGCAACTTTATGCAGGATGTTGGCCTGACGTATCAGCCCCTGCCTAGCCACGTTCACAGAAATATTCTGGAAGAGCGCTCAAAAAATCGGTGCAATAGTTGTGAGGTTTGCAACAGATTATTGAAAGTTATTAAAATCAGATTAAATGAAGAGAAGGTGAACAAAGTTACACATCACATCACCTTCAACAAGAAGTGCTTCAACTGTTGACCATCTCTTTGAGTAGCCTTTGGGAAGCTATTATTCTTTATTAACCCAAAGCTTTAACTTCATTCTATTAACATTGTACTTCACAACACCCAGTCACTTCAAATCACACAGCTGAGGACTATTCAGTAACCTTACAGAGATTCTTCTTTTCACAAAAAAGCTCTGCCTACTGCAAAACCAATTTCAATTTAGCATTTTCTCTTAAGGTCTTCATGCTGGAAGGTGTTAGGGTGTGGCTGGTTTTTTGTTGGTGGTGGTGATTTTTCAATTTTTTTAATTCAGTGATACAAGAAAGTCAATTACCCACTGCTCTATCTGAAAAGATGACAAAAACATAGTTGTCTATCTTTCCTGTTGAGCATGTTTGCCAGCTTTTTAATAATGGTAATTAAGGACATTAACCACTTAGACATACAAAGTGCTAAAACTAGATGTTTTAGAGACCTCTTTCTGAAACTTTTTGATACCTGTAGACTGCTCACACAAAAACAAAGATCTTGTTTGTTTTCTAACTATGAAGAGAACTGCCAGGAAGACTTAGAAACGGCATGTAGATATTCATCTTACTCATTTCAATAGAACTTCCATTGACAAAGTCCCTTTGCATGCAACAAAACATATCAAGAAACAAAAGTCTGACTGCTTGAAGGTTGCGCTTTCCAACAGGTATAAAGCAAACCTGGAACAGATAATTAAAAATCTGATGTTGGTTACATCTATCAAGAATAATTTCACTGACATACTGCATGAATTTATAAAAAGAACCGCAAAATATGGCTTGCCATTTTTGTTTCAAAAAGCTTTGAAAATATGTGCTGTGTTTCCACATAGATTCCACGGCATTAAGAACACTCAGAAGAACAGTTGTTGGTTTTGTTGAAGGAAAAAAAAACACATGAAAAGTAACTCCTACAGCTTTGCACGTTGTCTAATCTTTTAATCTTTGGGAAGATTAAAGCCTGTAACTACCACCTGATCAGGACAGTGAAATTCTACCAGTCCAATCGATTATAAAAAGTGAAAGGCAGAAGCGAGTCTTTCATATTTATAAAAAATATAAACTCCTCTGCTATTAAAGCCTTTTCAAGAGACTTCTTGCCAGTTGTACAGGAAGACTCTAAGTCCTTAAAAGTTTAATCAAAAGAGTAGCAAAAGCACTAGGAAAACATTGGCTAAGAAATCAAGAGCTCATGTTTTAAACTGTTTTTGTTAGAAGCCTGTTAGAAGAAGAATTTAAATAAACATTCGCAAAACATATTATACCGACCACTTACATTAATTCATTGTAGGTTATGCATGATGAAATCGGGACTACAAAGACTAAAGGACATTGTGCAGCCTTCATTTCCATAACAATACAACACGGAGATTGTTTTGAGCTGGCTGTACACCACTTGCACACTTGATTCATGCTACAGGTTCTCCATAGGACTCTTTCAGTCGCTGCAGCCGAGTGGGCTAACAACTTAAACACCCCAGTTACAGAAAATTATGAGACCAAAAAAATGAAAGCGGTGAATGTGTAAGAAGCCACGATCCCTCGTTAAGCTGTTTAAACGTTAATTAACCCTTCATTTCCCCCCTCAGCTCGGAGGGGTCGGGGAGCAGTCCCTGGGGGCAGGGACCCGGAGGCTTGCAGCAGTCGGCCCTGAGGAGACGGGGGCGGTATAGGGGCTAGGAAAGGGGGCAGAAAGCGCCTGTACTTGTTGTCCACCACCCCAAAAAAGCTACATGAGGAGAAGCCCGAGGGGGACGGGGGCAGAGAGCACAGCTACCAGCTCTGGCGCCACTCACTTACCCCGCTCGCCGGCTCCATGCCCAGGCAGACAAGCAGCAGCAGCACCCACAGCAGCCTGAGGAGAGGCGAGAGGACAGACAGGGTCACGGCGGGGCTGGGGAAGGAAGGGAAAGGGGAAGGGGAGCGAAGGGGCCACCGCGCCCCAGCACTCACCCAGCGCAGCCCATGCCGCCGGAGGAAGGGGAGGACGCCCGGCGCGGCTCAGGGAACGGTGGGTCTCCCCCTCCCAGCCGCCTCTCGGTCACCTCCTCATCCCCGCAGTGCGCGAACAGCGCAGTTTGCGCGGCCACGGCTAGAACGTCGCACCTGAGGTGAGGGGAGCGGAGCCCGCACAATCACCCCCACACAGCCCCGCCGCCCGCCCACTCCTGAGGTGCGGACCCGGCACCGCCAGCGGCCCCCCTCCGCCGTCGAACCTCTCACACCCCGCTGCCTCCGCCACGGAAAATAGTTCGGGGTTCGACGGCCGCCAGACGAAGCAGCGGGGAGAGGCAAAAGGCTCCCACCCTCCGTTCCGCCAAAACCCCGACGCCCGAAGCGTGAAGGGCGGGCGGGGAGCAGCGGGCGGGGAGCCACGGCCCCCTCTACTCAGCGCGGAGCGGCCCCTTCCCCACAGACGCGCTGGGGGCCGCCTGTGGTGCGGATGAATCTCGCGGGGCGGACAAGTAGTCCCGGGAGGACTTGAGCCGGGAGGAGCGGGCGAACGCGGCAGAGGGGCGGGTGGTGGTGGGGTGCTCGGGGGGTGCTGCTCGGAGCGAGACGTGCAACCCCCGCTGGGCTATGCCCGCGCCTCACGCCTGCTCCAGGACCTCCTGAGGCGGCTGTGAGGATGGAGCTGCGGTGGCGAAGCTGCAGCCCAGCCGCTGGGTGCTTGGTGGTGCTGCTCTTGGGGTGCTGGCGGCTGGACGAGGCGGCGGCGGCGGTGAGTGTGGGGTTTCCCCTGGGTTCTCCTCAGGCGCTGGGGGGGGAGCTTTGGGGTCCCCCTGAAGGTTCCCTGCTGCGGGAAGCTGATTGGAACCCGGCTCGGAGAGGGGCTGAGGTACTGGGGGAGCCGTGTGCGGGAGGCAGGGGGACAAAGGAGGCCGGACGCCCCCCTCCGGCAGGGCTGGGGGCGCCCCGAAGGCCCGGGGGTGCTTCTCAGGTGGTGCTGGGCGCCCTTGGTAGGGGAGAGGAGGAAGAGGAGTAGGAGGAGGAGGGGGCTGTGCTGCCTCTGGGGTGCCCACCCTGCCTCCCCTCAGACCTGGGGGCAGGAGGCACCGGCTGCTTGGTCAAGTGCTTCACAGGGACCTGCTGCTACCGAGGGTTGGGGCAAGGAACGGGCTCCTGCTTCAGTGTGTGTCAGCTCCTATCTGCTTTTTATAATCCACTGCTCGGGGCAATAACTCTTCTGAAGCTTATGTGGAAGAGAAAATGAGTTCAGGTTTCTGATGTTTCAGATTGTTCCTCAGTTGAAAAGCGGTCCTAACAAGAGGTGTAAAGCACCTCTCTGCTGTGGCCCTACTACATGCGCGGTTTTGTAGATAGAGCTGACAAAATCCTACTTGTCTGGAGCTCCTTTGAAGTGCATTCCTTTACAGTGAGACTTTGTAGACCTTTCGTTTGCCCTTCCAAAAAGTAAAGGTTGGCTGTAATGCTCTCTTCTACTCTTCCACCCCTCCTTCTTCGCAGGAGTGTACCCAAACGTAGGTGATACTAGTGTGTTATCAGTGCTTATGGCTTTTGAGAGCTGCTTGTCTTCGTGTTGCCTGCGGTGCTACTTCTGATGCTGTGTGAAGTGCCACCAGGCCCCAGACTATTTCCCATAAAGTTCCCCCACTCTTTACCCCTTAAAGGAGGGGCTGGGTCAGTTCCACCTGCAGGATTTCACTGTTTAGGAGGTGGGGATTGAAGAGGGGTGGGTTTGTGTGCATAAATATGGCCTCTTCCCCCTCCTTTAGGAAAGCCCTGAAGCAGAGATGTGTGTGTGTGAGTGGTGGGAGTCTGTGGGGTCCTGGAAGGGGATGCTGCTGGGCTGACCCTGTAGGCAGCCCTGTGCCTCGAGAGAAAAGAAAGGAGAAAGCAAAATGGTGGAGTTCATGGATCTCAATGCCACCTTGTGCTACAGGCTTTCTTTTAGGATGAGTCTCCTGGGGTTTTACTGCCCTACGGTGAGATGAGATTAACTCAAGACCTGAGGGCTAGTGGGGATGGGAGAAAGAGACAGGCAGCTCTGTTCCCAACCTACACAAATCCTGCTGACTCTTTGGTTTCTTAGTACTTTGGTGTTCTGATGTCCTTGAATCTCCCATGATGGTAACAATGCTAAATTATGCTGACCCGTATCAATTTGGATCAGTGTTTTACTCTTTTGATGGTCAGAAGAGGTAGAACTAACGCTATAGCAGTATGCATAATACACAGTCTCTTTGTGAATATTGTTTTGGGGCCTTATGTTGGGTTTCCCTACCCCAACAGGATAATCCTGGTGGGATGATTTGAAGTCATTCTGGTGTCCTGACTAAAATATCTGAGCTTATTCAACCTCATCATACACATTCTAAATGTAAAAATCATGTTGTCTTTGCTCTGGATTGTAGGACTATCTATGCTAAGTGATAAGTACAAGGTGACAGAGCATTGCTATTATCTGTCCATGGAGACAATGACTTAATAAAACCCCCAGAAGCTCATACTCAGTATGGATGAATTTAATTGTTCCAGTTTTATTACTGGATTTCCATTGCCCTTAAGCCATAAACTCAGCTTGGTGAGTAGGATATGGGTCATGCAGTGCACTTGTACAGACTGAGCAGTGATGTAGGGTGAAGCATGTAAGCGCTGGCTAGCAGTGTAAAAGTAGCTGGGAGTCAGACCAGTGTTACTTCAGAGTGGGAGGAGGAAAGGGGTAGGATATGGTGCCAGCGGTGCGTGGAGTACAGGAAAGGTACTTATGCTGTCATCAGAGTATGTGAGTGCTTATATATGCAAAGGGGCAATATTGTTGCCTAAATGACTTGGTGTTTCTTATATAATTCCACATACATGTATATAAGTCAACTAGCTTCTATTATAAGCAAAGTGCTTTTCCCTCTCCTGGCAGGCTTACCCTTCTCTATAGAGAAGTGATCTTAAGTTACAATTGTGGAAGTTCTTTAGTTAAAGAATGGAGATGAGCTAGATTATTGAGATGAACTAGATTATTGATTTGTGTTAATCTATGAAACTCCGTTGAAGTTAGTGACTGCTTATTAGCTTTTATGTGTGTGGGGGGGTGGAACCTTTATGGTTAAGGCCTAGATGTTTAGTGTGTGTAAATGGGCTTTGTCTGCCCTGAAGTTGTCCAAAATTTTTGTGATGTCTTGTTTTCTTTGCCTGCGTTTTTTATTCCAGTTTGACATGAGTATATGCATATATCTCATGTAGTTAATTACACTGTACTTAATTAATATTCTTGATGTGTAAATGATGGTCATCTGCTTTAGACCCAAATATTTTTTCATGGGATTGGCTACCATTATCTTGCATTTCGTAACTGCCTGGCTCGCTAGTTATGAAAGCTAGGTCTTGAAAAGCAGTATGGAATGGATGCTCGCCTGCGGAATTCAAACAATACTTCATCCTGAAATTCTGAGGATGTGCACAAGACTGTTGCATAACATCAAGGCTCAAGCCCTCGCACTTGCAACTTGTCACTTGTCGTGTGTTTTGCTGTTGACCTTTCATGGCTTGTGAAGATGCACAGTAACAGTTGTATCTCAGGATGTGCTCTGGTGTATACTGAAATGCAAACAAATCCAAGGCATTCTGCATGAAACGTAACAATACTCCTTTGGACTGTAACATCTAGTCTTTTGTAGCCATGCATAAAAAATAGTTATGGATCTTATTCAGTTTTCCTACATGATGGAAATAGACTGATAATTCAGCAGAAACTCCTAGCATGCGCCTGGTGCCTCTGCTTAGGCACTTTCTGGTGTTTTCCTCATTATGATGGATTCATCTACTCACTGTAAGCAATTATCTAAGCTATGTACCCTTTTTTTTAAAGAAGGGGAAACTTTCCTAGGATGAAGTGTTACTTGGTTTATTTAACAGTTACGTAAATTTACAGTGATCTTTCTACACTGAATAAGCAGTAGTGCTTACCATAATGCAGTTAGCTGCTCTTAGTTTTACTGGAACACACAGGGACTTATCAGTCTTACAAAACAACTGAAATTGGAAAGAACACCCTGGCAAAATTACCAGGCGTATTGTCTCTCTGGGACAAAGTGCGGCGAGGAAGCCGTTCTGCAGGCCGTGAGGATGTATGGTGCACTTTGACCCTCCCTTCGCTTAAACGAAAACTCTCCCCTAATGGCATCAACTGTGTAAACTCTCCCCTGCGTATCACCATTTAACAAGATATCTAGATAATGCTTGCACGTTCGAGGAATAGCGTTACGCAAGCGTGCCCAGGCAGCCTCCGCCAATAATAATACCAGACAAATTGCTGGGAATGAAAGCGCTTTTTGCCTGACTGTTGCATCAGGCCATCTGGACTTGAACTCATGGGGGTGCTTTTAAGCTGGTGCTCTACCCAGTTTTTGGCTATCTGATGTCAATTTCAGGCTTCTCTGCTAAGAGCAGGTGTCTTACAGCACAGAACATGTAAAAATTTGTTCAAGAGGTGTACTTCTAGTATGGTTTTAAGCATCCTTTACCTTCCTGTGGGAGGTTAACAATGCAATTAAACAGTATGAAGTGTCGCTGATGCAGTGCAGTTTTCTGAAAAGGAAACCTGCTGAAAGCCCTGGTTATGTAATTGCAGATGGGTGGTGTGCAGAGGAAAAGCTTCAGTGTATCAAGGACTTATCAACAGCATGAATGCAGCTGAGCTGAAGTAAGGTCCTCTTTAAAAAAACAAACAAACTCCAATACTTGTAAACTAATTGTAAAATAACTTTTGTTTTAAGCCTTTCTCACAGAGTTTATATCTTTCTTGGAGAATTTGTGAAGGAGATAGTCCTAAATTTAGGATACTGCATGTGGGGGATATGTTCTTAATTTTAGGGTGAAGAGCTATTCCACAGTCACACAATTTCAAAATTATATTGCGAATTAACCATTTTAGCATTGACTTGGTGATAATTTAGTTCCTCTAAAAGTCTGATTCTTAAACTGTACTATGGACATCTTTAGTATTCTTGAAAAAGACACTTGTATTTTTTCTTTTGTTTATGAAACCGTGTCTCTGTTCCCATGCTCCAAGGGGAATCTGGGGTAAATACCAACCTGAGGCCCCTTCCAACCTGAATCATCCCAGGAGTCTAAATGTAACTATCTGAGAGTAAAGCTGTGCTCTGAAGTGTGCTTTAAGACTACTTGTGCATCCTGTAGTCAAGAATTAACTGTAATTGTATGCAATTGTAAGTAGGAGGTCTCATGTTTACTTCCAGTGAAGATAGCTGCTGCTGTGTTTTGGTTGCAACTCCTTAAAAAGCCATCTCAGGCTGTCAGCATGGCAGCATTGAAAACTGTAATTTGTATTCTGTTTTCAAACTTCGAAGTACGAGTTTCCTTATGTGGAGGGTGTCTTGCACAGTGTATGTGTATATATGTCACTTTGCTATAATGTAACAGGAGGGAAAAAATGTAGAGGTAATATTGATATTTTTTTTTTAACCTGAAGCCTGTTTTAGGAGTCAGGAAGAAAGGGACTCTAAAGCTATGGATTTGAGCTGACTTTAACGATACCCTTCAAGGCTCAGTTATTGCAGCTCCAGCTTCTGTGGTTGGATTTCTCTTCTTGTCCCCTTCTTCCATTTAGGGGAGAAAGAAAAATAGTTTAGTCTCATCAGTATTTTGTTTCTTTTACCTAATCTCTCTAAGGAGAATTAAAATGACAGAGCTGAATTTCAATGTTCCCTCCCCTGGCACTGTAAAAGACATCTACGTACAACACTTAGACTAGCACTTAGACAGCTCTTTGACTACAAAATGATTTTTTCTTTGAGGCATATGGTTAGACCTGCAGAACTCCTCTCCTGTGGTCAAACGTGGCCCCCTGTATGCTAGATAAGCTTTGCTACTGCAGCTCTGTTGGAAACCCTACTTTCCGTTGTCTTAGCTTTCCTTGAGATAAGTAAAGCTCAGCCAAAAACAGCCTAGTAAGTCCTTTTTTTGCCATTGTCTGCCTTTGTTAAGGCTTTGTGCTGAAATGCCCTAAACATCTGTTAGGGCTCTGTGCTGAAATGTCTTGAACATGTTGGAAAAAACCTGTTTATTCCAGTACTGACCTTAGCTGTTATCACTGTGAATCTTGCTTTTAAAATGCCCCATTAATTTACAGGAAGATTACTTACGCTGTATTGCTTTCTGGGGAATTAAGATGCTTTGTGAAACTAGACTTGGACAATCCTTTCTTAAAGCTGAGGTGTATGTACATGGTAGTATACCAAATGAATCTACAAGAAACAATAAGCAAGAAAATCCTTAGGTTTTTTCCAAATGCTTCACTGATACCAAATGAAGCTTTCATCTCTTTACGTCTTTTACTAACTCTTGCTCTTTCTACCTCTTTCGTGTTGTATTTGGAGACGTAGTTACAGTAGGTACAATCACCTTACCGGCTCTGGTGTCAACTGGCAGGCTGACAGGTCCTTGGGGGGCTCTTGCCTTGGGTTAAGGGACGATGGTTCTGGTTGCGCACTGGGCAAGTAGCGGGGCTGTGGTGGAAAGGCTTCGTGTAGGTGCTCGGGGCTGTAGGGCAGCTCGTGGGAAAGGTGAAACCGGACAGGTATCTCAGCCCAGAGTGCTCTCAGGGCTGCTGAGTCCCTCCAAATCTATACCATATTTTTAGTACTCCTACACAGAAAATTGAACAGAACTACACAGACCTTCCTTTCTAGCTTAATTTTCAGTTGGTCAAACTGGCTTCTTGCACGGTTACTGCACTAGACAAGTATACAAGAACCTTCATTTGCAAGCATTAAATTGGGCTTTATGTAGCAACTGGAGTGATAGTGAAGCAACATGCCAACATTTGTACTGAGAAAAAGGCAATGAGGCTTGAAGAAAAACCCCAGTGTTTCTGACTGACTCCTGTTTCTACCTACTCTTTCAGGTACTTGAAGCACCTTAGAGCATTGGCAGCATTGAGTGGAAGGAAGGAATTTTGTAGATGATATCAGAGGTGTTGTGTTGTACACTTCATAACCTGCATTCACCATGTACTGTCTGTAACTGGTAGTTATGACTGGGAAGTCAAAGCCTTCTCTTCATCTTGTAGCACTGTCTCAGAAATTAGACTTATATGTAAGCACGTGCACTGGTAATATGCATTGGTGTGTTGTATTTTAATATACTGAAGTGCAATTTGCAGTGTTCCTCAAACAGAAGGAAATAAGATAAGTTTCCCTTACAACTCAGAACTTGAGGGAAAAAAATCACTTAGCACTTGATAAGTGATCGTTTTTGAGTGAAATTAATGTTTCAGCTCCTTGATACAGTGTCTGGAATAACCATTTGTCTATGCTTCTTTCACTATTGTACTTCTGAAGTTGGAAGGTCATCCTTTTCTGTGCTGTTACTCTGCTTGGTTAAAAGTCTCAAACTCACATGTGGGAAGGGTAAGTGGTTTTGTTAGCCTATTGTGCCTGAGGCTAGCAATTCTTTCCCCCACCTCCTGATGCCATCTTCTCTATGCTGTTCTTACTCCAGGAGATTATTCTTCTTCTGTGCCTTAACCTTGAAGAATGTCACTTTTGCTTCTTAATTTGCATGCTAGTATAAAATGTGATGCGAATGTGTTCTCTTGGAATACAGGAATCCTTAAAAGGAGACCAGTGCCAGATGGATTTCTTCATCCAGCCATGGACTTCTGGGTCGTACTGTTTTAATAGCTACCTGTTGCTAAAACAAATTAACTTTATATTAAACACTTTCTGGCACTATTTCTCGTCTCCATGTGTGGGAAAGCTCTGAGTTCATACCCAAGTAATGTACAGTCGCTTCACCTCTATTCTAAATACTGTTTTCCTGGCAGACACATACATTTCCCTATGTTTTCTAATCAAACTAGGCAACTCAAGAGTGATGATTTTTGATAATTCATACTGGGCTTCATTATTTCTCCAGTACTCTGGATGTACTGTAAACTTTTTGACACTTTTTTCAGAATAGCTTTATTGCTCTTCCCTTCTGGCCCTTAATCTCTCCCAAACTCCCACACTTTGGATGGAAAAAATAACAAGCATTTGTTATTACATAAATCTGTCAAACTTAAGCAAGTTGAACTTGCATTTGATTTTTTTAGCTTCACCTGTCTAGCAAAGAAGGCTAACATTCTGTCATTAAGGAATGAATATGACAGTTTGTGAATAAGACTGTATAGTATCAGTATGTGTTTACTAAACACAGTATCGATTCTTCAGAAGCAAGCCTCTCTATTTATGCACTGAAATCCTGCAGGTGTCCTATAGAGGAGAATAAAATGAGCACCCTGGGCAAAGAACTTTGCCCTTTATACACCATGAATTCAAGTAGCAGTTACTGGAAACCACAAATAGTTTTCATTTCTTTAGGTGAAGCTAACGTGACCTGCAGGCAAGGCTAGATGGGCCTTCATCCCCCGGAACGCACAATTTCCTATAAATTGCCCCTGCAAAATGATACTTGGGTGAAGGAGCTTATGTTCTCAGTTTAAAAACCTTTAAAAAGGGTTCATTTTAATGGAGCAGTGATTTTTGTGGTTCAGTTTATTCTGAACCAACATGTTACACAGAATGACAGCAGAAGCTGTCCTTTCTGAAAGACTAAATGACTCGCAGCTGTCATTCGGATATGAAGTGACTCAGAAAATTTTCTGAATTAGTCTAAGAAAAACTCTCATCTATTGAACCTTAAAAGACAAAGGTACTCGGAAGGAAAAGGAGGCTTTTTCACCAGTCTGAAGAAGGTGACTTGTGTTTGACTACTCATCTCTTCATCCAGTCACTGTATTCACACACAACAGAACCTTAAGGTTTCTGCAAAGCCATTCCTTAACTTTTTTTATTCTTTGAGTTATACTGAAACACAGTATGGAGGAAAAAATGGAGAGATGATGAAATGGATGAGAAAAGTTTCAATTCTTGTGTTTTTGTATTCTAAGTGAACATAGAAAATAAATTCCTTAACTTCAGGTTTGAATGAGGAGAGGCTTGTTGACAGGTCTAGTCATGCTCAGAACATGTCTATTTTTGGAACACCAGTGTACTGTACCTACGAGTGAGAGTAATCAGACAGGTACTGTTTCTGTTCAGTTGACAAATTATTAATTGACAGGCTAAGCAAATGTGCTTAACATCAATAAGACACCTAATGGCTGTGGATGTATTGTCCAAAGCTTCACTTAAGATTTTCAGTGACTTTTGCATCTTGATGGCAAAAAGGCATGTGTTAACAGACTTGGTATTTGAAACTGCAAGGAGGCCCTTAAGCTCTTTGATTCAGAAGTGTACCAGAGGCCACTTCTGAAGTTTTCAGATGAAATGAACCAAATGCTATATTATTGCCAGTTAAGAGGCTCAGATGACAAGACAAATACAGAAGGGGGAGGCTTCAAGTACAAAGACTAATTTCTGAAAGCTAATCGTTACAAACAGATAATGAAGTCTGGGGGGGAAAATCCCCAGTCACAGTATTTTGTTATACTTGAGTCGCAGCTATGTAACAGCAACATGAACATCACTTTTCATTGATCACTAAACATGCTGCATAAGAAGCTTTAATTACTTGTCTCAAAACGCTGGTGCTTCCTCCTGGGAGGAGAAAACTCCCATCCAGACCCGTATGTGAAGTCAAAAGGCTGTCATCTTTGGACAAACTTCCCTAGCTTTTTGGCTCTCTTCAGATGGAGCCTTTAGTTTGTTTCATACTGTGGTGACTGGTAGCGATCGAATGTCTGAGGTATCTGAGGTAGCTGATGTATGTGAATGTGAGTTGCAGTTGTAGCTTGGAAGCTTTTAGTCCCAATTCTGTGCTTCGCTTGGCTCTGCAGAGCTAGGGACCTCCACTACCTTTACTATCTCTGGTCTTGACAGGAGAGTATAAGCACACGAAATGCTGTGGGATTTAACTCTTGGAATACTTTAATGTAGAGAAGAAAATAAAATTAAAAAGCTAAAATGCCAAGCTTGTCTTTTATTCTAGAATCAAAGAAAAACTCAGACTGGAAGTATAATCCTGCTGCTCTGGAGGCTAGGAGAGATGACCTCTTGCTCAAAGCAGGGGGCTGTCTTCAAAGTTCTCCACTTATTCTTCTTGTAGCTGCGAACTAAAAGGATATTGTAAAAGTATCTTCCATTCCAAACCTTGCTTACTGGAGGAATACAGTTAAAACTTTCTGGCAACACTCAGTACTTAGTGCTTGCAATTAACCTACCAGTCACTGCAGGATGCAGAACATAGATCACAAACTTGCAGCAGGTTATTTTCTTGGAGTGCATCCAGCTCCAAATAGCACTTGTGGGAGTTGGTGCACTCCCTAAAACAGGGTGCCTCGGGGAACACTTTCCCTTCGAGAAAGTGACTGGCTGGGTTGGAATGTGTGCAGATGCCAGGGGCGGCTGCTCATTCCTCCCCGAATTCAGGCTGAGCTGCATCTTGAGGTTTAGTAAGGCTTGAGTTGAGGGCTGCTACTTGTGAATGGACATCCTCAGTTCAGTTACTGTTGGGACAATGTGGGTTCTCTCCTTGTCTACCCTCACTTTTGAAAAACCGACAGTGCTTTAATGCAGTATTGCACAGAAGACAGCCTGACATCCTCAGGCTGGGTCGGAGGATTGTCTTTACCGGGTACTCTGAGTTGGGTATTGTTAACCTGCCTCCCAGCAACCTCCAGAGCAACTGGGAATAAAACCAACTGATGAGAAAGCAATAATAATGTAATTGCCGAAGCAAGGAGGAGCTTAACTTTACTACTGAAGACTTCTTTTCCCCAAATAAGTAGTACTAAACTATTTATACAGTATCTGCTGAAAGTAACACTTTACTCCTAAGTTTTCATGGGTGGTATCCCTCGAAGTATTTCAAAAAAGGAATTTTTGAGTAATACATTTTAATTTGTCTTTATTAAAACTGTCTGGTTCATTCTGTATACACTCATCATACTTCTACTAAAATCTTTTTGATTGAATCTCTTTGGATGAATGTCATTGTTACAAAATGATCTTTTTCACTGGTGGCAGTGGGAGGTAGGGGAAGAGTAGAGACAGTACAGAAGAAAATATTATGAAGGCTTAAACATCAGCAAGTGTTTGAAATAAAAATCTAAGGTGCATTTCCCTCCTTCTGCCTTCCCTCCCACCCCCCTTCCAGCACTGATCAGATTTCTTTTGCCTTTTTTACTACAGATACCATGTTAATACTTCGAAAAACTTGTTGGTTTTCAAGGCCTTTTGTAAAGATCTTATCTGTGGTCCTTTTAGCTCGCTTTTTGGCATGGGTTCAATTTTTCTTAAAGTAGCAAGCCTTTGACAAGTGCAATTGAATTCCTAGGGCGTGCTTTCTGTTCAGGGATGATCAGCGCAAACCAAATGTAGCAACTCTTGTGATAATGTAATGTGTAGCCTCTAGATGTAGCTTCCCACGTGTAAGGGAACGAAATCCACTTCTAATCAAGTCTGAGTATCTGATTCCAAGATCGTGTGTCCTAGATAGACTGTCTATTAGCACTAGCCTGCAGCTGTCTCTTCTAGCACTTTAAAGGCAATAAAATACAGTCAGCCCCACTTTTCCTTTGTCCCCACTAAATGCTCTGGGAGAACACTGTTATTGTGGCCCTCTGTATCCCTGTAAGCTCGCTCTTTCACAGCAAGGTACAGTTTGATCATCTTCCCTGGGCTTCAAGTGACAGATGCTCTAAGGAGACCCCAAGCTCTCATTAGCAGGTAGCTAAACGCTGGGGGCTAGAGTATCCTACTATTCATCTGCTGAAGGTAAGCATGCAAGTTCCTGAACAGGCATCTGATGCCCACCAAATATCTCCAATTTTTATCAGCTGTAGGGATGTCTGAAGCCTTGTGGATAGAAGAAAAGGGCCTCCCAACTCACCAGCTCCTGATGCTCTTTTCTGTTTGGAAGTGACTTGGAGAGGGTTAGGACAATTGCTTTGTATTCATTGCTTCCTTGTCTAAATTGGCCTTCTCTACAGTCACATACGTTTTCCAATTTGATTACTTGAGACTGGAGAGTAGTTTCTATCTGTATTTAGCAATACAAAAAAAGCACTGACCACACTTACGTTTAGGTATTAAAATGCACACACTGGGTATGCTGATGCTACAGGCATAAACAAATGATGAAACAGCTCTAACTAGAAGAACCTTGGAGCTATGATACTTGGTCCAAGAACTGAAAGAATGGCAAAAAAAAATTCCCCAGACATCTACCAAGCTTCAAGTGAGTTAGGTCTTGTTCTGACAGTGAAGAGGGTGTGTACTACTTCAGATAACATCTCAACACAATATTGCTGTGCACAGCCTCTATTCTTTTCAACACGTATACTTGCTTAATCTTTGGTATTAATTTAGTGCTTTCTGTAGTTTCAAAATAGACCACAGAGAGGTTGTTAGATTCATCTGAACTGCTGTTCTATTTTTTCTTTCTCGGAGGAAGAAGTGGAGTTCTGTTCACAGGTGGTCTGCTTCATGTGCACACCACATGAAGGTGCAGTTGTAAGTGTCAAATGAGTGGCTTCCACTAAGGGACTGAAGCTTCCTCTGTTGTCCATACAACATGCAAAGGTGAGGAGTAGGACATGTTCTGGGGAGTTAGTCTAGAGCCTGTGTCTTTATTCCATTTCCTTACCCAGGAAAGGATTAGAGACATGCTGCCGGAGCGAGAGGCATTATGACTGTAATACTTGGCTCGCAGGCAGGTGAGGCTTACAGCCTGGCTGACAGTTAGCCTGAGGTTTGTGTTACATTTGGACATGGTTATAGAAAGTGGAAACATCTGACACCTGTCACTTGGGAAAGGTCCTAAATCACTAGTAAATCTTAACCTGTAATGGGTGCCATATGGCACTCTTTATTTGCATCTGGAAAAAATCAGGAAGCCTCTAGAGGCTAGTGATTAGAGACATGTATGTAAAATTCAAATAAAACTGAGAGTTCCTGGAAAGCAAAGTGACTTACTGTACGCTGCTGCTGTCTGAACGTCAGGTGTCTTGGTGCTAGAGCTAGTTGCAGAAACATGTAACTGGACAGGCAAAGATGAAGGCATGCTTAAATGAAACTGTTCCCCTACACTGCAATGTACGTGTTTAAGGAGTTTGGTTATGGTCTGTATATAAGCCAGAGGGTGGTTTGATGTGAGTTTTTAATGTTCACATCAATATGTGGTACAATAACTAAGCCAACAGAAATGCGGTACTGACTTCATCTCTTGCGTACTGTGGGTATTTCCCCTCATAGTGCATGTTCACACTCAGACTTTCCCTGTATATAAAGGTGCAACCTCAGTGCAAGTTTTTATTTCTTGAAGTCTTAGCTGTGGAGCTGTCATCAAGGAGTTATTTCCAGTGTATTCATGGAAAAAACATTTCCTCATATGTATGGTATAGAGTAAAAACAAAGGAAATGCATTTAAAGCAGCTGTTAGGATCTTTTGGGTTGGTTCCAATGTCTTTTAAATTGCTTCCAGGAAAGAATAGAATCAGAGTTGAGCATTTAGAACTGAAATCAAAAGTAGTCAAGTGTGGGCTGCCTACAGAGGTGGTATGTCATCTGCCCCTACCCAAAATCTCCTATTGCAAAACTGAAAGCTGAAGAGTTGCTTTGTTTAAGGTGTTTCTCTACCGAACCTATCTGTTCAGAGGTTTGTGCAGGTACTGCAGTGTCTGCTGAGCAAGGAAATGGGTACGGCATCTGTGGCTCATGTACTTGAAGGCAAAGTGGGCAGAAAAGACCCTCTGGTGGTTTGTGTTCTGTCTTAATTTCTCTTGCTTACACTCTTTTTACCAGCTGTGTACTTGTCAAATCTAAACAGTGGCAGCATAAAGGTGGTACTTAACCTGAGCTGCCACTTAAGGACACTTTCACAAATTCTTACAGCAGAGTGTTGAGGGGTTTGGAGAGATGAGTTCTTTACGATAGAAGTACTTGGCTTTTCAGGTGTCTTCAATCTCACCTTTGAAATGTTTGTGAAATGGGCAGTGAAGCTTGCTATGATTATTTTACTTTCTGTGTATGCCACCCGGTGAACATACTACACTGAAGCCCGCTTGTTCTGTAAGTCTTACAGGCCACAGAAATATGAGTTCTGAGAAGCAGTGGGAACTGTCCGGATCCTTCTCTTTGCCTACAGTTGAGTGCAAGTCTGGCAGCACTCATTAAAGCAGGGTGGCAACTATCACTTTCTTTTAGGTTCTTTTAGAAAATGAGAATGAGCTACTGTGAGTTGTGAGGGCTGGCTGTTCAAACTCAGCTTGAAGGTTTTCTGCATGTCCTGGGGAGTTCTCGGCTTTCCTCCTCTTACAGCTAAGTACAGAGAAAGGGAGCAAGGTCTGGGAGCTGACAGCGTGCCCAGCTCACTTTCTGTCCTTGTCTTGGTTCAGGAACCAAACACGGGTTTACAGACTGCGATGCCCCCTGCTCCTGGGGGATAACCTCTGTGTACATTTGCCCATTGCTTTCACATTTTTTTGTTTAAAAAAGGGAGGTGGAAAGCCCTAAGTTCTGGGAGGGTAAGGATTGTTTCTGTGTAAGCTTCCTCCTGCTGACTTGTATCCTTCTGCAGCTTGCTAGAGAGGAATTCTTCCCCTGTTTGTCTGATTATAGCTCTGCTCAGCAGTTCAGGCATTGGGACAGCCTGCTCCTACTCAGCGTATTTGCTGATTGAGTCTCCCATGCAGCAGCAGCTGCTGCTGTGTGGCAGGTCACTTGACCAGCCCAAATCTGCAGGTGAGTGCTTCTCTAGATCTCTTCTCTGAGCTGTCCTTAGGAGCTTCCAGGAAAGGGAGGACAGAGCATTCCCTGGGGTGCTTGCAGGGAAGTCTCCTTTACATGGAAAAAGTCTTCATGGGCAAATAATTACAGTTTGGGGATGGATGAAAGTTACACAAGCTTTGGGCTTGAATTCAGTAAAAAGACTGAGTCTGTAAGTTGGTGGTGGCTTTTTGTGGTGGCAATCCTTACATATTGCTACTGCTTTAAAAGCAGCAAAGACAATATAAGTGTTCAGGTGTCTAAATACCAAACCTAATTACCTCTTAAGAGGAGAAAAGAGGGTTGTATATCAGTTCGACACCTCAATCTGTTTAACCTGCCTCTGTCATGTTTTCATTCTCAGTGGCCAGAGCTATGGCTACTACAGCTAAGAACTTTGTCTGCAAGTTAGAACAGATACTGTATTGTGCAGACTTCAAAGAAAGATGGTGCCTCAAGGTGTAATGGGTTAAGTTATGCTTCAGAAGTTCCCTCAATTTAAGTAAAAAGCTGGTCAAGAACTTCTGTAAACATGTGTTTTGACTTGCATTTTAGATCAGGATGCTTATTCTCTTACTATCATTAGGAAGGTAAAATGAGGAAAACGATTACTTAACGGTATGTAAAGATACACTTTGAAATCAGTTTTGCTTTAGAAATGTTGTTGCTTATAAAGATGATACTTCAGTGAAAAAAGTGGCCAGCTGAATTCTGGAACTGTGAGGTCTTGTGCTGCCATGGCTGACTTGACAGTTAAGTACTCAGATGTGTGAGATCTGCAGACTTGTACTCTTCTTAAACCTAAAGAGCATGTATGTGGAAATCATAATTAGAACTCACAAAAGCAGCTTTAATTCTACTTGTCAAATCCCCACGAACCCTTTTGTTTCTCGGTTATATTCATGTCCAGGCAAGTGAAAGGAAAGCTCAACTTGAAGATAAATGGTGAAATCTTTGACCTGTCGGAGTAGTAAATCCTTAGCTAGATAACTGTGCAGGTGTTTTGTTACACAGATCTTGGCCAGCTAATAGATGTGAGTATATGTTCTTCAGGACCACCACCAAAATCAAGCTTAATCTTTGTGTGGAATGTCAAGGCTGAGTTTCTTTGCCACTGTAAATAGAGGTATAAATGAATTTGAAACTTTTGCATGGCTCCAGCAGGATAAGTGTGGGAGCCTTCCTCGTAGGGCAAAGACATTTGTAATGTGCTTTTCTATGTTTGGTGACTTCATTGTTTTTAATCAGGTAGTCTTGATATTGTTAAAGTACAAATATTTACGCTCCCTTTTTTTCCCAATGTTAAAACACTCTTATGCCCCTGTCTGGGGAAGCTGCCATGCCTCAGTGCAGAGGGTAATAATGGTGTTTAGGCACTGGAGCAGCTGGAAGAACTGCAGGAGATGCAGAATTTGTCCCACTGCATAGAAACTTCCTTCTAGGAACTGGGCTTCCACAGTTGTCCAACAAGTGTAAATAGCTTCTATCAACTTTAAATTGTGGCCAAGGGCAGGTGATGAGTGGCTGGGACTGAGCTTGGGGATAAGCAGTTACTGCAGTAGTTCCATGAGCTGCAGGATGCTGTTAAACCGTGCCAGCTGTGTGCACCCAAGCTAGCCTGGTGTTGTAACAGTGCCAGGAAATAGGTTTATTTTCCCCGTATGTGTGATCTAGAGACAGACATAGTCAATTGTGACTAGAAGATCTCAAAACCATGGATTTTAGCCAAATTAACACTTCCACTGTTTCTCCCAGCACCCGTTCCTCTTTGGCTACAAAAATGTTGTGGGCATAATGCATGCTGAGGGAGCGCTCAAGGGGTTTGTACCTTTCGTTCTTCTGGTTCTGGGCTTTGTGGCTTGATACGACTATCGGAATGCAAGGCAGCGTTTCAGTCAGCTCTCTTTCTTTGCTTTGCTCTCTAAAGCAAGTAGTACTGTTTTTAATTCTTATTGCCTGATCAGTTTGTAGTCTCATTGCAAACTAATGGCTAGTCATGTGGTGCTGGCAAATCTTGAATGGAGAGACCTAAATCTGAGGTTGTTAATAATAAAAGCGGGACTCTGTATGAATAAGCGCTTTTTTACAGCGCTTGGAAGGAAGGGGAAGCATCAAGCCTGAAGTATTTGGTCAGCAATGTGTCCATCCTGAGGCTGAGACCTACACCTTTCAAGAACACTAATTCTTTCCCTGAGCAGCTGTGCAGTTCAGCCTGCTGCAGGTAGCAGAATGACTCAACCACACCAGCCTTGCCCAAGTGCTTCTGTTATTCCTGTACTTTGTTGCAGGTGTGGAAAGAACTGTGATTTTCATGTTCGAGAGCAGTTACGGGGGACAGTCCACAGGTGTGTGCCCTGTATGGGTGGGAGCCCTTGAAGCTGAATTGCTTTTGAATGGTTTTGTGACTGGTTTTTCCTTAGGCCATTCCAGTAAATGGGAGTCTTGGTAAAACCAAACTACAAACTTAATCACGTGTTCAAGTAAATTCTAGAGAAGTCATTAGAAAAAAACAACTGTGCAAACATGCAATTACAGGAGATAAACTGCAATTGTTGCTTAGTATGGCTTGAGTGTATATCAACTGTTTAGCTTTTACTGCTTGCTATCTGCTCCTTCACAAACTGGAGTATCGTTCCACAGTTCAGTTAAGCTCCTGTGATCTAAGTACGTGTCAGACTTCTTGAAATGGAGAATTTGGCCAGTTTCTCCTAGGCAGAACTTGATTTCAGTGACTTGTGTGCATCTCCTCCCTGCTGGAGGGCACTCTTCTCACCTGTCAAGGTGGCTTACGACATAGTGGTGTCAAGTAACTGCACGGTTCCCTTCAGGACAACATCTGTTTGTGAAGCTGGTTTGTGCACGTTAATCCCCACAGATGCCTCATGCTGAAGCTCAGTGCTCCTTGAAGTCAGGAAGGAAATCTTAATGCATTGCAGGCCACAACAGCGTTTCACACCAGTGGATACCCACTATCAGTTTGATTCCTCCTTGACCTCTTGCCACCACCAGAACTGAGCTGTCCAGAAACC
The DNA here is from genome assembly GCF_009769625.2 of Cygnus olor. Classification (NCBI taxonomy): domain Eukaryota; kingdom Metazoa; phylum Chordata; class Aves; order Anseriformes; family Anatidae; genus Cygnus; species Cygnus olor. The sequence continues at coordinate 18,752,459 of NC_049181.1, read as the reverse complement.
ACACAGCCTGTCAGTACAAACTGTGGTGCTAGGTAGGTAAAATAATGTGGCTGTACTCTTTGGGAAATGGAAGGGCTTATTGCACAGGAAACTCGTTCTTGATAAAAGGATATGTAAGGGGGGATGGAAAGGAGCTAGGGAATTAGTCAGCTTATAAATGCTGAGGCTGGGCTTTCTTTCTCTTCTCTAGCTGCTTGAGATATGGATTGAGAAATCATTTGTAAGCAGTTCTGATTATTTCAGAACACCTTTAATTGTTTTCAAAGACACCACCTCGATTCACTAACTGTGCTTCTGTAAGAAGTTGCACCTTCTCTTGATTATTAACTTCTAATGTGTAAATTTCAAGTTCTGTCAAACGACTAGCATCCCTCCCTATATCTAACTTCTACAGTAGAAAGAGCATTAAATTCTTGTTAAATAACAATGGTCAAGTGCTAGTGTGTAATTTAGATACTAATGTGTTCTTCAGCTTGTGGGTTTTTTAGATTTTTTTTCCCCCTTCTGCCAAGTACCTTACTTCCCTGCAGCTGGGTGGCTATAATGGTAAATCACTCCCAAAGCACAGTTAAGCCTCCCATCTATCTGCCTCTGTAGTTAATACATTAGTAACATGATTAACTGTGTTGTTACTTTGATTCTGCCTCTCGTATAAAGTCAGGGTAATCTATCTGAAGCCATCGAGCAGCCCACTATAACTTTTATTAACTTATTCTTAGTAGTCAAAAACGATTCGCCTTTCCCTTCACAGTTCTAGGAAGTCCCAAGCTGCAGATATCTCCAGGAATAGCATCATCTGTCTTGTGGGTGTTTTATTTGTTTATATGGTTGTGAATGGCAGCTGAGAGGTTGGGAGGGAGTGGGATATGCTGAACTTGCCTTGTAACTGACATCTCTGGGCTTGATGAGAAGAGGGGAATGTGCCTAATGCTCAAGGCAGTTTTCCAGCCAAAACAAATCTTGATAACTTAGGTTTATTCATTCCAGTGAGCCAACTGTTACAAACATGTGGCCAAGAGTAAGAAGTGACTTTGATTTCAAATGTGTACCTCTTCAAACTGGAAAACAAACCAAAAAATAAAAAAATCAGTTCTGTTGGTGGCATAAAGCAATTTTTTTCAGTCCACGTAAGACACAAAAGACTGAGCTTGTTCTGAAAGAATTATCCTTTGACTAGAAAACCAATACCATCCCTCCTTTTATACCC